>NC_043705.1:109456038-109479457 GCF_006229205.1 Suricata suricatta | reverse complement strand
AAATGTAAGGAAACATAAGAAAACTGCTAAGACAATTGTAGAGACTAAGCACCAAGCTCTTGTCCTGAGATACACTGACCTGGGTCCTTTATGCTGAATTATGAATTACTGTTAAGTGTCTGTGTATGTACTGTCATCTTCAACAATTAAACCACAATCTTAAGGATAGAACTCAGGCACTGGTACTTTTTTGGAAAGCTCCCAGGTCGCTCCATGTGCAGCCTGGGCTCGGAATCACTGATCTAGGGCAATGTTCCTCAGGGCGCACTCAGAAACCACAAGGATCAGGATCAAACCCTGAATTAGGCCTACAATCAAGATCTCTTCAGGTGGGCCCTTTACCCTGGGTTTCCTCAATCTTCCTAAGGAATTCTCAAGCAACTGCACTGCAGAAACTACTGTCACACAGAAAGGATTGGGGGTGGCCAACTCCTAGTGGTGAAGGTGAAAGTTGCCTCAAGACAAAGTGACCTTGAAATTAAAGCTTCAGAGTGGGATTGAGGGACACATTAACAAAGGTCTAACTGAAGGAGTATGCTTCAGGACAATCCAGATGGACTCAACGGGGCTGGCAGAAAGCATCCCCCCATACCTATGTGACTGTTTAGAAAACCCTTTTTCTTAGCTAAGCTTAGCTAAGCTACCATCCTTCACCCTTCCATAGCAAACCCCCTCAACAGAGCCAGGAACTATAAAGCAACACCAGGCAGCTTCTTTATCATTGACTTGTTCTTGGGAAACAATTATTTGGAAAACACACTCTTTGGGGCACCTCGGGTTACCCCAAATGGTCTGACCCCCATCCCCTCAAACACACACATACACAAAGCAGTACAGGCATCCAAGCCCTCCTCTGCGATAGAGTAGCCTTGGAAAAGAACCCCGGGATGGACTGAGGGCTGGGCTGGAGGGTAGAATTTCTAAGGCCAAATGGGTTGAGTCACTTAACAAAGGACCTGAAGGCGCAGGATGGTGCTTGTAAGTCACCTGCACTGACAAGGGTTCTAGGACGTTTTGCCCTTTTGAAATATCATAATGATATCTGGTCAAGATTTAGAAAAGCCAAGGCTTGGGGCGCCTGGGTGGCTCAGTCAGTCAGTTAAGCGTCCGGCTTCAGCTCAGATCACGATCTCATGGTTGATGGGTTTGAGCCCCGCGTCAGGCTCTGTGCTGACAGCTCAGAGCCTGGAGCCCATCTTCGGATTCTATATCTCCCTCTCTCTCAGACCCTCCCCTGATCGCACTGTCTCTGTCTCTCAAAAATAAATAAAAAGCATTTAAAAAAAGAAAAAAGAAAAAAAGCCAAGGCTTGAATAAGTACGATTTATTAAGTATATGCCACCCATCTTGTGAATGGAACCCCCTCCCCCAGGATAGCTCAGCAGATAGAAACACTTTACATTAGAGACGAAACCTCAAAACCAAGGAGCCTCCCGAACTCCTGATAATCTCACGTGAATCACGATATTATTTCAAAATCTCGACCTCACATTCTGGCCCGAATTGACCAGAGATGTGTTAACACTTGCTGCTCACACACCTGTCCCACACAGGGCTGTGCACTTCCCTCCCACAGCGAGCCTGCAAGGAGGTGTGTTCTACTGGTGAGGAACTAAGCTTCATAGATGTTAGGCAACTTGCCCCAAATCCTGCAGCTCTCAGTGGGAGGGAGAAAAGTTAATTAAACCCATTCCCATAGGGCATCTGGGTGGCTCAGTCGGGTGAGCGCTGACCGTGGCTCAGGTCATGATCTCATGGTTTGTGGGTTCGAGCCCCGTGTTGGGCTCTGTGCTGACAGCTCAGAGCCTGGAGCCTGCTTTGGACGTTAGATCTCCCTTCTCTCTTTACCCTGCCCCGCTTACACTTTGTCTTGCTCTCTCTCTCAAAAATAAAATTTAAAAAATTTTAAAAATCCATTTCCATCTGACCCCAGTGATCACTCCCCTATACCACAGGGGGAGTTCCCTGTGGGACCCGTTTAACTGGCTTCCACTCTGACCACCCCCATCCTCACACCCACCTCACTGTTTTCCCCTCTTAGGCCAAGCAGTCCAGGGCGGCTGTCCACCTGGGGTCACAAACGCACGTACCTGAAGGGCGAGCCAGAAAAGCTCCATCTGAAGCAGCAATATGGAGTAGAAGGCAGGAGGAAAGGCAGAGGCCTGTGGTGGACAGAGCATGCCTGACCGTCCTAAAGGCGGTCAATCTCCGTGTTCTAAAATCAACACCGGGCTGGCCGGTAAGCCTTTCTGAGGCAGCTAGGTTTAAATGTTGCAGAAAATAAAAGTAAAGGTGAACCGCAAGGGGACAAAGGAGGGGATGCCCCGAGGGGCATTTCCCAACCATCCAATGGACACACGCAGCGAGTGGTCTAGTGACCACCTCAAATGCAATGTAAGCTTTTCTTAAGAGGTCACCTTCCCAACACACAAGCCCCTTCTCTAGATGCTCCTACCTCTCGGGAGCAGATTATCCCCTCGCCTGCCGGCTGAACCGTATGCCGTCAGGACAGCGGCCCGTCCCGTGTGTGGGCATCACCCAGTCCTCCCTGCGCCCCGTCCCCTCCCTCCGCCCTCCCACAGTGCCAGCCGTCCCTCCCTAGCACCTCCTCCACGCTCGCACAGGTCCGCGGTTCCCCTTTTAGCCCCCGCGTAATAATTACTCAGGTGCAAACTGTCCTTTGTTTTTATCATGTGCTTTTTCCTCCATCTTCTTTAGTTTCGAGTGACAACACTTTGGGGATGCAGGCAAGTAAAATACGGTTTCTACTTTACAAGAGATGACAGAAGAATTCGGAAGGTTTAAGCGATTTGCCCATAGCCACCAGAATAATGTTGCCAACACTTTTACCAACCTACCCTTCACGCTCTCCCCTCAATCTCCCTACCTCCTCATTCCCAGAACTGTGTCAGGCCACTGCGTGGAGAAGATTCTTTACCTGGATACCCCACAGATGCGTTAAACTCAGCATCTCCTGAACCAAAGGTACCCTTCTCTCTTCTGAGCTTGCTAGTCCCTGGAGTTCTCCAGTGCAGTGAGAACGTGTCAGCCACCCTTCACCTGTGCCCATGGGACAAACCTCAAGTCCTGGACTCCTCACCTTCCTCACCCACTCAGCCAGTCAGCATTTCTGTCTACAGGAACTACTGACGGGCACACCCAGTTCTCTGGTCGGTGCCTCCCTGTGTGAGCCGGCACCGGCTGCCACGACAGAATACCCTAGACCCGAGCACTCTGCACTCTCGCCACCCCAACAGCCCACTGTGGCTCTTGCCACCAGGCCTTTGCACAGTTTACTCCCTCTCCTGAAACTCTCTTCTTCCTCCTCCTGCTTCTTACAGCCCCTTTTCCTTCATGACCTTAGTTCCCCCAGAAAGTCTGCCCTGACCTATAACCCTGTCTGTCCCCTTCTGGGATCAGAGGTCCCCACTGGGGGTCCCCAGAACACTGCTGATATTTGATTATATCCCTTACGAGACACTTGGCTCCACGAAGGCAGGTACTGGGGCCATCTTGTCAATGTTGTATCCTTAACATTTACCATACAGCCCACCTTCAATAAATGTCACGGTCAAGTGCCGTTTTCAGGAAGGGAGGGAGGACCAGATCAAGCGAGAGTTCCTCACTGTCTAGAGCAGGAAGTCCAACCCTTAGCTCGGCATTAAAAGCTATTCTAATGTTCAAGCCCCTGGTGGTTGTATTTGAAGGCCTATCAAGAAAAGTGCAGGGCTCCATGTTGTCTTTGGGGCTCAAACACAGAAGACAGAGTGGCAGAAGAGAAATGGGGTGGACATGTGTGCCCTCCTACCAGGACAACCACGAGAAAGTCTCAGCACCATAAATGTCTGTTCCAGCTTCAAGACACGTGCTCTTGTACTCGGACTTCCCTCTATTCCCCACGAGACCCCACAGCTACAGCCCAATCTCCAGTCCCCGGCGACTCGCTCCTGCTCTGCCACCTTCCTCAGACACAGCCCTTGTTCGCCATGGCTTCCACGACACCCAGTTCTACTCCTTCACCAGCCCGGCCATACGGACTCCTGAGGGTCTCCCATGACCTTCCAAAGGACCTGCAAGGTCAAACCAATTTCATATTAATACCAGGACAGTACTTACCTCTTACGCTATGTTAACATTTGCACTAATGATGTAAAAGCACAAGTGACGTGAACCACTGGTCCTTTAGCACAAACCATGGCAACAACATCAAACAGAACCACTGTCATTTTCGCTGCCATGCACTGGTAAAAAAAAAAGTCGGTTTCACTTGAGAACGGCCTTGATAAAGCAGTAAACACTGATTTTATTAAATTCATTAGTCTGTCTTAGACTCTGGAAGAATCTTTTAGCCATGGATGATTGTTTCTTATTACCATGACATGTTTTATTACATATTTGTTACTTACTCTTATTTCTTTATTATTCTGGGTGATATTATAAGAAATACATATACAGCATTTTTGCTGTTTACCAAAGTATGAGGATGATATGAAGGAAAAGTATGTATCAACTGATCTAGCCCTTTTTTCCCCCACACAATACTGTTTTGACCTTAAAGAATGACTGAAAGGCAAACTATGATCATTCAAACCTGGGTATCTTATAAATAGCATTTGTTGCCAGTGATAAAATTTAAACCCTCAAATGAAAATTTAATTCTTGGAAAACCTTTATCTGCCACTGTAAACTTGATGAATTCCCAGTATTAAAAACTTTCTGCTGAGATAAATCAAGTGATATTAACAAATGTGATTTTTCTTATATTGTGTCAACATTTGGAGGATGTACATAACTAAATCAACTAATATTTTCCAAGATCAGTACTTGATATTACAAAACCACTCACAGGTAAAGATCCTTTCAAGACCTAAGACAGACAAATGGAATTTTTTTTTTTAAACAAAACTGACTGTACATTTCCTGATATGGCTTCAGAATCCACATTCTACCTAACTTTTAAGAAAGGGCCACTTGAGAGGAAGTGGGTGGCTCAGTCAGTTAAGCATCTGACTCTTGACTTTGGCTCCGGTCACAACCTCACAGTTTGTGAGATCAAGTACAGAGCCTGCTTGGGATTCTTCCCACCCCTGTCAAAAATAACATTTAGCAGAAAAAGGAACCACTTGAAAGTTCAGTGTAGAGCGACAGAATAATATAATTATTGGAAAAGGCTATTAAAACACCTCCTCCCTTTTCTGACATCATTTCTCTGTGAGGTTGAGAGATAGGAGAATCTAGCAGTCTTCTAGATAGTAAATAGACCTGCAAAAAATGTAAAACAATGCCATTCTTCTAAATTTTTTTTGTTTTGGAAAATAGACTTTGTTGAAAAAGTATTACAGTAGGCAATAGCTTATTTTTAAATGAATTAGTAAATATTTTCAACGTATGTTCTGTTTGCTAATCTATTAAATATTGCCAGCTATAATTCACATACACAAAAGTTTCTTGGGGCCTTTGTTTTTAGTAATGGGGTCCTGAGATTCAAAGGGTTGAGAACCACTGCACTACCCCATTTGACCTTCATTGGTCTTCCAATCTACGTCAAGTCCACGCTTTTCCATGAAGCTTCCCTAACCACCTGTCACTGATCCCTGAGGGTGCCTCCCTGCAGCACTCACTGCCATACTATTACTTTAATAGCGATATGGTTGTTTTGTATTAATGAGTTTTATTTTTAAGTAACAGACTCCTAATGCCCATGTTTAAGAATTTTAGGGAATTTGCTTTCCGATAAATACAGGCAGCTGTATACAACAGAAAACACAAGTATAGATTTAAACTTCTCTGTTGGGTCAAAAAAGAGTAAAATGCACCCTCTAGTGGACATATAAGCTCAGAACACAAAAGAAATTTGGATTTCTAGACAATTCAAATAATAAAATAATAATCTAGGAGATAGGAAAATTCTCACCTTTAAATTTTTGATGGAATATTTTCAAAAGACAATGTAGAACCAAATCTGGTTTGAACTTAGTCAATAACTAAATGGAAACATAGAACTGAAGTCACATTTCTACACTTAATGAAAACAATCTTTTAGGTTTTTATAAGTCCGTTATGCACACCAGATACCCAAAATACTAGGTTTAAATTTTTTTTATTAATTATAACTTTAAGTTATCAGTTCAGTCTTCAGATATTAAAACTGCCCTCAACTCACCAACCCAACAGTCCAATGGCTTGCTAATTTTTGAAAAGGGTCTGCTGAAAACTAAGAACCCATACTTGGGGTATACCTTATGTTCCCATTAGAAGAATTCTCTGCATCCTCCTCCACAATGACTTAGGAGAACAGAACTGAAAATACATATGACTTTATAGTTCAGTTAATAATGTAACGACATGGAAAGATGTCTGAAATAGTTAAGTTTTAAAAATGAAGTTACGTGGGGCATCTGGGTGGGTCAGTCGATGAAGCATCTCTTGATGTTGGCTCAGGTCATGATCGTGCAGTCATGAGATCAAGCCCCACGTCTGGCTCTGTGCTGCGTGTGACACCCGCTTGAGACTCTTTCTCTGCCTCTCCCTCTCTGCCCCTCTCGTGGGAGCGCACACTCTCTCTCAAAATAAACATTAAATAATAAATTAAAAGTAAACAAAAATGAAGTTGCAGAATAATGGGTGGTCTGGTCTAATTTATGTTCTTAAAATGTGTACATGCACACCTATGTTATGAGCACAGATATGTGCTCATACGTGGTAAACATGTTATTTTTAAGAATATGCATTAATGGAAAAAGTAATGAGAGCTTTTTGCTATATTTCTGTACTGTTTAAATGTTATGAGCATTTTTAATTCAAAATAATCAGAGGAGAATTTTTATTAAGTGAGAAGGATTATAATGGACTCAAAGCACTGCATGAAATGGAGTTATTTCATCAACTAGGATATTAGAAGGTTTAAGTAATAACAGACTTGATCTATTTGGATTTTAAATCATAAGACTTACTTGGAAAAGGAGTTTTTTAATGCACTCATTAACAGAACACATAAGGTCGGATTCCTCCAATGAGGACACAAGTTAGCGATATATATGATCTTGGCTACCTTCCCCAAACTCTGGCAGAAATAGCAACTCCTTCCCCATTGATGAACAGATGTTCCCTTTTTAACTCTAGAATTCTAGGACCTGCGGGGTGCTGAAAGACCATCATGGTCATGGCATCATTTCCCAGCTTTGAGTTTTTATAGAGCTCGCCTCAGCCACAGCAGCCTGGTACATGAAGTCCTTAGGTAAACATTGGCATCAGTATCTCAATTCAAAGTGGTAGGGTTGACTGAAAACTAGAATTTCGGCAGTGTTACCAACTATAGTCACTAAAGAGCACACATCTCCAATTATAATTTGAGCATCAAGCGCAATTAAAAAAAAAACATATGTTTGTTCCCGTGGTCATTCTTATCTGAATACACAGTAGTCAGTCAGTAACTTGCACAAATGGAGCAGACCAGCCAAGGTAAATCTTGTCAACACTTACATGAAATTCTGATCCTTCATAATGTGCCAATGTTTCACTCTCTCCTATATTGCCCACTGGATATATCCATCTTTAAAAAAAAAAAATCTCTTGGGGGAGGGGTCATTTTATTTTTTCATCATAAGTGTGCTCTTTAATCCCCATCCCCGATTTCCCCCATTCTGCCCCCACCTCTACCAACTACTATCAGTTTGTTCTCTATAGTTAAGAATCTGTTTCTTGATTTGTCTTTTTCCCCCCTTTGCTCATTTGCTTTGTTTCTTAAATTCCACATGTGGAATATGGTATTTGTCTTTGACGAACTTACTTGGCTTAGCATTATATTCTCTAGCTCTATATGTATATTACTACAAGTAACAAGACTTCATTCTTTTTTATGGCTGAGTAATACTCCATTGTACATATATGCCACATCTTTATCTATTCATCTATTGATGGTCACTTGGGCTATTTCCAAAGTTTGGGCATTGTATGTAATACTGCAAGAAACCCAGGAGTGCATTCACCCCTCTGAGGTAGTGTTTTTGTATTCAATGGGTAAAAACCCAACAGTGCAATTCCCGGATCATAGGGTAATTCTAGTTTTATTTTTTTTGAGGAACCTCCATACTGTTTTCCACAGTGGCTACACCAGTTTGTATTCCCACTAATAGCGCAAGAGAGTTCCTTTTTCTCTACATCTTCACCAACACTTGTTTGGGTTGTTGATTTTAGCTATTCTGACAAATATAAGGTGTTATCTCATTGTAGTTTTGATTTTTACTTCCCTGATGAGTGATACTGAACATCTTTTCATGTGTCTGTTAGCCATCTGTAGGTCTTCATTAGAGACATGTTTGTTCATGTCTTCTGCCCATTTTTAATTATTTATTTTGGGGGTAAAGTGTTAGGTCAGTTCTTCACATATTCTAGACACTAATCCTTTGTCAGATACATACTTTGCAATTACCTTCTCCCATTTAGTATGTTGCCTTTTAGTTGTTTCCTTTACTGTGCAGAAATTTGCTTTGGATGTAGTCTCAATTATTTATTTTTGCCTATCAGGAACAGCGTTGCTATAGCCAATATTAGGTATTACTGCCCATGCACTCTTCAAGAAGTTTTATGGTTTCAGGTCTTACATTTAAATCTTTAATCCATTTTGAGTTTATTTTTGTGTGTGGTGTAAGAAAGGTCCAGTTTCATTCCTTGGCTTGTTGCGGTTTTCCCAACACCATCTGCTGAAGAGAGTCTTTCCCATTGGATATTCATTCCTCCTTTGTCAAAGATTAACTGACCATGTAAATTGTGGGTTTGTTTCTGGGGTTTCTGTTCTATTCCATTCATTGATATGTCTATTTTAATGCCAGCACATATTGTTTTATTGTTTGAATCACTATCACTGTGTAATGTAACTTGAAATCTGAATTAGGGTGCTTCCAGTTTTCTCTTTTACAAGATTGCTTTGTCCATTCAGGGTCTTTTGTGGTTCCATACAAATTTTTAAATTTTCGTTCTAGTGCTGTGGAAAATGCTGTTGGTACCTTGATAGGGACTGTATTAAATGCGTAGACTGCTTGGGTAGTGTAGACACGTTAATATTTGTTCTTCCACTCCATGAACACGGAATGTCTTTCCAGCTCTCAAGGTTATCTTGAATTTCCTTCATTCGTCTTTTCTAGTTTTCTGAGAACAGGTCTTTCACCTCTGGTTCAGTTTATTCCTTGATATTTTGCTTTTATTACAATTATAAGTGAAATTGTTTTCTTAATTTCACTTTCTGCTGCTTCATTAATAGTGTGTAGGAATGCAACAGAGTTCTGAACATTGATTTGTATCCTGCGACCTTACTGAATTTACTTATCAGTTCTAGCAGATTTTTTTGGTGGAGTCCTTTGGAGTTTTTTATGTATTGTATGTATGTCATCTGCCAATAGTGAATGTTATACTTCTTCCTTATCAATGTAGATGCCTTTTTTTTTTATATTGTCTGATTGCTGGGGCTAGGATTTCCAGTGATACGTTGACTAAGTGGTGAGAGTGGGCATTTTTGTCTTATTCCTGACCTTAGGAGAAAAGCTAAGTTTTTAACTACTGAGTAGGACATTAGCTATGGGAAAACCTCTTTTCTCCAAGTAATTAAAACTCTAATCTCTTATTTTTTAAAAAACCTATTGCAGTAATTTTTTAGACCTTTGTCATGTTTTACTAAAATCCTCTGCTTGGACTCAAAGAATTACAACTGCCTCTATCAGTCAACTAAAATTGTCTCACCTTTAAATGCTGCTTCTTTGAACATGGAGCAAGTTTAAGAAACTGAAATGTATACAAATATTGAATCATGCTGTACACATGAAACTAATATAGGTCAGTTATATCTCAATTAAAAGGATCAGAGTGGTCAATATATGAAGCATAATTTAATTTTCAATCCTGTCCTAGAGGTGTTCGTGTTATATGGAAAACCACTAGTTTATGCGTCCTTACCATTGGTCTGGGATTCACTAGGATACAAATTACCTTTGCCTAGAATGGGAAATTTTGTCTTCCCCAACACAAAGGTAACAGAATTGTGCAGGATCTCTTCCATTTGATGTACTTTCCTAAGGCACAAAATGATAGCATTCAGAAGCTGAAATACTAAGACTGAAATCAAAAGGGCAGGGCCATTGCTAACCAGTTGTCCCTGAAGGCTTAACACACAGACCTCTCTCTCTCTGGGACGCACAGGACACACCCTTACCCTCAGGGAGTGAGACCCTGTATCACCTCAACAGCAGAGCCGTCTTGAGAGCAGAAGCAGGCAAGTTACACTGGACTTCACCAGACTTTCAGGGATTCCTCGAACTGGAAAGTGCCCCAGAGAGCATGCTGAACCCTAGCGCTTTCCTTACGAATCAAATTTAACTGGACTCATGGTTCAATTGAAGGATGCAGTTTCCAGTCTCTTTCCATCAAATATGGCCATACGATGCCATTTGTGTGAGTGGGAAGTGACATGTGCAACCTCCCTGTCACTTGCCTATAAGGAGATGTATGGTTTGTCACCTTTTCCACTCACCTTACTTTCTCTAGTTGTAGAGAAATATCACAATATACAATAATATGCTGATGGCATATTAGATCAATATAAACAGAAAATCGAGGAGAGAAGATACATCTGAGGATATATGCCAACTGATTAGGAAGCAGGAGCATTTTATATAAATTGGCATTAGGTCAATTTGGAACAGCAGGAAAGGATTATTAATAAAGTGTGTATGTACAAAAAACTAAGCACAACTCTCAAAAATAAAAACTCAAGAATCCTGCAGTTTGTAACCTGGCACACCAAACGTCAACTGTTTTGGATCGTTGCCCCGGGAGGGGACCGCCGGAGTTGATTAGGAGAAATGGAGGTGAGCCTCTGCAAAAGGTATTGAAGATGCCGAGTCTTCAAAACGACATATTTAACCGAAAACACTGTTCCATCTGTGGTTAATGTAGCATCTTAAACAGTAGGAACAGGTGGATCATTCAGCAAACGGGGCTGAGCAATGACTAACCAAAGAGGGAAACAAAGTTCTGTCCCTGCTTCACAGCTTACTCCAAAATGAAGTCCAATGTGGTCTAAATTTAAAATGTGGAACACACACACATGAACAGACAAGAGCATCAGAAAACATACAGACAGTAATAGCATCTTCAGATTCTTACAGGAAGAACATTCGAAGGAGGAAAGGAAAGCATCCGGCCATCCTTTCTACCTTACTAACTCCCTAGACCCCTGCTGTCGATATGGCCACCTCACCCCTAAGTTTAACTAAGTGGAAAACCAAAATAAGAATGTAAGAAGAGGGAGCAGTGTGGCCACTCAATCTTCTGGCTAAGAAGAAAGCTCACCTTCAGGGGTGGGGGAGCCTGTCTGCTCCGCAAGCACCCCACATGTTCATTTTCCCAGGGCCCAGCCCAGCCAGCTTCCAGTTCTGAGCCTGAAATATTACCCCAAACCTGGCATTAAAATAAACAGGAACAAAGAATCCAGGGATTGTTAAAACATTAAGGAAGTGGACAGTGAGTGTCCCCTTCCTGACTTCTAAAAGCAGACCACGACATCAGACAGAAGACCGTGAGTTTGAGACACAAAGGATGCCCGGTTCTTCCCCTGTTACTCCACCAACGAATATTTTTCAGGAACATGGGTCACTAGAATAAGTAGTTATCTCTACAATAATCTTAAGATTCCTATTCTTCAGCAGTTCTGACTCAAGAAGATGTCCTTGACATTAAGCCAACTTCATACACAAACTGTCACTTTAAAAAAAAGAAAAACCTTGAGTAAAGGTTAAATGGCAAGTGTTTTCCAAATCACCCTCAACTGAAACAGATCATGTTACTGTAATAAGGAATACTGCAATCAACACATTTTGTGAGCCAGAAAGGTATTCTTAGAGATAAAAACACTGGACCCGAGACAGATAGACTGTCCGAAGGTTTTGGCCCTGATGTTTATTTCTGGCAAATGACAGATAAAATTTCACTTAAACATGCAACTGATAATCCAATCCATAGCAATACTCCTGAGTAAAATACTGGGGTGCTTTTATAGACAGGAGAGATTCTTCTAAGATGAGGCTGAACTGGCTGAATCACAACTCAAATCCAGGTCTTGGAGACTTTCCTATAATCTAGAATTAACTTACCCTATCATTTAAGACCTTAATCTTCATGATTTAAAAAAGGCATGTACAAAGTGCAGTTCAAATATCCCTTCTACAGTTAAATAGGGGTATGTATCAGGTGAAATATTTGCTTTTTTACCCCAAATGTGAGTACAGCTAAGGTGATACGTGTGCTAAGATGACTCCCATGGGGACCAATCACTTGAGAAAAAAAATTCTCGCAGTAACTGGTTTCTCTGGGGGCACAGCGAGCACGTCCCTCTAATTGAGGCTGTCAGGGAGGGGCTCCGCTGCACAGCTTTCCCTCTCCTTCCTTAGTAAGAGAATGGGGTCCACAGCGCTGTGGGGAAAATGGGTACTTTTTACTCTTACTTGAACTATGACCACGTGACAGGGGCACCTGGGTGGCTCCTCAGTTACGTGTCCGATTCTTGATCTCAGGTCAGGTCGTGATCTCACAAACCATGAAATCGAGCCCCATTGTCAATTTCCCTTGGGATTCTCGCTCTTTCCTCTCTCTGTGCCTCCCCTGCTCTAAATAAACATTTTTTTTTAATTATGACCATGTGGGGTGCCTGGGTAGTTCAGTCAGTTTAAGCGTCCGCTTCTGGCTTCGGCTCAGGTCATGATCTCACAGCTCGTGGGTTCGAGCCCCACATCAGGCTCTGTGCTTACAGCTGGCTCAGAGCCTGGAGCCTGCTTCAGACTCTGTGTCTCCCTCTCTCTCTCTGACCCTCCCCTGCTCATGCTGTCTCTCTCTGTGTCTCAAAAATAAAAACATTAAGAAAAATTAAAAGAAAAAAAAAGTATGACCATGACATGAGAAGCAAAACTGGGATGAAACTCTAGTATGTTTCCTTAAAGGAAAGGGACATACTATTCTTTGCCCTTCTTTCTTCCCACTGTCTGAAATGTGCTCATGCATTGGGCTCATGAAGCCATTCTGTACAATGAGGTTTAAGCTGTGCTTTACAGATAAAGCAACAAGGTAGAAGGCTGGCTCCTGGAAGACGGGGGCCACCAGATCAGCCTCTCCAAATAGATACAACACCCAGTATTCTTACTGTTTTCCAACATTCGAGCATCCCTTATCCTCTCAAAAGATGGTATTAAATGATCAGATTTTTAATTTCCTTTAAATCTAAAAATAAGTATTTTCCAAAAAGCACATGACCATACATGTATCAAGAATGTAGTACTCTGTTGAAAAATTATATAGCAACAAAAATTCCTAATCTGGAGTACACGAGGTATGCCTCTTCAATGTTCAATCACCTATCTATATCCTTTCTACAACACACAGAATACGGTATTTTAACTATCTAGGAGTTTGCTAAGACCACCCCGTCTCTCCCTGCCAACTAGCCCTAGAAATACCCTAGTTGAGCCAAAGCCCTAACGTCTCACATAGTGCCAGGCACAGTGCAGACACTGGGAAAATGTCTGTGGAATATATGAACACATCAAAGGCTGGCCTTAACAATGGGGTTCCCTGTCATGGTTAGAAATCCTCTCCTAGGGGAACCTGAGGGGGTCAGTTGGTTAAGCGCCCAATTCATTGCCAGCTCCAGGCATGATCTCATGGTTCATGAGTTCTAGGCTGCATGAGGCTCTGTGCTGAGAGCACGGAGCCTGCTTGGTATTCTCCTCCCTCTCGCCTTGCCCCTCCCCTCTTCCCTCTCTCAAAATCGAGAGAAGAGAAAAGAAGAGAGGAAAAAAGAAAAGAGAAGAGCAAAGAGAGGAGAAAAGAAAAGAGAGAAGAAAAAAAAGAGAAAAGAAAAGGAGAAAGAAAGCCTCTCCAAGTTCTAGTTAGAATTGATACTGAGTTGTGAGTTCATTCCAATGGCTCCCGACCATGGGCAATGTTTGAGAATGGCAAACTCTGGATCCTGCCTGCCCCCTCAGATCACTGATTCAGATCCACTTGGCTTGGATTCTAGGCATATGTAGTGTACACAAGTAAGACCTTCATAGCTTACGTAACATCTGATGTTTTCAAGAAAGGAAGAGGAGAATAAAAGGGGAGCTTAAAATTCTGATGTGTTTTTGGGGCGCCTGGGTGGCTCAGTTGGTTAAGCGGCTGACTTCAGCTCAGGTCATGATCTCACAGTTCGTGGGGTCAAGCCCGTGTCAGGCTCTGTGCTGACAGCCTGGAGCCTGCTTTAGATTCTGTGTCTCCCTCTCTCTCTGCCCCTCCCCTACTCATGCCCTGTTTCTGTCTCAATAGTAAAAAACAACAACACAAAAATTTAAAAATCTGATGCGTTTTGATGTTAGCATAGGAGACAGGGGAATGCTGTGCTCTTTGGAGTCAGAGTGAAGTGCCTACTGCCCTTTACCACTGTGAGCTCTGCTTCCTCTAGGGCTGGCTTTCCTGCTCCGACCGCACAGGGCGACCACTGCAGCCATGCTGCGTATTCTTCTGAATACAGCCCGACTCTTACCTTTCCTAGTCTCCCCTCCCCTTTTTTTTTTTTTACATTAATGAACCATTCAGTGTTTTTTCAAGATGTTTTTAAAATCTCTATCCTTCCCTTGCAATATAAATAAAGAATACTAAAATAAGAATGCTAATAAGGGACATTTGGTTCCCCTAAAATTGTTAGAATATTAAGATTTTTCACTCAGGACTTCACCCTAATGTTCAAAACAACATTCCTGAAATGAATTTTCTCATATTCTTTAATATTCAAAGTTTCATCAATTATTAATTACCATTCTTAAAACCCCACACTTATAAATGCCAGCTTTTAGGTACTTTTTTTCTTAAAGGTACATTCCATAGTTTATTTTACCCACAAAACTGAAATCCATTTCTGCAATGTTGTCTGTGGTCATCTAGTATTTTATTGACTTCTTACCGATTCAGAAAGCTTTTATGGTTTCCTTCCTCAACTGTAGGCTATCTCAGGTAGCATTTTAAAGATCTCCTAGGAAGCTAAAAAGTTTCTCTTAAAGTATTCTTCTCTAATGGATAACTTAATGCTTTTAACAACACAGTAAAGAACCTTCAAGGTAAACAGCTAGATAGATGCTGGTCTTTTGGAACAAGCCTTCCTTTTGGGTCAGCAATACTAGTTAGAAACCACCCAGTCCCATCAATAATCTGATAATAAATATCCAGCCACATGAACAGAGTCTTCAAACTTCTAGATTACTGGTGATACTTAATACTGCCAATGATACTCCTAAGTCCGTCTTTAGGGACACCTATGTGGCTCAGTCAGCGGAGTGTCCGACTTTGGCTTGGGTCATGATCTCACAGTTCGTGGGTTCGAGCCCCACGTGGAGCCTGTGCTGACAGCTAGCTCAGAGCCTGAAGCCTGTCTTTGGATTCTGTGTCTCCCTCTCTCTCTGACCCTCCACTGCTCATGCTTTCTCTCAAAAAAAAAAAAAATAATAATAATAAATAAATAAAACCTTTAAAAAAGTCCCAGTCTTTAATTATTCTATTAAAAATAAGCCTGTGAGACATGCAAATCAAAACTACAATGAGATCACCTCACACTACTCAGAATGGCTGGAATCAAAAAGACAAGCAAAAGTAACACATGTTAGCAAAGATATAGAGGAAAAAGAACCCCAGAACACTGTTGATGAGAATGTAAATTGGTGCAGCCACTGTGGAAAGCTAGGAGGCTCCTCTGAAAAATAAAAATAGAAATACCATAGGATACAGCAATTTCACTATTGGATATTTGCAAAAAAAAAAAAAAAACAAAAAAAAAAACCAAACACACTAACTGAGAAAGATATATGCTCCCTATGTTTATCGCAGCATTTGCAACAGTCAAGACATGGAAGGGACCCAGTGTCTGTCCATAGATGCATAGAAGAATGTGACCAAATGTACAATCAAGTATAATTCTGCCATAAATCAGGTGATCTTGCCATGTGCAACAACACGGACACACCTAGAGGGTATTATGCTAAGAAATAAGTCAAAGACCAATACCATGATTTCACTTCTATGTGGAGTCTAAAAAATAAAATGAACAAACAAAAACACACTCTTAAAAACAGAGAACAAATGTGTGCTGGCCAGAAGAGAGGTAGGTGGGGAGGATGGGTGAAGTAGATAAAGGGGATGAAGAGGTACAAAATTCCAGTCATAAAGTAAGTCATGGAGATAAAGACTAGTGCACAGGGAATATAATCAACAATACTGTAATAACGTTGTATGGTAACTACACTTATCACAGTGAGTGCTGAGTAAGGTATACAACTGTCGAATCACTATGTTGTACGTGTGAAACTAATGTAACACAGCATGTTGATTATACATCAATAAAAATTGTTTTAAATGAGTCTGCCAAAGTGCAACCATGTCTGACAATCTAAATATGAGTCATTCAATGGCTGTATTAATAAAAAGAACCTACATTATTCAGAATCATAAAGAAAAGAACCACTCTAGATATTTAGATACTCTTTCTAAAGGTGTTTTACTTGGCTTTATTTCTTCATGTATACAATGAAGATCATTATATTTACATCACAGGTTTTTTTTTTCCAAGATCACATTGTGTTTCTTTTTAATTCCTCACCCTCTAGCTCTCTCTCCTGTATGTTTTTGTTTTGTTCTGTTTTGTTTTTGACATATAATTAGCAGACAGTGTTTAGGGAGTACAATACAAAGATTCAACAATTCTATACATTGCTCAGTGCTCAAGTGTACTCTTGATTTCCTTTATCAATTTCACCCCTCCCCCACTCTCCCATCCCCAGCAACTAGTTTCTTCTCAAGAATCTGTCCTTTTGTCTGTTCTTAAGTTCCACATACTAGTGAAAATCATATGGTATTTGTCCTTCTCTAACTTATTTCACCTAGGATTATACCTTCGAGGGTCCATCCATGTTACAAATAGCAAGACAGTATTTTTTTATATTGCTGAGTAATATTCCATTGTATGTATGTATGTGTATATATAGGTGTGTATTTATAAAATCACATCTTTATTCATTTATTGATGGTTACTTGGGTTGCTTTCAAATCTTGGCTAGTGTAAATAATGCTGTGATAAACATGGGCTATATGCAGATCTTTCCAAATTAGTATGTTTATTTTCTTCAGGTAAATACCCAGTAGTGGAACTACTGGATCATATGGTAATGCTTTTAACTTTCTGAGGCACCTGTGTCCTATCTTCCCACAGTGCCTCAGACCAATGTGCAGTCCTACCAACAGTGCACAAGGGTTCCTTTTTCTTCACACCCTCATTTCCTGTGGTTTTGATTTTAGCCATTATGACGGGTACAAGGTGATATTTCATTGTGGTTTTGATTTGTATTTCCCTGATGATTAGTAATGCTGAACATCACTAAGAATGTCCATACTACGCAAAGTGGTCTACAGACTTAATGCAATCCCTATCAAAATATCAACATTTTTAATAGAACTACAACATTAAAATTTTAAGGAAACACAAAAGAGCATGAATAGCCAAAGCAATCTTGAGAAAGCAGAAGACAACTGGAGGTAGCACAATCTAGATTTCAAGAACACTACAAAGTTGCGGTAATCAAATCAGTATGTTACCAGCAAGAAAGCAGACACACCGGTCAATGGAAAGAATAGAGAGAGCCCAGAAATAAACCCACACTTATCTAGTCAGTTAATATACAACAAAAGAGCCAAGAATATGCAGTGGGAAGAGACTATATCTTTAATAAACGGTGCTGGGAAAGTTGGACAGCTATATGCCAACTTTGGATGAATGAAACTGGGCCACTTTGTTACATCATAATCAAAAACAAACTCAAAATGGGTTAAAGACCTAAATGTGAGACCTGAAACTGTAAAGCTAGAAGAAAATATAGGCAGTCATTTCTCTGACATTGGATGTAGAAACATTTTTCTACATAGGTCTTCAATGGTGAGGGAAGCAAAAACTATTGAGACTACCCCCAAATAAAAAGCTTTGCACAGTGAAGGAAATCAACAAAAAGGTAACCTACTGAATGGAAGAAAATATTTGCAAATGATGTGTTTGTTAAGGAGTTAATATTTAAAATATGTAAGGAACTTCAACTCAACACCAAAAAAATTCAATTAAAAATGGGCAGAGGGCGGTGCCTTGATGGCTCAGTGGGTTGAGCATTGATTGGACTTTGGCTCAGGTCATGGTCTCACATGAGTGAGAGTTTGAGCCCCATATTGGCGTCTGTGCCAACAGCTGGGAGCCTGGAGCCTGTTTCAGATTCTTTGTCTCCCTCTCTTTGCCCCTCCTCCACTCATTCGCAGTCTCTGTCTCAAAAATAGACATTAAAAAGAAATTTTCTTTAAAAACTGGGCAGAGGACCTGAAGAGACACTTTTGTAAAGATGGCATACAGAATGCCAACTGACCCTGGAAAACATGTTCAAGATTACATCATTTTTAGTATGCTTCTCACATAACTCAATAAATGGCAGGATAATTATGTTATATAATTGGCTGTCTTCTTCATTAGAATATATCAACCATTCAACATGACCTCATCCCAAAATAAAAGCATACACACATACACACACATGACTTTTGCAACCCAGGACTTAAGAACAGAACCATCTGTTGTTTCCTGCCTGTCTGCCTGCATCTTCGAGCCTTGGACACCCCTTCTAGCACTCGACAGACTTCCATTAGTCTGGACCTTATGTTCTTTAACCTTTTTATACAGCACATGTATTCTGAATGTGGCAACCAAATGATCTCAACTATGATCTTGAACTATTTCCTATTTCTTGCTGGATGTTCACCATTTCCTAAAATCCAAAGGCCCAGAGCCAAGATATGTTCCCCAAAGATAAATTTCCATCCCCCTCTCATGTCCGTTTTTTCTGTCAGTCCTCCTATCCATCATCAAAGGAAAAAAATCTCCCAAGAAAAAGTTCAGGCTCCGCATCCACATCAGGAGGACTTCCTTTTCATGACAGCTGGGACCCCTTCCTTCTATCCGGGCTACCACCTGTGTACGTGCCTCATCCTTGAGGACACTGCCAAACTGATGTGTTCGGGACACCCAACTGAGCTGCAGTCCCTGCAGATGTGTGGAAGGGTGTACCGGGTCACCATGCCCCCACTTCAAGGCCCTCGAGCTTTCACAGTACAGCAGCAGGGGCCAGAGAAGTGTGCACCTCTCTCCTCATGACCCCATCACCACGCGAGGACAGGGTGGTGTCCCACATGTACCATCAGCCATGTGGCAGTCAGAGCAAACATCCCCCGAGAACACAGTCTCTCATTCCCATCCCCTTCTACTTTCGGTCATTTCTAGATCTGCATACATCCTCCTTGGGTCATGCTTAGACAACTGCACTCAACTCCTCTGTCTCCTGGGTCTTAGAAATCCTACCCATCCTTTGACCAACCAATTTGCAGCGTTTCCGTCCATGAGCAAAATGGGTCTCTAGAAATCCAAACTTAGCAAATTATTCGAGGAGTTTTTATTCTTATTGGTTTGTTACCAAAAGCATTCTTGACCTTAGAAAAGAATGCATTATTTAGTTCTGTAATCAACCCATTCATGAACCAGGCTTTGGTCTTGTCACAAAAACTCAGAACTCTGCTGGAGTCCCAACATCTGCATTAATGAGTCAAGTGGTCTTTCAAAGATCTGGCGTCCTTATGTGTAAAATAAGGCTGTTAGGCTTGAAATAGTATTGGTTGAGGGAATAACAGATTCCTTCCAATTCTCAAAATCTAGCAGTCTAAATATTTACTGAACCCCTACTATATATTAGAATGAGAGGTGGAGGAGGGTTTAAAAGGGTTGATCTGAAGGAAAATACGATTTAACTGGGGAAACAACATGAGTGCTAAATTACATGTTAAATCCAGACAAATTCAAGGGCGAAATGGTAAAACAATACTAACAATAATAGCAATAATAAGTATTTCAGGAATACATAGGGAAACTTTTTTGCAATCCTACATTGAGAAAGGCCTTCTAAACTCTACTTCCAGCAATTACACCTTGATTTATCAACCACACCACCACTTCCCCCACCAAGTCCATATGGTCTGGGCAAAGGTGAGCCCATCTTCAGCTCTAGAGATGGGCACAGAAGCCAACCTGGCCAATCACAACCTCATACCTTGTGGTCACAGAATCTGGTTCATGAATGAATGCAACCTAAGCCAGGACCATCAGAGGAAATGAGACTTTTAACATATGACTTTTGTCTTCACTATTGGGAACAAGTCTTTTCTTGGAAGGAAGTGTGTAAAGGCCGGAATGCAGATATAGAGCTTCTGGTAGCCTCTTGCCACCAGGAAGGGATGGCTTGCCCAAAGACAGGGCCAACACACAATAAAGCAGAGCTGGAAAGGGAGGTAAGCAAGGCACCTCTAATGACTCTGCTGGTGCCTCTAAAACCAGCACTGCCTGAAGCTACAGTTACAGGTTTCTTAGCCAGTTTGTCACCAAGAATTGGGCATCCTCCTCATAGTTTTCCAAGTTAAGACTGTCACCCTCCCAAGGAGGGAAAAGTCACCCATATCTTTTCAATATAATATTTACGTAAATGAAGCTCTGAGTCCACATCTCTAGCAGCATACCACCTTATGAACTTAAAAATTGGAGTATTCCTCACAGTATCAAAAATTGCCTCTTGCAAACAGGACTGCAAAGATATCTTTAATCATTTCATTATTTTAAAGAACAGATCAAGTGTTAACAATGGGAGAATATTACCTGCTCAGGGATAGGCTCACAGAGGTTTCAAAAAGCAGGTGGCAGGCCACTGGACATGCTAGGACAACTCCCTTCTTTAAAACCATGAGTGTCATTAAAGTGTCCTGGTAGTGTCTTAAGAAAATAGGTGGCACAGAATTTCTGAAAATATGCTGTTAAATCTGGATGTACACTGCTGGGAATTTAACGGTCTAAAATAACTTAGGCAACTACAAAAGCTTGCTATTTATATAAATACAAATATGGATTTAAGCTGAGACGCTGAAATTATCCATCCTTTATTCAGAGGGACTGTGTTGTAAATAAATTCTTGCTAGTGTAGGCAGCAATGGAGATTCATAAAAAGAGGGGGTATTGTAAAGGCTTAATAAGAAGTATGCATAGAAATATATGTGGGAACTCAAAGTGTTAAAATTTCCTTATAATACTACAATTCCATGGCAAAGGTCACTAAACTACAGCCCATAGGTCAGATCTGGCCCCCTATTGGACTATAAGTCATGTCCATTTTTTTGGTTTTTGTCTTAGGCTGCTCTTATACCACAACAGGATTGATTGATTTCAGCAGAGACCAGGTAGCCTGCAAAATTTGCTACCTGGCTTATTACAGAAAACTTTGAAGTCCTTTGTTCTATGGCTGTAAGTATTTGTTGATCATGTACTATGCTCTAGGCTCTGGAAGTGAAGTGGGTGAGCCATTATGTCAACAGAGATCTACAAAAAAGAATGCTTCTATATATAGACACAAAATGTCTAAGGGGACATAATACACATTAGAAATCATGGAAGGCAAGAAATAACCAGGAAGTAGATCTCACTAGGACCTGGAGAAGTTTCAAATTCAAATGCCTGCAGAGGTATTCATATAAGACAATGAGGGGCACAAAGTGGTGACTAAGGACCAGGTGAGGAACCTGAAGATACCAGTCCCATCCAAAGAGGGCAGCAGTCACTCATGCATGGGACCTAATGTTACCCAACCTCCCAATACTCTAATTATTCAAAAGAAGCTGGAAAGCTCAAGTTTCGTGTGATCGCCTCTTAAATGCTGGTGACAAATTCTAAGAAATTGTAAACAGTACTCGAGTCAAGCAAAATACCTTGGAGGCCTTTGCGCCACATGTTTTTGACCTATAAGCCAAGAACTAATGAGACCCAAAATGAGGACAGACAAGTGTGGTCTAGATTTACATAACGATCCAAAAAAAGATATCCTAGAAGTTAGGCACCATTCTCTCACTCTTAGATCTTGGACAAGTCATCTTCCCTCTCCAGCCCTTGGTTCCCTGCTAATGACAACAGGATTAAAGGTCTAAAAGTTCCCTTCAGCAATACAAATTTATCCTTCCATAATAACTCCCTAAAATGATCCTCAGAAGGGAAAAACTCCAGATGTCATTCATGTCCAATTTACAAAAGGGAAACACTTACCCCCCTGCCTGTACTGTTCATACTGGAAAACAAAACTAGTCTGCATAAAAAGTGACACCAATGTACTTCGTGGACCTGTGCCCTGAGTAGTTTCATGAATTTTTACAAAGTTTATTCTGTCAAATATCATTAGAGCAAGGCATACCCAATCTCAACACTGTCACATCCACACCGAATGGGTCTTTATCTGTAAGGAAGTGTGAAACAGAACTACTGAACAAAATCACTGTGTTTGAATACCACTCCCTATGATATGGGAAAGAATTCTCTCCAGACTACACCCAGAGGTTTCAAAAAGAGATGTGATCACAAAAATCAAGCACAATAAAGGTCAAGCTACGAAATAATCTTCACTGGCAGCAATACCATCACTTCCTGTTATAGAGTAATGGGCTTTTAAATCAGAAGTGCAATCTGATCCAAAAACCCTCCTGCCAGGCTGTGGAAACAGAGTTCAGGGTGGGCACTGTCTGCCTCCGTTCAGCACCGTCCTCCACATCATTTCCCCCCATTAATGATTTCCTTAATTCCACACAATTAAACAAAGAAAAAGGCAGTCAATAAAAATCACAAGGTTAACCATCAGTATTAAGAATTATAGCACTGTGGCATTTTCATAAAATTTTATGAATTTTAAATTTTAAAACAAAAAGTGAAACGTTGGTAAATACTATTAATCTCAGTATTAACTTTCAAAGCACTACATTCCTAAAATGAAGAAAGAACACATAAGAATAATGATCCCAGATCAATTTTCTGTATGAAACAAGATTGAATTCAAGAGTAGAGTAATTTCCTTCTGCCCAGCTGTAATTATGTTTGAGGCTGCCTTTCATTAACTTCTATCTTCCCTCCTGCTATCTTTCTATAAATATCCCTTGAAGATAGTGTTCCATCCTCTCACTCAGGTTCCCTCAAATGAGGTCTTGAAGAAATCTTTAAGCATGTTTGATAATATTCAAAGGAAACTAGTACTTCAAGACACGGAACTAGCAGCCTCTGAATCTTACAAGAAATTAAGTCTCCAGAATAGATGTGGTCAAGGAAACAAAGATATCTTTCTTGCCTTTTTGAATTAGGCAGAAGAATTGGGAATGTCATGATCTCACAGTCCGTGGGTTCGAGCCTGCATCAGACTCTGTGCTGACAGCTCAGAGCCTGCTTCAGATTCTGTCTCTCTCTCGCATATAT
>NC_043705.1:109374366-109455938 GCF_006229205.1 Suricata suricatta | reverse complement strand
CTCTCTGTGTCTCTGTCTCTCTAAATAAAGACATAAAAAAAAATCCTAAATTTTAAAATCAGTTCAAGGACACAACATGTATTTGTCACCTTTGTCTCTTGACAAAAGAACAAAAGCATTGTGGTCTGGGTTTTGGTATTGATTTTGCTATGTGGCTCTTCCGGCAGCCTCTGCCAAGTTCTAAAAGGCTCCTGGGTCCTGACCACAAAAAAAAAAGAGGGTCTGGGTTTCTAAACTCTGTTAAAGACCATGATGTTAATTCTATGATGAGGCCCTTCTTCCTAACAGTGTATGCAATTCATGCAGTATTCAAAACAGGTCAAATGGATTACCACACAGCACTCCTTTGTCAGTGCTTCATTTCTACATCCACCCAGGGGAAGTGTAATTGATAGGTTTCGGGGTCTTAACCTCTTAAATCATAACCATGTCCCAGAAACATTAGGCATGTCCTAGAAAGTTTGCAGATTCTTTAAGGGAACATTTCCTGAGCCAAGTGTTATTTAAAATGAAAATCTGACAGGTGTACAAGATCTGTGAAAATCTCCACTGTCCTGAAACTAACAAAATCGTCTCTGCTCAATCTTCCTGTTATTTTTCAGTTTTGATGAGGAACCATAAGGTAAGCCTAGGGCCAAACCCAAGCTGGCACACCCCCACCCCAGGTGGGATGTGTGGGATCCTCCTCAGGCACTCCCAGCTGCCCAAGAACAGAGGAAAGAGAACAAATGGTTAACTGAGAGACCACAGGACTGCAGGACATGGGTCTCCATCAGTTTACAAATATCTTAGTAAATTAGAAGAAAAAGCTATGATTTAATAAAAAAAAAAAAAATCACCATTTTGCACCAAAGACCTCCCAAGAATTCTTCCATGGTCGTCGGCTCCAAGCCCATCCCTATCATCCCAATACCTCAGTTTTCTCCAGATAAATGAAGATAACAAACTTCTCCCCCTCATTCTTTTCTATAATCTGAAACTGGCCTCCTTGAAGGTCGTTAATGATCTGCAAATCCTCAAATTTAAGTCTTTTTCAGTATTCAGTAGTCTCCCTTGATCTGTGTCCCTCATTCTCCTCCCGCTCTCTTTCCCCCTTCCTCTCCCCCATGGTCCCCTGCCAGGTCTCTCCTGTTAGACCTATGAATGCAAACATATGGTATCTGTCCTTCTCTGCCTGACTTATTTCGCTTAGCATGACACCCTCAAGGTCCATCCACTTTCCTACAAATGGCCGTATTTCATTCTTCCTCACTGCCATGTAGTACTCCATTGTGTATATACACCACATCTTCTTGATCCACTCATCAGGTGATGGACATTTAGGAGGGAGGGGGTGATGGTCATGGTGGGGGGGGCACTTGTGGGGAGAAGCACTGGGTGTTATATGGAAACCAATTTGACAATAAACTATTATTTTAAAAAAAGTCTTTTTCCTTAGCCTTCATTTTCTTGGAATTTTTTTATACATATTGATGAGGGAGCATGAGGCAAGCTGAGGGTAGAGCACAGCTGGGACCCCCACTCTGCCCAGTGGGACAGGTAGGATATTCATCGGACATTCCTGAGTACCTAAGAACAAAGAAAATGGGCTTAAGTGCTTGTCCCGGTAATAACGAAAACTAAGGCAAATGAAAAATTATCTTACTGCCTACAGCCCACTGACAAGTCCTTGAAACCGGCAGAGTGACCTCCTTCTAGGAGCTCAGCTGCCTCAGATGAGGACACTTTGCTAGGAGCAAGAGAACCTTAGCTCAACATTATCCCAACCTCAAGGATCCTGTAAGTCTACTTCCTTTATCTCAAATGCCCCCAAGATATATGCTGGCAATCATACTCCAACCTTATTGGCCCCCTGATACATATCTAAAGAGTCTTATAACCGAAGTTTTATTAAATGGTAATAAATGGCATTTCCCTAACAACAGCTAGTCCTTCAAGGTCCTGGAAACCTTGCTTCCAAAATTCCTTAGAGCCTTACACTATCCCTGACCCCATCCCAACCTGAGGGTATGTAATGAGTTACCCATCACGACCTCAGTGCAGCTCTTCCTGCCCATGGGTCCTGTCCCTGTGCTTTAATAGCATCACCTTTTTGCACTATAGGTGTCTTCAAGAATTCTTTCTTGGCTATCGGCTAGGGACCATCCCCCACCATCACTCCAAAACTTCATCCCCAAGACCCTGAACACTCATGCATTCACACATTCATACACTGAACAAATTTTTCTCTAGTGTCAGCAAGGCAGAGATACCATGCTAGGTAGACACTGCTTATACATGTTGAAGAACACATGATTTTACAACCCAGAGACAGATATAAACAGGTAATTATTCAAAAATCCCAAGGGAGATGAATAGACCAACTCCTCCTTGAAAATCTAGAAATCACTGGGCTAACCAATAGGATATTGATTCCAGATGCTGAACAGATGTTGAACCAAGTAACCCTCCCCATTTCTGATTTAAGAGTTGTCAGTAATAGTTAATAACCTTATCATTCACCCACCTCCCTATTTCTAGAACTATCAGCCATTGCCTTTCACATCTGATTAGTCCTAGGATCCAGCCTGTACTTTCACCCTTCCACTAGATGACTGGTTCTAGAATCTCCTCTGTGGAGAATGCTCTTCTCACAAGCACACACTCTCCAGTGAGTTCATCCACTTCCACATTTAACTTCAAGCTGTCGCTCCCTAATCTCGTTCTAGCCTCAACCTCTCCAAGCTTCAGACTCCCGTTGCACATGGTCTGCTGCACACATGTGCACACAACTGTGTGTGTGCAAAACCAGCCTCCCTCAATCCTGCTCCTTCTCTTGTATTCTCCATCTTCATTCACAGTACCAAATCCCCATCACCAAGCCACAGTGGGGGACTCCTCCTTTCCACTCCATCTCCCTTACACAAAGTAAACAAAGCTGGCCATCCTAACTTCTTTAACGTTTTTCTGAATCTGCTCCCCCCCTCATCTCCTTCCTTGCTCCCATTGCCAAATTCAGCTGAGTTTTCTCTTATCCAGAGTTATCATCTAGTTTAGGTATGCCCTTCCCATGCCTGTCATTTTATATACTCTCATACTATGGCCTTAAGAAGTGTCCTAAAATACCAGGCTCCCCATGGAATATAGCCTAATGTTCAAATTCTTTTGCCTCAATCCTTGGATTCAGAGTGGCTACCAAGTCCTTTGGGTTCCACAGCCAGCTGAGGACCTAAGCTAAGGAGATATCAGGCACCATTTGAATAACTTGCAACTATCTTCACGGAAGATCTTTAGATGACATGGAAGAAACTCTGTTTTGCAGGTAACGGAGATGTTCATCCAGACAACGTTGTGGGTGTATTTTAGGCATTCCTGCTTTTTCCGCTCACCGTGTGCCTCCTCTCGATCATGATTCCACCCAATAGCCTCCCAGCCCAGGTCTCCTCTTGGGTAGTATCTTTGTGGGCCACCCTCGGTGGAACATCTCCCCCTTCTCTAACCACAGCATGAACCTTTCTCATTCTCATTTGGCAACCACCTTTAAACTGATAGTTTCCCTTGGCTATGTACATTTTGTTCAACAAGGTTTTTGGAATCGGGGAGGCCTTAAGTACCTTCTGGCATCTTTACTATCAAGCCTACTTTAGTGCCTTGTAGACAGAATATGTCTGATATGAGCTAGTCAATAGCTGAAAACCAATAGCATTCAAATAAACACTAAAACAGTCACCTATATTCTCAGATTACCCATATCCAAAACACATTGTGGGTTAAATTAGGGGTCCTCCTATCATCTGTTAGTCAGAGTCTGGCCCTCCTGGAAGTTAGGGAAAATCTGTCTGAAAAAGGAGAGGAAAGTCATGAAAGAGTAATATTAGTCTTATAAGTGTACTCAAGCAACTTACGTGTGGTTTAGATATAACCAGAAGACTGAAGCATGTTTTTGTTGTTTAAACCATGCAGTTTCAATGGGAAATGTTTTTCTTACAAAGAACAAAGGGTCTTGTTATGTATAGAGCAGATATACATACAATGTCAATACACAGATAGTACCTGTGTGGTATTAAAATGCCATGGGGCAGTGGGCCTGGGTGGCTCAGTCAGCTGAGCATCCAACTTCAGCTCAGGTCATGATCTTGTGGTTCGTTGGTTCGAGCCCCGCTTCAGGCTCTGTGCTGATGGCTCAGAGCCTGGAGCCTGTCTTCAAATTCTGGATCACCCTCCCTCCCTGGCCCTCCCTTGCTCATGCTCTCTCTCTCTCCCTCAAAAATAAAGTAAAAAACATAAAAAAATTAAAAATGCTATTGGGAGGGGAGGGTGATGAAAAAAAATCTCAAAGAGGATTTTGATTTTGATTTTAAAACACGCTCTTTTAAACCAAACGGACTCTCTGCTCTGCTAAGTTTGTTAAAGTTCTATGGTCCCTTATCTGTATTCAAGGACCATTAAAATTATTATTTGTGTTTTCATGTTCTCAAAAACTTGATTTTGGATTTCACAGTTTGGAAAATAAATGATTATTTCCCCCCCCTCTAAAGGGAGGGTACCATTGTATAGACATTAAAGTGTTTCCCATCAAAAGTGACCTAGAAATCAAAAAATTAAAAGGTTTTGTTTTAAAAGAGGAAATGGCTTTTTAAAATATATTATAAAATATGTGTGAGAAAGTAGGTAGTACTGAAATAAGATTGAGTAGTTATTTATATCTGTTTCCTGTTTAGCCTTTTGACAAAGTTCAGTCCTGTATTTTATAGTCCACTCTGGATAAGATTTCCCAGAATAACCTTGATGCGGGGTCTGCTGGTAGGGAGGACCCCAGAACTGCATCCTGCAATTCACACCCTACGAACACAGTCTGCTAAACTCAACAACTTCAAACCAGAAAACAAAACGTCACTGTCCCATTTCCCCTGCCAAACCCTTTTTTGAAACTCCCAAACACAAAGAAAAGGAGGAAAGAAAAAAAAACAAAAAGCCAACAACTAGATGTTTAGAAACAGAAGCCGGTTATGAGAAACATTAGCCCCTTCCTATTTTTTTTTAAATTAACCCATAAATTCCTCTGCACAGTCAGAAAAATGGACATGAGAATATGAGAGAACTATCACGTCTGTAACGTTTTTGGTGGAGAGAGAACATCTTTACTCAGGATCAATAAACTATTCAGTGGGCTCATGTTTGTCAGGTTGGGCAATTATGCAAATTAAGAGCTCAAATCAAAGGCAAACATATCAAGTAAAGTGAAAGAAAAACCTAACAGTAGAAGAACTGCTGTAAATGGAGCACAATGGTTGATAAATGTGATGGAGAAAAGATAAAAGATAACGGGGTTTACAGGGTGGAGGCCAGATTCCCGGCTTTGGTAGTAACCCCAGAAGCACTGGGGTACGCTTGTCACACAAGATGGGGACACAGCACTGCTGGTGAGGAACAAGTTTTTACCCAATGGCTATGCCATCCAAAATGGAGAGTCACAGTAACCCTCCAGGAAAAGATCATTTACGATCCATCTCTATACTGCCAACCCCAACAACCTGAAAACTTTTCACCCCTTATCTTACCGGATGGCTCTTCCCCATTTCCACACTGAAGCTTCTCATTTCTTAAAACAGATCTCCATTTCTTCCAAACCAGTATTATGTGCAATCTCTTATGTCACTGGCCCGTCCTTTCCCATCTTCACGATCCTCGATTATTACTGGTCCTAAGGTCTCCGTTTAGTCTCTGCTCATCTACAGACTCCTTGCAGCGAACTCATCTGCTTCCTACATTGAACCGTCACCCTGTGACCGGTCACTCCCCTAATCTCTTGCTTTAGTCCTGACCTCTCCTCCAAGCCTCAGACTCTCGCTGCACTGTACACACATCTATGCCAGCATCCTGTAGATACTCCAAACCCAACATGTGCAGAACCAACCTTCCTCAAACACGTTCTTCTTGTGTATTCCACATTTAAGTTTATAGCACCGCACAAGCACCGTCTGTCGCCAAGCCACAATCCTGGCATCCTGCTTGACGTTCTCAACACACCTGACATTGTTTTTACCTCTTAAATATTTCTGGACACCATCCACCTAATCCCTACTGCCAGGGTCCTAGTACAAGATCCTCCCTGCCTCACACCTGTACTGTACCAAGTACCCCCTAGAGGTCTCCCAGACTCAAAACTTAGCCCTACCCGAAAACCCATTCCCCAAACGGTAACCTACTGATCCGAGTAAATGCAAAGTGGTTCCACATACCTGTTCAAAACCATCAATAGCTCTCAAGCCATAACATTAGCTATGCACACATAGTGCTAACTGTCAGGGACAATTCGAAATACTTGATCTCTATTAGGACTAACTGAGGTAGAAGTCACGGTCCCCACTGTATAAAAGAACAAACCATGGCACAAAAAAGGGACTTAATAACATGGAAAGAGGCCAAGAATTGATGCTAGAAGGTCTAATTTCGGAGTCGGTGCTCTTGGCCACAGCGGCATCTGTCATCTTCAGCATGTTAACACACTGTCTTCCCGGCCTGGCCTCTCCCCGCAGCTTTTGGGGCTACTTCCTGCGTGTACTTCATCCTGAGTGATAGCAAATTGCTTATAGTTCCCTCCACACAGCAGACTGTGTGTGCCTTTATTTATGATGTTCCTCTGGGAACTCTGAGCTCTCAGAGTGGTTGTCAGCAGGCTAACTGAACACATTTTCATACTTCTGTTCCTTCAGCAGCCTCTCGAGGAAGCCTGTTCTGGACGCCAGGCCTCAGCGCCCAGCTCCTTCTCTACTGGCATCTCTGTGGGGCAAGTAGTATCTATCTCTATCAGCATTTATCACATTATCTTGAAATCCTATATCTTTGCTCACAGTAATCATCTCATCCAACCCAGGATCTAGCATAGCTCCTGACATGCAGGTGTACTAAAAACCTGTTAGACCTCTAACAGCCACAGCGCAATGAAACTAGAATTTAACAGGAGTTAAGATTTGTCTTGAAAGAAAATCCCTGTTGCCTCTGGCTTTTTGGCACTTCACGTTTTGCCAGTCTACTACTCATTTCAACACTTCCTAACAAACATGCACACCTCATTTCTCAGAAGTTTTACTCGCTCATTCGAAAATCCTACAGATGATGTCCTAGCTGGGAGTTACCAGCTTCCCATTACCAGTTTTGGAGCAATGTCCATCGGTAACAAACAACCTAAGAGGGCATGCCTGCCCACCTTGGGACAGTCCACATCACTGACATGCTTGCCAGGAATGCACAAATCATGAAAACTTAAATGTGCTCTATTTATTAATACCACAGACTCTGAGCACTGATGGGGCCCACAGAGATCATCCAGATCATGGTCTCTTTACTGCACAGGTTACCAGACTGCAGTCCAGCGAAGGGGTCCTGGATTCACATAACTTGCTAGACCCAGAGGCCAGGTCAAAATCTCCCCTCCTGGACACTCAGTCCAGATTCTAGTTGGGTGATTATCTCTCAGGACGTTCCGACCTAGTAAAACTATCATGTTCTCCCTAGGGCTCTCCCAGGTCAAGAAAAAAATAGCCAAGCTACAACTAGTTTTTCTTTCCTTAGGTCTAACGGGCAATGTGAAAAATCATATAGATTTTAAAAATTAAAAAATTTTCATTTTGAAGTGTTTCTGTCCGGAGACAAAATACAAGCCCTAATTTCAGGAAAGAGCTGGTGGAACCTGGAGGAGGAGGAAAATAAAAGCCACTCACAAAACCTTAAGCACGGGGTCTAATTGCCTGAACACTTCCAATCGTCCCTTTAAAGGAAAAATCAAAAACAAAAATAAAAAAACAAAAAAAAAGACAACTTAAATCTTAACCTCACATTCGTGTTTTGGATTTCGAAGACATTAAGATTATTGACTGCTTCAAGAAAGAGTTAAATGTTTCATTTCAATAACACTGAAACTATTCTTTTAGAAAATATGAAAAAAAAAAGAGGCTACCAAATCTACCTATAAGTCAACTCCTATAATTACTCTCATTTCTTATACCTTCTTGAAGTAAAATTCCTCATATATCTTTTCTACTAATTGTTTACCAGATGCTCATTGTCCCTGTTGAATCTGTGAAGTAAAGACCGACTGATAAAGTGGGAGTAGCGAAGTGGGGAGACAAGACAGACACCGTATGAAGTATTTTGCCTGGATAATATTACCTCTTCTAATCCTCAAAGCACCCCTTTGGAGGTAGGTGTTCTATTTTCTCCTTTTTATAGATGAGGAAACAGACACAGATTAAATCATTTGTCTCTATTGCTACAGGGCTTACTCCTGCATCTGCAGATTTCTTATTAGTAGAGAATGCCTCTTATAACTCCCACACCTTATGCATTCCTTTCCTCACTGCTTCATAATTATCAAAGACTTATTGCAAACTGATACTCTTGCATTAGTTATTTACTTACTAACTGTGGGTTTCCCCCAATACAATGTAACCTCCATGAAGCCAAGGACTTTGTAACTCATTAGAATAGGGTCTGGCACATACTAGGAGTTCTATAAATGTTGAACTCCTCAAAGGCAATTAAGTTACCTTGCTCATCTCTGAATCCTTAGGCCTGGTATTTATTAGGTACATGTTAAACTTGATGAGTATTAAAAGGAAACAGGTCATGAGAATGGATGAATTCATATCCCAAACCATTAGTAAGGAAAAAAGACCAAGCATGGGATACTGAGAAACTAGTTATACTTAACTTACTAGAAAAGAAACCATCCTCCCACCCTCCCCTCGAAAGCCATCAATAGTGTGAAAATTTGGCAGATGAGATGGGGACTGAAAACAGTGAATATATGGAAGAGTAGCTGAACTGGGGTAAGGCCATGGTGTAGTTGCACTTGGCTAAAGGAGAAACAGAACTCCCAGAGGACTGCTCATTCAGGAAGTCTTGTCACTAAAAAAGTGACTTGGCAGAGAAAGCAAGTAGGGAGGGTATTTTGTTTGTTTGTTTGTTTGTTTGTTTTTTAGAATAGGAGAGATTAGAGTCCATGGAAAAGGAAAGACTCAATCAGGGATAAGAGTAAAAACTTCCAGGGAGAACCAGAAGAGCACAGTTGGCCAATCAGCCTTGGAAAGGAACAGTGGAGAGAGAGAGAAGCAATACAGAGACACTTTTGGAAGAGAGGTAACATGGAGGGGCTCCTATCTCCAGTTTCTCAGTGAAGGAGTTAGTGAGGCCACTTCCTGAGCATAAAGGAGGAAAGCATGTGGTTGAAGCTCACAGATAAGAAAAGATCCTTAACTGTTGTTGGGGTCAAGTAAGAGCCCTAGTCTACGGGTAAGAAGGATTGCTAAGGAGCAACTGACGGCCCTGGAGAGCTTGCAAATCCATATACACAAGCTAGCCCCAGGGGCTGCGGAGGTTTCTGGCAGTATGGCAGCAGAAACGGAGTTGGGGTGGCAGGGACTAAGGACTGGATCTGTGGACAATACATTCGGTGGCCATAGGGATATACGCTGGTCAAGGCGGAGAATGGTGCGTGGATGGGGCTGATAAAGTTGAATAGGGAAGGGACCAGATATTCCAAATCATGAGAAGGAGGAGGAGCAAATTTGATTAATAGAAGTTCGGAACTTTGGAAGAAGAGACACGAAGGTCACTAAGAGGGACTACAACCCTGGGGGTCTTGAGGAGAGAACCACAGTGTAAAGAGGGCAAGTGTAAGGACATGGGAAGTAGGGAAGCGCCCCAAGAGTCTCAGACGCACTGCCAGCTAATGTGACGGAGGGACCATTGGAGACGAAGCAGAGTCCAGAGGTACCGGAGAGAACGCCGTATTGGCTGTGGAGTGGACAAGAAGGGCCTCTCTCTTTGGCATCTGCTATCAAAAAAATTGGCTGTAGAGAGCTCTAGAATTACAAATGGGCACACAAAAGGTCATCGGGGCCACTATTTTAGTCCAGCTGAACCGTTCACTCTGAAATTATACAACCCAAGGCCTCCCTCTCAACAGTGACAAAGTCAGTTTTATATACCTACTAATCTAACTTCAAACAGACTTTCAATCAAATGCTGTATTTAATTAAATCACTTTTTTTTTTCCAAATTAAGCATGGCTTGTAAAAGTTAAAATAAACCTAACCCTGCCAATTTTCACAGAGGTCTAGGAAGTGATTCACTTAAAACCCCTTCCCAATTCAGGCAAGAAGAGCAGAAAAGCAAACAATGATGTAGGATTTAATTAATGCTTCACACTTTTTATGATAAAACACATACTCCAGAAGTCCTAAGGTGGCCAAAAACCTCCAGCATGTTCTGAACTGAAGCAAAGCAGATAAACATCTATAGGTTGCTGGCAGACATCTATCTTGATTTAATTATCTCATTCTTTGCTAAGGATGCTTTCCCACATGCATAAACTAAGGAAAGCCAGACTTTTTGAAAATGAATATTAACCCTGGTCAACACTGACAAGTCTGATGTGATGGTTTCCCTGTAGTGCTCACGGGTGGGTAAAACTGAGGCCTCTGACAAACACTACTGTCAGAATTTCTATGGCATCCTCTCTGACCCTTGCTTAGGAGACGTTCCTCAATACCTCAGACCTGCTAACTGTGCTGTGCAAATTCCTATGACCTCTTATCTGTATGCTTACTTAGGAGACTTTTCTAAATACTTCAGACCTACTGATTCAGAATCTCCAGGGACAGGACTCCAATAAGGAGACGTTTATCCTAAGTTCCTCAGTGTCCACCAGGCTTTCCTATTTAAGAACATCTATAGGGGCACCTGGGTGGCTCAGTCGGTTGAACGTCCGGCTTCGGCTCAGGTCATGATCTTGCCGTTCATGGGTTCAAGCCCTGTATCAAGGTCTGTGCTGACAGCTCAGAGCCTGAAGCCTGTCTTCAGAATCTGTGTGTGTCTCTCTCTCCCTCTTTCTCTTTCTCTCTCCCTCTCCCTCTCTCTCTCTCTGACTCTCCCCAGCTCACTCTCTCTAAAATAAATAAAACATAAAAAAAAAGAACATCTGTAGCATAAAGTGAACCCAAAGAGTCCCCAATTAAGAGTGTCATCAACTGTAAAGCAATGGTCTTCTACCTTGCCTGCACAGTGGAATCACAGAGGAGAGCATTTAAAAACCCCAGTGCTGGGGCACCTGGTGGCTCAGTTGATTAAGCATCCTGACTGTGGCTCGGGTCATAATCGCACAGTTCATGGGTTCAAGCCCCACGCTGGGCTCCACGCTAAGACCACAGTGCCTGTTTGAGATTCTCCTCTTCTCTGTTCCTCCTTCACTCTGGTGGTCGGTCGGTCTCTCTCTCTCTCTCTCTCTCTCTCTCTCTCATCAGTAAACTTAAAAAAAAAAAATGCCAAGTCCGTATCATAGACCTATGACATCAGAATCTCTGGGGACAAACTTAGCCACCAGTCTTTTTTTAAAACTACCCATGCAGGGGCGCCTGGATGGCTCAGTCAGTTAAGCGTCTGACTTCGGTTCAGGTTATGATCTCATGGTTTGTGGGTTTGAGCACCATGACTGGGCTCTTGCTGTCAGCACAGAGCCTGCAGCCTGCTTCAGATTCTGTGTTTCCCCCTCTCTCTCCCTCCCCCATTCATGCTCTGTTTCTTTCTGTCTCAATAAGAAGCACAAAAAATTAAAAAAAAAATAAAACTACCCCTGCAATTCCAAGAACCAGTCAATGTTGACAACCACCGAAGCAGAGTGTAACTTCTACATAGGTGTTTTTGTTGTTATTTTGGGGGGTGGGAGATGCAGGGAGAGGGAGACGGAGGCACCGAAGCAGGCTCCACTCTGAGAGCATAGCCCGACACAGGGGTCAAACACACAAACCTTGAGATCATGACCTGAGCCAAAGTCAGACACTTACCCAACAGCCACTGAGGCTCTCCACAGGTAGGTTTCATTTAAGTGTACACTAAAGGCTAGTAATGTAATGTATGCAAAGAGCTGGCCCATGCAACTATTTGATGAATAAATGAAAAACATTAACTTGTAATACTCCAAATGTCTCCATAGTGGAACAAAACAAATGCTACTCCCCACTATCACCAAAACACAGGCTAGAGCTGAGACGCTGCAGCTTTGGTTGTGCCACTGAGTCATCAGGCACAGCTCAGAAACCGAATTCAGCAGGTGACAGGGTGTCCGACTCTGGAATGCTCTGAACAGGCCGTAGAAGGGATTTGTGGAACTCCATTCTCATGGAGCACTGGTGTTCTGTGTCTTCAATAGAAACTGTTCCACTACCCAAAATCAGATAAGGAAGATCCTCTGCCAACTAACAGAGGGGGAAAGTTAACAAGATTGGTCTCCATTTCAAGATGTGCTGAGGTTCTAATCCTGAGCATTTTCTATGTAGTTTGTCTACATAAGCCTCTATTACATAAAGAATCTGATTTAACAATTATTGAAGCTTAGGTTTTTCAACACGTTGGGGTGTCCCAGAAAGAACGTCCTAACCTCTGAGGGCCCATCATCGCTAGAGTTTGAGGACCAATTACAGCAATAGTTGGCAGTCTATTTTCTTTTACAAAAACTCTGAACATATAAGTCACAAAGGACTTGATTGGACTAAAGGAATAGCTTCTTTTAGTTCAATGGTTTTAAATCCCAAAGATCCTCATGATGGTTTTGCATAAAGGATCCTTGCAAAATATTTCTGATCCCCAGTTCCTAGCCTAGTGCTTGGCACAAAGTAGTGTAGGGACCCAGGACAGGCCACCCCAAAATACACAAGAATGGCATGTTTATTTTGAATTGAAGTTACTTGCCCTCTTGTGCCCCCCGTCGCATACCCCAGAAAGCAGGAAACAAATCTCCCATATGAAAAACACCCTCCCTGTACCAAGAAGCAAGAAGATATCCTTATCACCGGAGATAGGGACTTTAGTCAAGAAAGCTCTAGAAACAAATCTTTCTTCCTAATTACCTCAGCCTAAATCCTGCTCCAAATTCCTTACTAATTAAAGTTCTCAGACACCTGTTTTCTTTACCCTGTCAATCCCTCACAAATTTGTCCGCTGTCCGAAATGTGTAAAACTCCCTGCCTTGGTCATTTCTTTGGGTCTGTTTCATTACTAGGCCTCCATAGACAAATAGAACTTCAGTTTTGTTTTGTTTTTTCCTCCCGTTGATGTGTCTCCTTGTCAATTTAATTCCTAAACCAGCTAAAAGAACCCTGGGGGTCAAGAAGGAAATTTCCCCCTCCTTTACAGCAGGCACTTAGTAAAGTGGTTTGTCCTGAAGATGGAGACACGTGAACCTGTGTGCCCTTCAGTTACTGGCTTGCTTGGCCTGGCTTTCCTTATCTGGAAAAGAGCCACGACCCAGCTTAACAAAGCTGTTGATACAAAATGTAACAGGAAGATATTTGCAAATTACATTAGTGCGGGTTGCCTTTTGCATTAGAGCACACTGTGCTCTTTCTCCTATTTTGGACTCCAGCGACGCTCAGTTGGTTTCCAGTCCTCCCAGCTCTTCGCTGGACTTTCAAAATCCTCCCCGCAACCCCCTTGTGATCATACATGCATTTCTGTCCTGTCTGTTTAGAGTCAAGGTCTGGAGAGAAAAACAAATGTGACCTTGAGCCAGTAAAGGCCATGACCTTGTAACCCTGTTTTCAGTACCTGAATTCCTTCATTCTAGAAATTTATGTTCCCAGGAAAGTCTAGTTATGGATATGGACACATATATAATTAGGTGATTTCCCCAACAAATCCAAATTCTTTCTTATTCTTGCACTTGCTCTTTGTTATAATGGCTGGAAGGGAAAGTATTAAGTCTATTAAACAAGGCCACTGGACTAAGGTGGCTGTAATGCCTTAACAGACTGGGTAAAGTCAACCAAAACCTGAACCTGAAATGCTTCAAGGTTAAGAAATCAAAACCTAAGGTCAACCAATCAGACACTGCCGAACTAGGCTTTCCCAAATAACGCGCTTATTTAAGCTGCAGCCAGATCATTTCTTGCTTTGTTTTCTCCTCTCCTCTTTAAAAATCTTTGGCGCTGTCCAATTCAAATTGATTTTTGCTCAGATAAAACTCTCAAATTTTAATCTGCCTCACCTTTTTTTTTTAAACAGATGTTTTATTTTGTTTTTTTTAATGCTTATTTTGAGAGAGATAGACTCAGTGTGAGCAGAGAGAGAGGGAGACACAGAATCCAAACCAGGCTCAGGCTCTAGGCTGTCAGCACAGAACCTGATGTGGGGCCCGAGCTCAGCAACTGTGAGATCATGACCTGAGCTGAAGTCAGATGCTTCATCAACTGAGCCACCCAGGTGCCCTGTGAGCTTACCTTTTAATAGACATTATTAACAAATGTGACAGAGGAAAAAATAAAAGGTTTGGGACACAGCAATCACCCTATAAACATGGAAAAATTCAATTCACTGGTAAAAAATGCAAAATAAAAATCGTCACTAACTCAAAAGTTATATAAAATTAACAAAAACCTATTTTAAGTGGTAACAGTTTTGTTTTGTTTTATATCCAGAGTTGAGAGGAGGTGTACAAGAGAGTAGTGGTCACTCTCACACGTAGCTAGAAGTGCAAGGTATGTTTCTGGAAGGATACTAGTAATACACATGGGGGGAGGCTTAAAAAGGAGCATACTTTTGACTCCATTATTTCACACCTAGGAACTTATTTTAAAGAAATAATCCTATATGTTTATGTTATGTGTATGTTACGTTAATATGTTTATATTAAAAATGAATTCTTGCCTGCCCTGCCCACTCTAGGGCAATCCCACCCCAAAACCCACACCAGCAGACTATCCTGAGGCAACACTGCACCCAAGAGGGACACCCGACTCATGACCTGACTGGAAAGATCAACTAGGCCAAATCCCTTTCTGTTAGGAACTCCTTTTTGGAAAATAAATCATGCTTGTGGGCTTTGGGTCAAAGGGGCCAAGAGTCAAGGCCACACGGAACCAAGTTCAACATAAATAAGCCCTTACGTTGCTGGATTCACTTCTACCATCATGTATCATTTCCAATATTTCAAAAGATCTAGCTTTGGTGAGATATAACCCATGTATCTGGTTGCCTGTCAGAGGAGAGGCCGCGGGTTTCCTGTGGGAGAAAACCTGCCTTCTTCCTAAGCCCACACAAAGAAAGCACCCCCAGCAAAGCCTGGATAGGTACTTGTTTTCTAACCACAATTGTTGGTTTCTTCTCTCTTGCTGGTTTCTTTTCAGAGCCATATATAAACATGGGAGTATTGACTTACATTATTCACTGCCACAACAATAACACCTTGTATTTGCAAAACATACTTAAGTGGAGGTAGGGGAACTGCCTGAAGACACCAGCTAAGTCAGCCAGACCATCAGAACCACAGGCTGCTGGTGCTGAAAGCACTTCGGAAATCAGCCCATCTTCCTACGTAGCTGGATACTCACAGAAGGATACTGGGATTTTATTCATGTATAATTTCTAGCTAGCCCCCTTAAAAAAAAAGGATCCGAAGCAGCTGACAATTGAAGAGGAAACTGTGATGTTGGGAATGAAACGGTTACCAATCCTGAAGAGCTACTCTAAGAGCATCTATCTACCTTCTCTTACAAGTTCTAGATCCTAAGCTGACCCTAAAACAAATATAATTCCCACACTGTCCCTAAAATAGCTCCAGAAGGTACAAACTCCCAAGGCACCTGGACTTGATATTGAGCCCCCCAAGTCCCCAAGGGAGCTCAAGATGACATGGAGCTAATGGGAAGGCACCCAGATCAGAAGTGGGATGGAGGGCAAGGGGCCTGGATGGAAAGATCAAGTTCTCCAGCCAAGAGTACATGTGAAGCCAGAGCTGCTAAGCTAAGAAACATCAGGACTGCAGGCCCCGGGAGCCAAGGAAAGGTCTCGGGAGAGAAAGGCACTCCAGTAGAACGGGAAAGCCAGAACCCGGAGGTTGGCATGGACTCCATAGGTCCTATACACCTTTGAGACATGACCCATAGAGACCAGTCCAAAGGAGAGCAGCAAGGCTGTATTCAGTCCAGGTAGCTACTTTGACTCTCATTTTCCAGCAGAGACACAGTCCCCTACTCCTGCCAAGCTCTGCTCTCAGCTCTGAGTTCGGAACTGAGATGATCACAGAGAGAACCTAACAGTACGCTAGGATCACTCAGAACCGACCCAAAACTCGTCAGGCCTCTCTACACAAGGAGCAGACAGCCTGGGGTGACCCAAGGGGCACTCACCCCCTCACTGCCCTCACCGCACCCCACACACGCAAGGGCTTGGTTGCTGTCAAACATTTCTATCACCAACTTGTGATTATTCATGCCAGAGGCACAGACATGAGTAAACTGAAAAACAACAGATAACCCCAAATCATTTCTTTGCAGGACTGAGAAGGATTCTGCAGCAACTATTTCCATTAACTTCCTTATCCCACACATCTCCCTCCCAATACTGAAATTAGTTGAAATTCCCCAAGATGGACTGAAAAAGAAACAGGTTAAAGGTGACCAGGAGAAAGAAAAGAGCCCAGGATCTTAACAGGCTGTTATGTTCAGGCCATCATCCATAGCCAGATAGTCAAAAATCAACGGTATCGGGAGCACCCTGATAGCTCAGTCAGTTGAGAGTTTGATGTCAGTGCAGGTCATGATCTCAGTTAGTGGGATTGAGCCCCACACCAGGCTGTGTGCTGATAGCATGGAGCTTGCTTGGGATTCTCTCTCCCCCTCTGCTCCTCCCCCCCCAACACATACTCATATTCATATTCATTCTCTCTCTCTCTCTCTCTCTCTCTCTCTCTCTCTCTCTCTCTCTCTCTCTCTCTCGATAATTTTTTAAAAAAACATCAACTATCTCTCACAGGCTGTTACACAGCAGTGAAGGCAAAGGACAATTACCCTTCTGTAACCCAGAGAAAATACCAACACAATAGGATGACTAAGTAATCTGCTTTTGGACAGACTGGACAATCAGTGGTACACAACACAGTATGCTCTTTTAACATGAACCAGAACATAATTATAACACTTGAGAGTTAGCAAAGTGCTTTCTAACTCCTGGCCAGCAGCCTGCGTGTAATGCAGATATCAAACATTAACCAAAGAAAAGGATATTTACCCAGAAAACCCTTAGATCTTCCACACCTTTTACTGGTACAGCTCAACTTGGTTAATACAGATGCACAACAACATAGGAAGTGCTAGAATTCATTCTACAGTCTGAAAGCATTTCCCCAAAGGAACCTACATTTGTTAGCTTTCAGGTAGAACCCACACACCTCTGATCAAGACCAAGAGTGGAGGAAGGGGCAAGTGTGCTCCCTCCTATGAGATCCCCGTGTGCCCATCTTTAGTGCTGCCACTCGGAATGTGCGACCTGCCTTCTGCACTCTATTTCCTACACTCTTCTAACTCCTACCCAGAGCTGTCTTGAGTGAAAATACAAACCACCATTTCAGGGTACCTGGGTGGCTCAGCTGGTTAAGTGTCCAACTCTTGGTTTTGGCTCAGGTAATGATCTCACTGTTCATGAGTTGTAGTCCTGCATCAGGCTCCCTGCTGTCACTGCAGAGCCTAGTTTAGATCCTGTCTCCCTCTCTCTCTGCCCCTCCCCTCCCCACTCACTCTCTTTCTCAAAATAAATAAACAAAAGTATAAACCACACATCTCTGTACAAGCAGAAGGGAAGAAGGGCAATCCTGATTCCCATGGTACCATCTTTATCTAGTGCTTCACGGTCACAACTACCCAGACACCAAGCTCCCACTCCCTAGTTCTCTGAGCTTGCAGATTCGTTACAGGAATTCCAGAACTCCAAAGTGTTTTCCTCAGAAATGCCTAGAGGTGCCATCTGCTGTCTGCTGCTCCAGAGTCCGGTCTCTCACCTGTAATACCCTAAGAACAATCAAGTACAAGTATCAGAGGTCCCACTCCCTTTAACCCAACTCCAAGACCACAATGCTCCAAGTAGACCTAACACCAAGAAAGCATACGGCTCTGGTTAAGCTGATTTACTACTTAATAAAAATCCTCCTGATTTCAAACCCTTATTTGAAAACATTCTTTATAAAAGGCACAGCATTTTTTTCCCTGGTCTTAGAGGGGGCAAGATCATTTCAACAGGATGAAACTCAGGTTGTTGCCATACTATAGTCCTGACAATGACAGAGGGTCATGCTTCTTAACGCAGAATCACAGAGCTAGAAGAAACTTTCAAATGCCATAGTCCAAACCCTTTTACAGAAAGACGATCCCAAGATCAAGAGAAGTAAGGAAATGTGCTCAAAGTCATACAATCATGACAGTTCGCAACCTTAGCCATCGACGACACCACCAATCCTCCCAAACCACTCAAGCTCGGAACTTAGAATACAGCCTGGTTAATGAGTAAGCCTCCTGCATCTCTGGATAGGCCTGAGCAGTAGGAGCCAAACAAGTCTCCCCTGCTTCTGGTCTCATCTCCTAGAGGCAGAGAGCCCACAAGAAGGGACCCTGCTCCCGCTGCAAGAGAGAGGCTGCAGGTGGGAACAGGGTTTCCCTGGTCAGAAGGTAACTCCAACAGGACTCCTTACAGACCTGACAGTCTAACCGGGTCATTAACATCACAGCATTGCCTGCCACATCCATCCTCTGGGACACTGCCTGGGCCACATACCCTACAGGAGAGAACGGTTTCTTCCTTGCCAGCCGCACCCATTAATAGACCTCATTTTTAATGTTTGGTGTTTATGGTTCACAAGTCAGTTGGGCCACATGAATTAACAAGGGAGATTTCTGATAAGAGGTCTTCCCATGCTCAAACTTACCAAGCTAACTCAGAAAGGCCTTCTAGAATCATCTGATCCCTTCAGTCGGATACTCCCTTACCTCTAGTGCTTAGCATCTTGACATAGATATTCAATAGGCATTTTCCAAATTGAACTGTACATATACTGAGTATAAATATGTTGGCAATGAAATAGGCAATAAACCCAGAAAACTTCAGAAGCCCGAGTTTTACTTAAGTAATACAACACATGCACTATAAATGTCCTTAGAGGATATCTAGTCTAGTTCTCTTTTCTAGAGCAGAAAGCAGAGTTTCAGGACAGGTAGGTGGATTAGTCTGTCCTTACCGGTCACACAGGTTACAGAGCTGAATCAAGCTCCCTCACAGTCACACCTCCCCACACCCACACATCACCACCACGACTTCTTTTGAAAGAAACTGGGGCAGGTCTTATTTGCCCTTATCCTCTAGGACTGAGCAAGCACAAATTCCAGTAAGACTCTGGTTGGTAACTGGGTTCTCAAACTGGAATTTTACATTAATAGGTCTCAGAGGATAATCTACACTTAAATTGATAGTTAATACTTAATCCTTTATGTTAATCTGGGATAATACAGATTTTCAATACAAGGCCTTTCCCCCCTTAATCATTAATAGAATAGGTACTTTGAGATGAACACGTATGTGCATGTTAAGGGCCCTTTCTCCTCAGGATCTGGTATTTCCACCTCTCATTTAAGGTATCTGTTTCCCCAGCAAACCTTTCTGTACATGGAACATCCATCTCCGACACCAAATCCCAAATTCGAATGGATATTCCTACCTCTCTTCAACAGCCTTTTTTCCTAAAATTCTAGCCACCACCTAAGCTTCTAGCTTCAATGCCACTTCACAAACAGACCAGACGCACAAGAAGCAGAACCGTGGGTGATTCCTGTGAGCATTTCATTCAAGCTCATTTTCAGAAGAAAACAAGGCCCAGATTATTAATTATCTTGCCTAATATCATTCAACTAAATGGCGGGGCCTGGACCAGAACCTGCCTTGGAGATCCACAAATCTGCCTGCCTTTATGGGATTTTTAAACAATCAAAAGGACCCCATGTAGAACAACTCCTCTTCCCTTAAAAAAAAAAAAAAATCCAGTTATCTATTTTCCTTCCTTAATAACTAATATTCTAATATTCCTATTTCATATCATACCCCTAGAGTTTGTGGTCATGGGAAGACCCAACCAAACCCCGCAAACAACTTTTTCCCAGTCTTACAAATAAAATAATGGGAAAGTATACTGATCTTACTGATCTTTCCTTCCTGCCAAGTAGAGATGACGGTCCCTTCTTGTATTCTTCATGTGATCATTAAAACGAACATTTTTACACTTATAAATCTGTTAAAAGCTTTATCTAATTCTTACATTAGCTTACCCCACCCCCATGCACAAAAACTCAGTTTGTGTTCTCTTCAAATTAAAAGTTTAGACAGAAAGTTAGGTGATGAAATCCAGTGAAATGAACAGGCACTTAAATTCCTTTTGCCAGGCCTTGGCAAACAAGTAACAGTCGGGCACGAAGGCAGTAAAACTTCAGGCTTATCTGCTCATCCAGGTTGAGATCATGTGGATGGAAGGGAAAGGGAGGGTAACAATATAGCAAGTTTTCCAGTTGCCACTTATGTTGTTGGGGAAATGTTAAGGCAGAGATTACAGGGTCAATGGCATAGCATTTAAAAAAAACAAAAATCATAGGCTGAAGTGAATTTTGCAATTTCAAAAGTAAAATTATCAAAAATGAATTATATTCAGTTTTGTGATTACCCAACTGTAATCATTTGCATTTTGAACTATACTAGATAAAGTTAAAGAATGGCCGTTCAAATGTCCCAATTAACCCATCATTGTCACTGTTAACAAAAAATACTTGAATACAATAAAGCAAAAAAATTTTTTGAAGATTTTTCTACCCCCTCAGCAGAGATAGCAAAAAGGAATCACAATTTAAGAGATAAGCACTAACAGCGACAAGGCAGCACCTTAGTCATGAAGTATAATAAGGAAAATGCATGTACATATGCTTCCCAGCCCATTGTCCATAACCCAATGGCCCCATGGAGAAAGGAAAACAGGAAACCGAAGGAAGGCACCTAATGAACCAATGGGGCCAAAGAGTAAAACAGCAATCCTATATGGAAGACTTCCAAAATTACATCCATTCATCTGACACATTACTGAATGCTTACTTTGGGTCAGGCAGTATTCTGAGCAACAGGCATAGTGCAGTGAACTAGAGACAGAGCCCCTTACCTTACGAATGTCTGATTCTGAGATTGCTTTGAGACTCTAAGAATGTATTTCCAACATGGCGCCTCCAACACACACCTAACACCAGTGTTCTTTGCTTCTCAACCCATTCCTTCTGCATGTTCCCAATCCCAGAAAAGGCACTCCATCCACTCATTTCTCCTGGCCACTAACTTTCAAGTCATGTTCAAACCTGAACTTGTAAATATCCACATTTAATGAAGACAGTTGATCGCTTACATGAATAAAAAGCTCTCAATACCATAGAGATTTGAAAACGTAAAAAAAAAAAGCTCCTCTTGAGCCTTACATCATTTTTATTTTCTTAAATCCATACCTTTTCCATATTCTCAAAAAAATTTATGTATTTTTATGCTTGAAAACCTCTGACTACTCACTCTACCAGGCTTCCCCACAAATGAATTGTGTACACATTTCACACATTAATTTCCTGGGACCATAGGTTTTGAATGTTTAAAATAAATTCTTCCGAAGTTATAAAATTACTGGTCTACAATTGGTCAAAACCAATATGTAGTAAAGGCTAGTAAGTCCATGTTTATAAAAATAAAACTTTCTGGAAATATAGCTCTTAAAATAAAAGGTACAGCCCAGCCATCTCATGGTCTTCTCCCATTTTTTCAAGGAGGATAGATGGTTATTACTTATCACTAGAATCAGATGGCTCAATATCAACTCTATTTCTATATTTCTATGCTTTTTTTAATGTAGACATAAACCTGGAAAACTTGTTCAGGGAATAGAAATTTTTGCTGGAATGGTCTCACTCAGTTCTTTCAGCTTCCTTCTAATTATACAATAAGTCATGATATGATATATCAAAGTTATTTGCAATGATCAGCTGACCACTTGAGTATATTTGCATTCAATGTTGTTGAAAGCAAAGAACTGAAAATAACTTATCTGGCCACATTAGAGTGTTTCACTTTCTCAACACAAACACCATATTCTGACTTGTTTCCTTTGTGTTGTGCCCTAGGGGGTTTATACCTAAGGGCAATGCGCCATGAGAAAACTGAAAAGTGACAGCAGTGACTTTCTCCCCTACCTGGAAGTCGGGCAGTTGTGAAAGGGCAGGTGAAATGAGAATCTACCCAGATGGATGCTGACTTCCTTAGTCCTATCAGGGCCCACAGAATTCTTAGAAAGTCTTCTGTATCCCAAGGGCAGGTATATACCAATTTCAAGACACTGACTGGAGCTCTACTCATTCATTCATTCCACAAATATTCACTGGGCACCCGCAACATGCCAGATGCTTATCCAGGTACTAGAGATACAGCAGTGAACAAAACAAACAAAACTCCCTGCCTTCATGGACCTTACACGTGGGAGCGCATGACCTGGGAGATGGTGCTTGGTACCTCTAGAGCTGCCTGAGCCTTCTGGAGTCTGATAAGGCACTAGGTTTCCCCCAACCCAAACAGCTGCATACCTACCAGGTAACAAATACCGACTGGGCACCTAACTGCACCCAGAGACCTAGCTAAACCCAAAGGAACAACAGAGAACACAGATGAATTCTCCAGAATGCTAGAAGCATAGTAAATGGCTTTCTTTCAGATTCACTTTCTGTATTATTTTAAGTCACTATTCGAATTCTACAAAGCAAAGACCAATCACCAGAGTCCATTATATTCTCCTTAATAAACACAATACTCATCTATTGGCACTGCTTAAAGTCTAAAGTACAATTTTGTTCCCAAGCTGTGAATGTCTATAAACCATACCCTGAATAGTGACTGCATTCTTAAGTAATTTTTAATCATTGACAAAAAAACAGAGCTACTCTCCTCAAGAGAAAAGTACTAGTCCTGAGGACTAACCACTAAACATTTGTCAAGAAAACAAAGTCAACCACCCGTGACAAGAGACAACATAAAAATGTACCTTTCCTAGGGTGGAAATTTCCATCAACTAGATATGCTTTTGTTAAGGGCCACTATGTCATTTAATTTGGAAAATTAAAAACATTTTCAGTTCCCAAGTTCAATGACTCCAAATGTTCCTTATCAAGAAAGAGCCTCTCCACCCAACCACACAGCTATAGTTGATAATTACCAAAAGAAATTTCACAAAGGCCCTTTGTAAAAAAAATGATCCTCATTTAACTAGTCCGTTTTTATTGCCTTTGGTTTATTTTTAAAAATTAAAATACCTACACAAGATGAGAAATATATTTAACATGTAAATTTAGCTAATAAAAACACAATTAGATTTTATTCTCTCCTATTGGTGATAGATTTGCCCTTACATCAACTATTTCATTCCATTAAGCCTTGAAAGGCAGATGAGGAGGACCATCTATAGGGAAATGGAACAAACATGAAAGCTGAACTCTTTACTTTCAACCACACAACAGCTGAACCAAAAGAACCCCTAGGGATACAATGTATTGTGTATTAACATCACAATAAGGTATTAAATCCAAACGAGGGGAAATACTAAGATTCCATCTAGATCAAAATACTCTACACCTACAAACTTTCCAAAACTTCAGCAAGCCATGCTGAACTTAGTCCCTTATCCGACCTCAAAAAAGCTACAAAGTTATCATCAAAAGGTATAGACTGTGTAGTGGTACCTAGGTGGCTCAGTCAGTTGCCCGGTTGAGCTTCCGACTATAGCTCAGGTCACACTCTCACAGTTTGTGGGTTTGAGCCCCATGTCGGGCTTTGTGGCCGACAGCACAGAGCCTGCTTCAGATTCTATCTTCCTCTCCCTCCGCCCCTCCTCTAATTGCACTCTCTCAAACATTGAGAAAAGTTTCATAATAAAGAAAAAAGAAATAGATTATGCAGTAAGTATATAAAACATACTATAGATTCTAAATAGGTAGGAGACCATCTGAATTTGGGGTAAAGCTAGAAAATATCAGCCTCAGATTTAGGTTAATTATGAATTTAATATCCATCATCAAGAATGAGAAATTTGCATCAGGTGCCTCGATGAGATGCACTCAGGATACAAGGTCACATACCTAGTAGTTCTGCCAAAAATGTTTGACTGAGTCTGATCATGAAGAAACAATTACACAGAATCTAAACTAAAAGTCATAATGTAAAATAACTGTCCTGGTCATTTCAGAAATGTCATTGAATAAAAGAAAAAAAAATACTGACAAACTTTCCTAGATTAAATTCTACCAATTCATATTGAATATCTACTATCTGTAAAGTAGTAAAGTGTGAGGATTAAGGGTTTAGAGCTCAGCATAGAGCAACTTAAATTCTAGCTCCAAATCCTGTCTCCACCAAGTGGAAAAGACATTTAACCATGCCATGCCCCAGTTTCCACTCTATAAAGGATAAGAGTACGTTCTTCACAAGATTGTGGGGTTAAGTGGGTTCATCTATAAAGGCTTGGCACACTTAGTAAGTGCTCAGTAAATGTCAGTGGTGATACTGATGATAAAGAGCTATCAGATGCTGGCAGGGGCAGGGAATAGAGAAACAGGGACACCCTTACTGACTTACAGCTCAGGAAAAAAAGTAACACACAATTCAAAGACAGACTGATACAAGCACTTTGGGCGGTGAAAGGCTCCCAAGTGCCAAGAAAGGGAACACAGAGGAAGAGCATTCAACCCAGGTGTTGGGGTCGTGGAGGGCTTCCCAGAAGAGGGGACAGCATGCACAAAGCACCAGCAGTTAAGAAGAACAGACCAGGAGTTGAGAGTAGAGGACTATGCCCAGGACCCAGAATGCTGGAGTGGAAAATGAGGCAGAGAAGCAACAACGGGAGACTACCGAGCAGTTTTAGCATAGGCAGGTCTGCGTTTCACAGACTATGACGTGTTGCAAAGTGGAGAAATGGATTGAGAGGGGACAAGACCAGAAAGGGAAGACCAGCTAGGTGGTAGATGGCTGTAAGGACAGCCAAGAAGGGAGGTCAAATCTGGGGCCAGAGACCAGGAGGAGGAAGGGCAGAGATGTGGACTGAGCCCAGCCCCTGGAATGGCAGCTGGATGGGCTGTTGTGCCCAGAGAGAAAGGAAGCACAGGCCATGGGCAGTCTTAGGGGTTCAAAGAGTGGATTCAATCTGGGTCAGAGTCAATGGGAAGGACCACTTCAATGGAGCTGTGCTCAACTCTCCCAGGTCTACAGCAGACCAGTCTCATTCTTGAGAGAGAGAAAACAAATGCATTCTTCATTCCCCAAAATAGAACACCTAAACCCAACAGATTTTATCTTGCTCTTATCTACGCTCCAATTGCAAAAGCTATTAAAAAGAGGCATTCCTGTCCATCTCACACATTCCATGGTGTAACTCTTTCTGGATAAACAGGGTGGATACTTGCAGCTCTCAATAGGTTCCTAAAATGTAAAACTTTAAATTCCCCTGCCTGGAAAGTTAACGACGTTAGCCAGATATTCTCACTTTACTTGAAAATGTTACTTTACTGAAGAAAGCAGTCCTAAGTTCTCACTTCCTGGGTTATAAAGCATTTAACCCCCCACTTATACCCTCCCAAAATAAAATTGCCAGCATCAACACTAACCATATGTGTGCATGTGTCTGGACAAAAATATGTATGTTGATATTTACAAATCAGATTCCATCTTGGCCTAGGAAGTCTCAATTATTGGTCAACCAGAAGCTGGACTTCTCACAAATACACGATCACTCTCGCTGCCACACTATGTACACATTCAATGTCTATGTGCACAATGGCTATAGGCAATAGTGACTGTTCTACACACTTTCCTGAAGGTATACGGTGGTGGTCTGTGTGTCAGCCATCAGACAATCTGCCTTAGCTCATTTCCTCATGAAAAGCGACTGCAAATTGTGCTCCACTGTCCATTCTCTTCTCCCCTTTAGGAGTAGAAGTAGAATCTTACATCCTTACTACAGTCCCTATTTCCAAGCCTCCTTTGTTGTACAGTAGGCATGTGACTCAAGGTCCACGACTTGGGAGGTGAGAGGAAGTGATGTGTGCAACTCCAAGGCCATGCCCATAAAGGGAATGCTGGTCCTCCACTCCCTCTTTCCACAGACTAACAAAGATGCAGAAATGGTGAGCAGTCTCCAGCCTGCACACGAGCAGAATAACCTGGGCAATGGAAGAACAAGCTAGAAGGAGTCTCTAATGGATTCATAAGGCAAAGGGCTAGCCTCCAAATAGACTGACTACCAGTTTAGCCTTTTACATGAGATAGAAACTTACTGTTTAAGCCACTGTTATTTTGATCTTTATTAGAACAGCCAAGCCAGCATATTAATTCAAGTCTACAATTATGCTGAGTTTCTTCAATTAAGGGGTGCCTCATTTGTCTTGGAGCTTTTCACCTCTTTATCATGACTGCCCACATCTCCACATCCCACACAGTTTACAACCAATACTTAGGCTGGAGTCTTCAAGCAGCACAACAGGTATGATGGACATCAGCCCTCTCCATGTGGTTGCTTATTAAACCTGCTCTTGAATTTGTGGCCGGAGTATTTGAAGAGCCCATACACAGGACTTTCAGTCTACCCGACACATATTTAACCTTGGTGCTCTATGTCATGATGACATCTTACACCCAGCATCAGGACTGGTCTACCTTGATTTTCTTTCCCTCCAGGAATGATGAATAGCTGTCCTGAGTGCTCTATACTCTTCTCTTTGGTGCCGGTCGGTGGTAGGCAGATGCTTCCCTTCCCCACCCCCCACAGCTGTCCATATCCCAAACCCCAAAACCCACGCACATGTTACCTTACATGGCCAAAGAGCCCTTAGCAGAGGAGATTATGTTAAGGATCTTGAGATGGGAAGGTGAGCCTGGACTGCCTCCACAGACCCTATTTCATCACTAAGGAGCCTCACAAAGAGGGAGACTGGAGGATCAGATGTGTCCAAGAAGGATTCCTAACAAGAACAGAGGTGACAACCAAAGCAGTAGCTAAGGTGCTGTCATTGCTGGAAGGGAGCCTTGAGCCAAGGAATGTATGCAGCCTCTACTCCCAGAAGCCCAAAAAGCCAAGAATAAAATTCTCTTTTAGAGCCTCCGGAAAGAACGCAGCCCCTGCCAACATCTTGACTTTAGCCCGGGGAGACCTACTTCAGAGTTCTGACCTCCAGATCAAGAATAGACTTATGTTCTTTCAAACCACCAAATTTGTAGTGATTTGCTTCAGTAACAGCAGGAAACAGGTACAGGGTCCTTACACGTGCCATTGCATATTAGAAGAACTCAGCTGAAGTCTAGGGTAGCATTTTTTCAGACCTGAAAGGCTAGACTGAAATAAGCAGTTTATGTAACACACAGTATGAACAGTATTAATATACAATTGTTTTCCCATTTTACGGTACTAGTAAAAGTAGCTCTCCCTGTCCCCTCCCAGCGGGGAGTCACAGAAGTCGAATAGGAGCAGTGTAGCAGGTAGGAACAAATGTCCTAGCTAGGTCAGAGAATCAGCACTACCCATTGCTGTATGCCTCGACCTCAGGATGAAGCTGGATCCCATTTTTACAAACTGTTACTGTTCTAAAGGGCGAAGGTTGACTAGTAAACTAGCATTTGACACTTTCTGCAAAGTCAGAAGAATTTAGTTTTTAAAGGTTTATTACTACACAAAAGCACTAACCATGCATGTTATTTATTGGTATTCTTTCACTCAAATCTCCATCACTAGATGGAACTTGAGTTGCTGGTGCTGGATATAGAGAGGCAACAGTAGGGCAGTGGGGTTGTGTGCTTTACCCAGGAGCGATTAGCTGACCCGGCTTTCTTTACCTAAGGCCTCTTAGTTTTGATCAAAGGGGTTCACAATCTGACACAAAGGTGGCTAGATGCTCAGATTACCACGGCACCCTGCTTCCGGCTCTGTGATGGTTCTAGTTCACAATTCTGAAGTCCCCAGACCCAGAGTCTCCTGAGAGAGAACACTTACCCATTCCAAAGGGAAGTCCTCAGCTCTGCCCCAGCATGCCCTTCACCCCTCGGTTAATCTACGAGTGACTGCAAGAGGTTCATTTCAAAATCAAATTCTCGAGTAGGGCCTGCATCCACTGCGAGGATTTCATAGAATCATAGACCCACAATTGTAATGTAAACTCCTGGCCTGAATGTACTTCCCCTCCTTCCTCCTGACCGGAACCCAATGAATGTTGTATTTTAATACCCAAAATAGTCAAGATCCACGTAATAAGGACTCCTTTTGTTTCAAAAACTAAATTACTCCTTTGTGATACAACAGGAGGTCACATTCAAGAGAACACGCATTGCCCCCTTCACTACACTGCACAGAGGAGCGACCTCCAGAGGCTTTTCTGCTTCACTGTTTCAACTTGGTGGCCTTTATAACTCCACCGAGAACGTTCTCCCCACCTGTGGCTTAAATTTTCTGCTTAGAAGACCAGATGTAAATTTATCTTCCTTAGCCTTCTGAATCAGGGCACTCCAAATAACCCATTTCCTTTCAACTCCTGGAGAAAGCTCTACCTATTCCAAATGCTGTGAGAAGAGTGGACGGCATACACAGAATATCGTCGGTCATCTCAATGATTTTTATTCAAGTTTTTAATGCTTGAGGTTCAGTATGCATTAACCCGTATACAACCCATTTATACCTTGGAATATACACAGGACCGACGTGCTGAGAACTTCCATTTCGGTCTTGCTCATTTCACATTATGGATTCCAAATATGTACAAACTAAGCTCTTAAAAAAATGAGAGAAAAGCTGTGATCAACTGCTATGTGGCTATGTTCGAAACATGTAAAAATAAAAGTCACCTAACACCATTTCTCATCCCATAAATTTTCCCATAATCTTACATTTCTTCCATATCTTTCAGAATTTAGCATTTATTGGGGCACCGTGGTGGCGCAGTAGGTTGAATGTCCTAACTTCAGCTCAGGTTGTATCTCACGGTTCATGGGTTCAGGCCCCGCATCAGGTTCTGTGCTGACAGCTTGCTCAGAATCTGGAGCTTCTTTCAGATTCTGTGTCTCCTCTCTCTCTGCCCCTCCCTCATTCATGCTCTCTCAATAATAAATAAAGGTAAAAAAAAAAAAAAAAAGAAAAAGAATTTAGCATTTATTTTCAACAGGTGAAAAGAAGATTTCAGGTTTATATTATTTACAGTTCACAGGTTTTTTTCCTCCGTGTTTCAGTCTGGGTGGACCTCCATAGGAAGGGTGGTTTATAGTTTATGTCTTCCTTCACGGAGAAGTAGGAGATCAGGGTACCAATGGGGTCCAGTTCTGGTCCCTCTTTCCCTGGCTCATAGAAGGCCACCCTCTTGATGTGTGTGCTTACCGCTCAGAGAGAGCAGACTCTGATGTCTCTTCTAAGGGCTAATCCTATCACGAGGCCCCCACCCTCAGGACTATCTAAACCTAAGGATCTCCCCCAAAGGCCTCATGTCTAAATACCATCAAGTTGGGTGGGGGTGGGTAGAGCTTCAACATATGAAGTGGCAAAGGGGAACATTTCAGCCTGTAGCATTCTCCCTTTAGGGACAATTTTTGTCTGTCTTAGAATTAGTCCACATCTCCAGCTTCTTTACTAAATAAGCAGAGACTGAACATCTGCTTGGTCCCTGGCCCAGGCGAAGTGCGAGGGAATCAAGAATAACTAAACAATTCCTGGAATCAACTGTGTGCCAGTACTCACAGGTGCCAGTTGTAAATCCCCTATTGCGTGGACTCCCTGGGGCGGCCCTGCTCAGACCTCCCGTCTAGAGCAGCCGAGGACGGACTGACAGCCTCCAGCTGCCACGAGGTCCACCACGGGAAGCTGGGCTTCTGCTAGGCTGACAGCCGGTGCCTGGGCACGCAGAGGTCCCAAGTCAGGCCTTTCCTGCCCGTCTCAGGGCTCCTCCAACATGCAGCTTTGCACAGGGAGGCCCCCAATGGCCCCAGCAAGACTTTCTCTGGACCTCATCTAGAGCTCCACCACCAGCAATCCTCTTTCCTTCTTCCCACCCTCCATTCAAGGGAGTCACACCAGCAGCATGCTCTGAAGGTGCTCTACCTTTGTCTGTTCCCTCCCACCTCCTTGACCTTCACAGACATCTCCCCAACTCTTCTCTGCATCCCTAATCCTAATTTGCCATCTGCGTCCCAGAGGACTCAGACCAAAAATAAAAAATAAAAATAAAAACACCTGTCTAGCTCCCAAGTAACCTATTCATCTAACTGCAGACAAATAACATCCAATTTTGTTTTGAGACTAAGTGTTCTATACAAAACCCAGCATCTTGAATGAACACCTAAAATACATAAAGGTATTCGGTGGAGACGAGCAGCTAAAACAAGAAGTGAGAATGAATAAACACCTGATCCTTCTTATATCCAAACTTAGGCAAAACTGAGAACTGCTCGCTCTAATGGAATATAATGGTACATACAGTTACGGAGCACTCTCCTGTTTCAGCTGCGGCACAAGATACCACGGAAGATTCGAGAAAGCAGATTCGAGCTAGGCTCCCTGCCTTCAACCATACAACCTGTGGTCCTTTCATTTACTCAGAATTCTTGCTTTATCCATTTAACGATTTCCTTATACTCTTTGTGCACACATAGGAGGTGGGAAATAAAAGCCACATCAAGGCCTTTCTGAGGAAATGATTTGGTCTTCAGAAGTAAACACCATTGTATTTCCTGTCCATAGGCTCAGACACCCCTCCCCCTAGGCCTTCAAAGGGAAAAGTCAAGACATTTTATCACTGAATCTCAAGAAAAGTCCTTTCATGGTCTTCTACACAGATGCCACCCCGTATGCCCGAATTAAGAAATGGGCTCAGGGCATTTGAGTCAACTGACTGAGGTGAAAAAAGAAAACATTAAGATGTATTGGGATTTTTCTTGTGCTGCAAAACATATGTACAAAAAAGCATGTAAAGGAAATATGTACTTTAAAGAGTAAAAATAAGGCAAGTACCATGTGCGTGCCATTCAAGTTAGGAAGTAGAATATCACTGAAACTTTTAAAGCCTTTTCATCCTTCCCTCCACTCTCCCAGAGCAATTTCCCAACTTCAGCACTATCAACATGTTGAGCCAGATAATTCTTGCATGCTTAGCCAGGGTATGGTTGGAGGGTTAGCAAAACCCCTGGCCTCCACCCACTAGATGCCTGTACTACCACCACCACCCCCCTTCAGCCATTGCCATGGATTCCCTGGAGGACAGAAATCCCTCACTGCTGAGAACCACTGCCCTAAAATATAACCATATCTGCAATTTTGTTGGTTTTTTTTCTAACATTTATTTATGAGAGCACATATGAGCAGGGGAGGTGAGGAGAGAGGGAGACAGATGATCTGAAGTGGGCTCTGCGTTTTCAGCAGCAAGCCCAACGTGGGGCTCAAACTCACATGAGATCAAGACCTGAGCCAAAGTCGGATGCTCAACTGACTGAGCCACCCAGGTGCCCTGCCCTGATTTTGCTTTTATAGTTTATCTACCAATATATGACATCCTACAATGTATTGCTTAGCTTTGCTGTTTCTGAACTTTGTAGAAATGAAATCAAACAGCATCTATTTTACTGTGACTTGTTTTTTCATTCAAAATTATGTGTGTAAAATGTATTGTCAATTGTATGGCTGTAGTTCATGTACATGTTTTTGGATCAATTTTTGCTGTGGTATAGCATTCTAGGAAATTAAAATTCCATAGTTAATCCAGTCTGTTACTGATGGACATTTCTAATATTGTGTTTTGGCCAATAATTCTCCTAGGGACATTCCCTACATAGGGCATCTTATGACCACACCATTTCTCTGAGGTATACATACCTGGGAGTAGATTTGCCAGCATCATACACGATGCTGGCACTCAACTTTATTTTTTTCCAAAGTGGTTGCACAAAGCTACACTCCCACCAGCGGTGGAGAACATTCCCATAGTTTCACGTGCTCCCCAGCACGCAGTTCTTCACTTATATTTTCACAACATTTGGTACTGCCAGAACATACATTGCTTACCGTGTGAATGCCAACTCTACAAACGGCACATGAGTTCTGGATACATTCAGACATTCTCTACGAGATTAAGAATAAGAAATTACAACTAAATGTTTGTCTCACAGAACTGACATCTTCCCCCTTGACTTGCTCCCCTCTGTAAAGAATGTCTGCTGTGTTCTGACATCTGTTTTATGAACAAGTGGCTGAATTTTTTTTTCCTTCGGTCTGCTTTTTCTAGGTCAGCTTAAGTAAGACCTGAGTAATAGTGTGGCACAGTGCTCTATCACGGGACTATAAAGCAGATCCTTCAGGAGCGGCAACAATTCAGTACCATTTAAGAAACGGGATTAGTTGTTATGCCTTAATTTCACTTCTTTTAAGTCCTGTTCAAATATCCAATTTTTAAGTCTTTGACTACTAGTAGTTTTATAAGCACTTATTTAGTTCAGTTCTTAGAAAATCATAAATGTCTACAATCCTTCTAGAAAAGTAACCTTTGTAGAAAAAAAAGTCTCATAGTTAAATATGGAACATTTCAAATGGGCTGCATTTAGAGCAGATGGAGGTCCTTAGTTTCCAGAGTATCCATGTAGGACTCTCTTTAGAATTCATGACTTCTCCCAAATCCAATTCAGATTCCTAACGCTCATGCCCACTGACAAACCTACGCATACCAGACACAAGTATGAATTTAACTGGAGAAATAGTTCTTGCACATTGAGAGCCAGAATAACTCCAACTCTATAAGGTCCAACAGTATTTTTATGGTTAATGGGAAGTAAGGGCTTCTCCATACGAGTTTATAATGGCACAAATCTCAGCCATAGCTGAGGAAGCAGAGATATAGGATCCCCAATTCCCATGGTAGCCAGATTTCTTTTAAAGATGTATTCCTTCTGAAGGCCATGGAGTCCTATCAGACTGATTCTGCAGAAGTCTGACTCTTTAGATATCGCTAAGAAACTGAACTCTATGGTTAAATTAGTAAGGAAACGGTTGACAGCCAAAGGCTATACACATGGACATCCCAATAAAAATTACATTGATGGAAAAAGCAAACTTAGAAGATCATTTGCTTGGTCAAGTCTTAAACTCAATCCAAACTTTCGGAAAGTTCCATTCACTAATGCCATTGTTCAAAACAAATAACTGATTAGTCTTGGGGAATTTTCATTAAGGTAACATCATTAACACTACAGAATTTATTTATTTTGAATGAAATGCATTACTGAAATGCATTTCAGGGCAATGCCACCCACAGCCCCCCCCACCCTTGGAGCCAAGAGACAGAATTGTTCATTACCTTGTCTAACATTCACACTTCCCTTCACCTTTGTGAATTTCACCAATTTGTACTTTGTACAAATTGACTTAATCACCCTCTCAGTAAGCTGGAAGGTTTTTTTCTCCAAGTGACCAGTAATTATCTTATATCCCTTGGAATAAAAGAAATTTATTTTCCAGCTGTCCCTTGAGCTAGGGATGGTCAGGTAACTAAGTCTCCATTAACAAGATGTAAGTAAAGGATGCACAAAGGGAACAGACTCTAAGAGAGACCCTTCTGGCTCTTCTGTCTTTCTGAGCTCCTCTTCCACTCTGTAGAAACACAAGACTCACTGTAGCTCCAGCCAACACCTTAGCTCGTGGGGGCACCTGGAGAAGACAGGCGCGTGATGAGTGAGCCTAGGGACACAAACAGTGGGCTGCCACACCACCCTCCTCTAGACTCTGTACAGGACATAGAAATCAACCTTGAACTTGCTTCAAGACCATGGTGTATCTCAGCCTCCTAATCCCAACTGCTACACAACAATAGTTTTAAAAAGTAGATGTCCCCAGTGCCATAAAAGAGTCCTAGCACTTGTCATTAGAGTGACTCTTTAAAAGCTTTATCTTTGAAAAGGAAAGACATTTGTCGTTTAGTTACTTAAAACCTACTTTCCACTCCTTTTTCATACCCCCAAAACACACAAGTACGGTCATTGGGATTGCCAAAATTATTACCCTGAAAATCCTGAGCATGTGTTTTCTTCTGACTAGACTTTTTATCTCCTCCCCTCCAACCCCTACCCATACTGCCTCATCACGGATCATCCTACCTCAGACCAAGCAGCATGATCATCACCCTACTCCATCTAGATGCACTCTACAGTGTTGTTCTTGTGCATGGCATCTCTCCTCCAATGACAGGATGTCAGAGAACAAAAATTTTAAAGCATAACCAAACTTCCTTTGGCCATAGAAGAACCAGGAATATACTTAAAATGATTAGCTCATATTCTTTCCCTGTTTAGATGCTCTATTTGTAAGAACTCATTTAATTTTAATGGTAAACTCATGGGACATCATACATAGTTAGGAGTGAAAAAAGAAATAATTATTTCCAATTAAAGAATGAAGCTCTACCCTAGATAAACTATGACCCAGTAGCTTCCAAATCAGCATTTGTAAGTCTACAGGTAGGCTTGCCTAAGAACTAAAGAATGTTATTTCACAAACAATAACCTTCTCATCTTTGCGGATAAAAGTGCAGAAGAGATGTTATCAAAACCCAAGTCACGGATTGGTTCGAATCTGTTAAGATAGGTCTATAGAAAAACATGGGTAATCCCCAAGAAAAAGAGCACTCAATTTGAAATAGAATTACTTACAGTTTACGGTTGTTTTCCCTAAGAAATTTCAAAGGTGAGCATGAAAATAAAGGAGAAAAAAAATATCTTCAACAAGATGACAGAAAGTTATTTACTGCAACAGTCCAAAAAGGATTTCAAGGTATAACAGATTCCAGTTCCAGAAGGCGTAAAAACACACTATTTCTCTTTTATTAAAAGCTACTTTAAGTTTGCTGTGTTAGGTAATTCTTCATCCTGATGTAGAGATGATAGTCCCGTTTCCTAATTGCCTCTTCTGTAATTCTGTGTGTGAGGCGAATGAGGAAGGCTAATCTGGCCAAGCCAATGCCACAAAGCGCTGGGAGTAATAGATATCAGAACTGGGGCAACAAGAATGGAGGCGGAGGGCACTTATTACCCTTCGGATGAGCCCCACACCTGGCTCATCTCTTGCCAAAGAAAACAAAGATCTAGCAGGTTCTCTTGACAGAATCCCAAAACAAATGCACTGGAGGCAAAGATGCAAGATTTGGGGAGCTGTGGACAAAAAAGACCTGTTCTAGTGCATTCCAAGGTGCATGGTGTAGTGCTGAGTGGGTGGAATCCTGCCTCAGCAAAGGCCAGGTCAGTCCGTATGCTCCAGTCACTCCTCCAGACGGACAGACAGGCGCCCAGGAATGCACTTACTTCAAAACTCCGTATTTCCTTCGGTGAGTGTTGTCACTGCAAACATTAACAGTCAATTTTTTTTTTTTAACAACTCCCTTAGTACGCTCTAAAGGTTGCTTTCGCCAAATGGTAAATAACTTTTAAAAAGTCATAAAGGTTTATTTACAAAATAAAATGAAGTTTCGTTTACAAAATGTGGAGGATTTTGTTCCCCCGGCATCTATTCGATAGCTTCTTCCGTCTAGGGTGATAATGCCTGGAAAGAAGCATTTGCATCTAAAGCAACGCTAATAAAATTGACCTCTCCACGTTTCTACGAGGTTTTCTGGTATAAACGTGCCACCTTCATCCTTGGGCCCAGGTCACGATCTCACGGTTCATGAGTTTGAGCCCCACAATGACTTTGCTGTGGTCAGGGGCAGAGTTCGCTTCGGATTCTCTGTCCCCCTGCCCCACTTGCACATGGGTGTGATCCTCCCCCAACACACACACTCTCTCTCAAAAATAAACATTCAAAAAATGCAGGGGGCACTTGTGGGGCTCAGTCAGTTAAGCATCTGACTCCAACTCAGATCTTGATCTGTTTGTGGGATGGAGCCCCTCATTAGGCTCTGTGCTGACAGCTCAGAGCCTGGAACCTGCTTAAGATTCTGTGACTCCTCCCTCTCTCTGCCCGTCTCCCGCTCACCTTCTGTCAAAAGTAAATTAAACATTAAAACAATTTTCTTAATAAATCAAGAGGAATCCTGGCCCTCACCTACTAAAAATAAAAAATAAAATAAAAAAGATCACCACAAGTGATCTTTCTGTGAAATTGTCACTAGGATTTGAAAAGCCATAGCAGAAATAACCCCAGATGGGTGAAGCCATCTAGCAGAAATAATTCAGCTCAAGCATAAAACTGTCCTATCAAAGTTTATAGATTTCATCACCACCACATCTTAGCCAAACTTCTGTAAATAGCACTAAAAGTCGCAGGTAACAAACACACAAAAGCAGATTTTGGCTCAATGGTGAAGGTAAGAAAAATTCTCTTTCTGAAGATTCCAAAGAGTGTGAAACGAGGGAACAAATGCCCTTGTAATTTATGAAATTAACATTAATACCACTTACCCTCGGAGACTTTACTCCCCTTCACTTTTTAGGAGGCCGTGGGAATGACTTCAATCCAACAACACACACACACACACACACACACACACACACACACAATGAATAAAAACAGTGTTCAGCATCAATAATGACAGGCATTGCTAGGTAAGTATTAGACATACAAAGATTAAGGAGATCAAACCCTAGCATCACTGGTCTTCTAATGGAGGCAAGAGTAATTTAACAGACCTCAGACAAAGGCAATGTAAGTGTATTCAACATAATAAGAGGTATGTACAAATGGTTTTAGAGAGGAGACACAGTAGGAGCAATGAGCCCATTAAAGAATCTCTAGAGGGGGAAACCTCCTTAACAGAGTTATGAGAGATTTGGAATTATAGGTGAAAGGGAGGTACAGGAGATCATTCCAGATGAAAGTGACAGGGGCAAATCATGAAATATCACAGGATGGGCAAGCATGAGGTATATGCTTTAAATATCCTATTGTCAAATAATCACTTCTTCATGTGTTATTGATACTTACTATCTACCGAAAATTCATAATATACAAAACATTTTCCTTTTAAGATTTATCTCAAACTCCCTGCCACAGAAAGTCCCACTAGTCAAGGATTAAGCAGTCTATTGTATTATAAAGCCTGCTTTGCCTCTACACCCCTACAGATGAAAAGGCTCAAAACCAAGCCAATTAAACTAGACAGCTGTCCATCCTTAAGTTGGCCAACAAGCATGGCATGGCCCAGCAGGGAGACCTTGGCTAGACCAATCATTCATGCTCTCTAAAAGTTTGAGTGGAAAAATACCAAGAAGATATTTAGCAGAGGGAAGTGGAGACAATCCAAAGAGCCAAGCCATGACCATGGACAACAGAGACCTAAATTATGAGGAAGCCACAAGGAGGAATACAAAGAAACTATACAGACAAGGGATATACAAAGCAGAGAACAACCCTGTTAGTAATCTCAAGGAGACCTAGAAAGATACAGGGATGTGAAGAATAATTGAAGATAGCTACAGAGAAATTGGTTTCCAAGTAAAAAAAGTCATATTCTCCAGCTTCTTTTGCAACTACATATGGCAATGTGACCAAGTTCTGGTCAATGAGAAACAATCAGAAAGTCTTAAGTCTTCCAGAAGGAGGTACACTCTTCTACTCTTTCTCCATCCTGCAGCCTGGAATGCAGAAGTGATGGCAGGAGCCTTGGCAGCACCATGAACTAGGAACTTAAAGTCCATACACAGTGAGCAGCAGCATTGTAGGGCCCGAACGACCTCCAGACTTGCCTGAGAAAAAAGATGGACATCTACCTGTCGAAAGCACTACTTTCAAAACAATTCCAATCTTAACTGGTAAGTTGTTGAGACCGTGTATTCTCAACAAGGAGGAGTAGTCCCTGAAGACAGTTAAGTGGAAGTGTGATGCCTTCCACTTTACACTGGTAGGTCCCTCAATGCAGAGATGGGAAATAGCAATTCATAGGTGACAGAACTAAGATTTGAACCCAAGTCTTTTGGACTCGAGAGTCCACACTCTTAATCATTAAGAAAAATGAATGCAGGGGCACCTGGGTGGCTCAGTCAGTCAAGTGTCCAACTTCAGCTCAGGTCATGATCTCAAGGTTCATGAGTTCAAGCCCTACATCAGGCTATACTGATAGCTCAGAGCCTGGAGCCTGCTTTGGATGTTGCATCTCCCTCTCTCTGTCCCCCTCCCCTTACCCCCCCCCCCAAATTCCAGCTCTGTCTTGGTCTCTCAATAATAAAGGTTAAAAAAAAGATTATAAAAAAGAAAGAACATGAATGCAAATGTAGTCAAATGAAAAAAAAAAAGCAGGTTCACAAGTATTTTATGGTTTAAATATTCTATCAAAGCCAATGTAAAAAGCTGAATGCAGTACCACTTACGGACCACAAGTAACACTTATAAACAGATCTCCATGACCCTCTAGCCTACCCAGACATAAAGGCTTTTTCCAACACAATACCCCTCCTCTCAATACCCAGGGAAAAGGTGCATGGCCACTGGAAACTCAATGTTGGCACCAGCCCCTTGTCTGTAGCAGAAATCTGTCAAATTGATTTGTAAGGAGTGGAGTAGATTTCCAAGAACACAGAGGATTCTAGGGAGACCTGCATGGCCACTGGAAACTCAATGTTGGCACCAGCCCCTTGTCTGTAGCAGAAATCTGTCAAATTGATTTGTAAGGAGTGGAGTAGATTTCCAAGAACACAGAGGATTCTAGGGAGACCTGCAATGTATTTTAAGGTGGTAAGAAGTCTTTCTTATTAACTTTATTCAAAAGCACTGTCCATATACAGTGGCAGCTGGAGGAGCTGAGCCTTAATATTTCATCTCCCCAGATGTTTCACTGCTACAACACAGTAATAACGATCCTTGAGAAAAGCTCAGGATGTCAGAAGACCAAGTTGAAGGCAGTGTATGTGGCATTAATACTCTTCATTACAGAGATACGAATTGGTACTGAGCACCACCTCTGCCCAGCAGTGTCCTCTGTGCCAGAGACTAAAGCAGTGTGCAGAGCCTGTGCTCCTGTGAGTCTACGCTCTAGTGGCAGTGCCGCCAGAAGCAAATCGATCGAGCGAGAGGGTGGGCTTATGAAGAAAGGGAAGAGTAGAATGTGCAAGGGAGAGCAGACTTTGGGGTATCGCTATTTTTGAGAGCAGATGTGGTAATTCTAACAATATTCTGGACAAAATAAGGGATGACAGGAAAGTTTTCAACAACTTTGCTTTGAAAATCCCTGGCATAGGCAGACACAGGCTCGTACCAGGAAAAGTCACAGCATCAGACACTCCATAGACCACAGAAGTTCAGGGAGCCATTAGGAGTACAGATTTGGAGACAGGCTTCTTGGAATCAAATCCAGCTGCACAGCTTACCGTTTGTGGGACCCTGGGCAAGTTACTTAACCGCTTTGCATCTTGTCACTTGTGAAGTGATGATAACAGTAGTACTTACCTCAGAGGATACCAGGAGGATTAAAGGAGTTACAATCTGTGTTTGCCTTTTTTTTTTTTTTTTTTTTTTTTTTTTTTTAATATTTTTGAGAGAGAGTGAGACCTAGTGGGGGCCGGGGAGAGAGGCAGACAGACAGACACCGAACTGAAGCAGACTCCAGCCTCTGAGCTGTCAGCACAGAGCCCAATGCAGACCTCCAACCCACAAACCGTGAGATGACCTGAGCTGCAGTCCCACGCTTAACTGATTGAGACACCCAGGTGCCCCTGTGGTGGGTTTTTAACTGGTGCCCCTGTGTGCTCCAGGCACACAAATTCCTCTATGCATCTACACTATGGGGTCCCGGACACGGAAACCCCAGGAGACGAGCTCGGCCATCAGCTTCTAAGGACACCCTGGATCCAGGCCTGGTTTCATTCTCCTTGTGTCTCTTCCTGCTCGTCTGCACATTCCAGGACTAGGACTTATTGCAAACACGGTCACCCATGACGCTAACTCATGATTTTCCAAAAGAAGAAACTCTCCAAGGCCAGAGGGGTTAGCTCCCAGCATGGCCCCCACAGGCCCGGCACCAGAGGCAAACAAACAAACAAAAAAACCCACCATGCATTTCAGCCAGACCTCATTGTACAGCCAGGCAATTTCCATCCATGTGAAGACAGAAGAGGTTTCGGTCTACATTAGGTTAAAGATTAGTAGTCAATTACCACATTTTAATCTTCAGTATTAGCACGTTACCGTATTTTGTAATGACAGGCGAAAATGCATCATGCAACTAGACACTTTAAAATATTATTTAAAGTCCTAAGGAAAAATAGACTTCAAACACATGGATTTATCCTCCATTCCCACTCTCCCCTTTGTTGGATCTGAATATAAACTTTCAGCACTGTGCTTCTGTCAGGGATTCAGTCTTTGAGCTTATTTTAAGCCTCTACCTTGCACGTGATGCTTATCTTGTCAAATGTATATTTCAAGTTGTCAAAATACACAAGTGGTCAAGCCCTTTTACTCAGTCAACACCGCATAGTAACTTATAAACATGCCTGTACCGCCCAGAAATACTGTTACAGGAGAATGTGGCCTGACCCTTTATGGAGTCAAAACGCTTACTGGTTTTCGAATTAGACCATCTAGACTCTTTTTCTGACCCTGAAAGGGAAGAAAGTGAAGCGTGAGCTCTGAGGTTAGACACACCTGTGTTCAAATAATTCCAGGCAGGACCTTAGAAAACTTAACATGCTCTGAACTCTGATAACTGGTCCTCAGACATGAGAAAAGACTACTCCTACACCAACCTTATTGGATCAAGTAAACAAGCACCAGGTGCTCAGCCAAGAAAAGACATCCCCTCAAACGCACCAAAGCCCAGGCCAAGCTGTCCACATCTGCAGCTGGACAGTCTCACTAACAGGTCCCCCAGACCCCTCTGGCCTCTGTATGATCCAGTCGCCATGCTGCGGTCAGCACAAAATTTCAACATGCAAATCAGGTCCTATTGCTTCTGGCTTCAAACAATTTACTAGTTTTAAGAGTAATCCTAAATGAAACTCAACTCCCTAGGATAACCACCTGGCCCCACAGGATCCTGGCCAGCCCCCCTCTGGGATCTGGCTTCCAGACCAGCTTCTTTGACCACTCTTCAGCCTCTGATATCCCCAAATTCATGACTTCTATGGACATAGCACTTTCTTACATTTGCTGAAGAACAGTGATCCCAATTGAGGTGCTTGGGAGCCACTTGGGATTTTCTGTGAAGTCCCAGGGCCACCTGTGCCCAGCTCAGGTGGCTAGAAGCTACCTATTTTTGGTCCCCAGGACTCGGCCTATTTGTCTTCCTGGCCTACCCCCACCCTTCCCCACAAAGGACACTACTTTTTCTGTCTTATAGGCTTTATCCCTGCCCCAGCTTCATTGTCCCCTAAAGTCTGGCTATTGGTGGCACAAGCCCTCTCTCCTTACTGTTCACATCTTTACAGGGCAGTGGACATTAAAAAAAAAAAAAAAAATCCCAAGTCAAGTCTGCATACTTCCTACCCTGGTTTCTAATTGCGTGGATAAGCAAGCCTCTTAGACCCCCTACCCTCTGCCCTGGGAGGGCTGATCTCCCCCTAACTCCACTGCTCACTTAGGTCAGAGGACAAAATCACCACCCCAAATAGGGTGGACTAGAGCCTCCGGCAGGCTACTCCTGACAGGAGAGTAATTGTCATTTCTGAGGGCAGAGTTCCTGGTCAAGAGTTGCTTTAAGATGGTTAAAAATTTCTAGTAAAGGCAAATGAAAACTTACTTTCGAAATCCTGTGGAACCACACACAATTTAAAACCATGACTGAAAATGGCATTTAAAAAAATTTTTTTTATGTTTTTTTTTTTAATTTATTTTTGAGAGACAGAGACAGCATGAGCAGGGGAGGGTCAGAGAGAGAGGGAGACACAGAATCTGAAGCAGGCTCCAGGCTCTAAGCTAGCTGTCAGCACAGAGCCCGACGCGGGGCTTGAACCCACAAACTGTGAGATCATGACCTGAGCCAAAGCCAGACACTTAACTGACTGAGCCACCCAGGAGCCCCTGAAAACGGCATTAAGAGACTGCTTTGTGCTGGGTGTTTTGCATGGTCATCTTGGTCCTCACAGTTACAACAATGGGGATATTCCTGGGCCCATCAGCATAAACACAGAATTAGTTACAAGCACATGGCTGCTAAGGGACAAAACTTAGATTTCCATCTTGGTCTGATTCTAAACCAGTGGTTTTCAAACTATACCCGACAGGGTTCCAAAGAGGCAGCTGGATATTTAAGAAGTATTTTTATAAAGAGAACTGAATTTTTATTAGAGATTGGGAGAAAAACATATTCAAATGTACTGTACATGAACTTTTACAGTTCACACTCCATCCCCCACCACCGTGCTGCCAGAAGGGGGTTTTGCGGGGTAGGGCTCAAGCCTCAGAACAAAACCTGTATTCTGCCTGATTGAAGATTTAAGATGAAGCTACCTTAAGATCTGTAACCTTTGCAACCAGGATTCCATTACAATCCTATTTTCCCTTAAGATCACAAAAAATAAACATAGTACCAAATGAACTTGGAAATGACCCTTCAGTTCTCATCCATCTAAACGGATCTAAGTTAAAATCATCTAAATCTAAATTCAGTTTCATGTTTATCATGTCCTGTTAGTTTCATTGTCCTCACTGATCTCCTGTAAGTAAATAGGAATCCTAAGTATGTTTATAAAAATCACATATAATAAAACATCATTTATTTTATATAGGAGTTCTGCATAAAATTGGTTAGAAAGAAAGAATTCCACTGTTTAAGTGAGAAGAAACCTCTGAAATCCTCCCCTACACCACAATGATTTTTACATAATTCATAGTAAAGCAGAGAGATGGTCTCACATTAGGACCAATCGATACATTGGGGAAACATTTAAAAATCATGCGTCTACTTTACCTTCTCACTCAACAAGAGCCTCTTCTATAATGTCCTGAACAGGTAGTTAGCAGCTTCTGCTTTGTCTTTTCCCATTCACGGCAAGAGTAAACCTTGTAAGAAAGCCCCTCACCCTGAGCCAATACCGGACTTCCTATAAACTCTGACCCTATTATAGGCAGCCTCTGAGGATGCACAGGATACGGTTTATATCCTTCAAATAAATCAAGCCACTGATCGTATGGTCTCCATCCAAAGAAATCATGCAAGTACAAAAGCCAGAATTCTGAGGCGAATGAAAAACGATCATGAAATCCTACCTCCCTTCAAGGAGGTAAATCTTATTCCACTAGCCCAGATGTAGGCAAACTATAATCTATGGGCTGAATCTGGCCTACTGCCTGTTTTTGTAACTAAAACTTTACTGGATCATAGCCACATCCAACTATTTATGTATGACCTCTGGTTGTTTCAGTGCTACCAGAGCAGAGTTGAATAGTTAAGACACAGATGGTATAGCCCACGAAGCCTAGAATATTTACTAGCTGGCCCTTTACAGAAAACCTCTGTCCACCCTGTTCTATCCCACCAACCAGAGCTTTCCCCACAAGCACAGAATTGTAGCATAGCTGATGTTTCAGTCTATAGTTCAGTAGATACAGCTACGCCTGTGTTAACCTATGATGACCAAGTACTTACCAAACATTAAGTCCCAATAAGCATTAGAGTGAGGAATGTTAGATAGGAGGGGAGAGGTTGGTAGGAAAGGAGTATAGGGTTTTTCTCCTCCCAAAACTAATGTGACATGTATCCTTGAAGGACTATCCTTTGGGGAGCGGGGGGGGGGGGGGAGAAGATCTGAAGCAGCCTCCTCACCGACAGCAGCAAGCAAGCCCGATGCAGGGTTCAAACTCACACACCAGGAGATCATGACCCAAGCTGAAGTCAGATACTCAACTGACTGAGGGCCCCCCCCCCCCCAACCCAGGTGCTCCCTTCATGGAATATTTTAAAACCTAATAGATCCTTTTCTTGTTGTAGCTCAGTATTTGAATACAGGGCTCTGCACCTGAATTCAGATCCAGGATGTGAGGTCACCGTTCCATTTCAAGCAAATGAACACTGGCCAAATGTTGTTTTGTAAAAGTCCATGTTAATGTTGAATACCTACGAAAAAGCTACCCACACCCACTCTTAGAATATTCATTTGTTGCTGCTGTTTTAGGATCACTCACCACAATAATATAAAGCAATTGGGATAAATCTTTATTAAGCAACTGAGATAAATTCAGCACTCTGGATTTGGGAAATGAAAGAGAACTGCTTTAAAACAGATGAGCACTGGGTGTTACATGTAAGTGATGCATCGCTAAATTCTACTCCTGAAACCACTATTATACTGTACCTTAACTAACTAGAAATAAAAAATTTGAGGCCAAGAAGAAGTAAAATAAAACACAGGAGAGAATCAAACCATCAATGAGCGTGTGAGATCCTGAGGCTTCACCTCCATCATTTCTTCATCATCATACATTTTTATGTTGGTTTTCAAGATCTTTGAATAAAGAATTAAGATATGCATCACCTCCCACACAACTCTAATTTTGACTTTTTTTTAGCAACTTGGTTCATTACACTTGTGTTCTCCTATGTAACAAAGAATTAACAAAGAATCTGATTTGAAGAGTCCTAAAATTAGGAACTGAAGATCTATTCTTGACATAGTAAAATTTCTCTTTTGATTCCAAGTCGGTTTTTCTGCAACGATTTAAGAATATTAAGCTTACATAATTATGATAAAACTATCAGCACTAAGACAAGGAATGGAAAATAGTCATCTATGAGTGTTTCCAAAGATAACCAAAAGAGTTAGGCATTCTCCCCAAATCAAGACGTATTTGGGAAAACTAAAACATCACTAGCACAGGAATCTATTGCCTACACATTGAGGCTACAGAAAAAGGTAAACCTGAGTTCACAGAAATAGAGAGAAGTTGCACCTCAGGCTCAAGAAGTAATCCTGCCCGCAGCCCATGGCCAGGTCAGTTGAAGTCCTGAAAAAGTCAGGAAGTGCAAAGGAAACCCAGGAATGATCAAATAATCCTACCTATATGACCCAGTCTTTAAAACACACATCTTTGGGGGCACGAAGTGGCCAAGTGGTTAAGGCGATGGGCTAAAACACACATCTTGAAAACCCAACAAATCACAGGGAAATTTATGTTGCACTAAGAAATTCCATTGATGAACTATGTAGATGTGCAATATTTCTATACAGAATACAACAGAAATTCAACAATCTCAAGAAGCTTTCTACACTCAGCACAGGGACTTGAAAAAAGAACGAGCTGTATTAAAAAAAAAAAATTCAAGATGAAATAGAACTGCAAAAGCATCCAATAAATCAGCCCAGTCCTGTCCTCTACAACACGCTGCCTCCCCGGAAACGTTTCTAAGGGAAGGGGGGATAAAAGAGCTTGCCAAGCAAGCACATGCTAGGGAAACAGTGCTCCAAAGCAGAAAGTCAAACGGTTTGGAATTCTCCCCTTTTGTTGGAATCAAACCAGAATTCTAGAGAAGGACCTCAGAAAACGTGCCTGCTAAGTTGAGAGCAGTTGTCTCCTTCAGGCAAGCTCAGGTTGCAACTCTGAGCAGAGCTAGAGAGGTGCAGGCCGCCGTGGGTCATACCAGGACCTGTCAACCGTGTAAATCAGAAACAGCCACCACTTGGAGAACTAACAAGGGACTGCAATCTCTTTAACCCAGTTTCTCTGTCCTCTGTTTATTCAGTGGAGGCAGGAAGATTTTTGAAATGCTGGCCCTGGAAAAACGAATGGAACAGACTAGAATTTTTTCCGTGGTGGACCACTTGCTTCATATAGAAAGTCCCAGCCCAGGAAACAGCAGAGCAGCAGTTCTTTAACAGCACTTTAACAGCACTCAGGATACTAGACTCTTCTCAATGCTTTCTATATTCTACTCAACTCCGATGTAGGTACTGGGATTATGCCCCTTTTGCGTATGAGGAACCTGAGGCACCGAGGCTGCACAGCAGGTAAGTGACAACCAAAATGCAAATGCAGGCAGTGTGGCTCCAAGGTCCCTGCCCTTAACCATTCTCTGTGCAGCCTCTCAGCCCAACTACTGACTTCACAGCTGTCTCGTGTACCTGTGCCAGGCTCTGGAAATACAAGGAGGCCCACAACCCAGCCCTGCACTGTGACACACAGTGCTTTGTCCTGTAACAGACCCAGGAACCGAGGCCAGAGGCAGGGCCACGGCCAGCCCATTAGCACCTCTGTGCCATTGCACACCACGTACCTCAGCCTTAGCCGGCTGAGCAGGAGCCGGGTTCCAGCTACGCTTGCTCCCTTGGCCAGGCACCTCTGCAGTGTCCACTGTGTGCAACTGACTAAGGCAGCGCCAAGAGCAGCCCTGGAAGGAGACTCCGTTCAGTTTTGGTAGTGAAAGGCTGGAAGAAGGAAGGACTTAAAGGAGAGGAGGAGGGAAAAGGGCAACTTACCAATAAAAACTATTTCTATGATCTTAGCTCTGATCATTTTCAACAGGTAGAAGTGAGGATCACACAGTCGTATCGGCTTCACCAACAAAACACCCGGGTTACTGTGCAACAGCCCCAGACACGGCACGTGCACACTAACCTCCCAGGCTGCCTTAGGAAAAGCTCCCGGCCCCGCAAGCTGTCCGAGACCAGCCTTCAGTCCAGTTGAATGGCCTCAGCCTGGGCCATCGTCAACAGCTTCTGGACTCCACACTCAAACCACCAGTTCTCTGCCCTGGGAGTCTGGTACCGGCAGGGACCCCAAGCCTGGGAGTCCCCCAAGGAGATGTGCCTTGTGTGACAGATACAGCAACCGAGTCTCTCGAGAGTCCAGTCTCCTTCCTCGAAAGCTCAACACCTCTTAGCTGAGAAGTACAGGCAGAGGGTCTTAAGTAACTGTGCTATGGGTTTATTTATCTCATAGCACAACTAGCTTGGACTTAACCTTCCCCTGACCCCTAAACAGAACTGCCGGGTCTAGTTTTTTTTTTGGGGGGGGGGGGAGAGGGGAGATACACCTGTCTAATACCACCATCTTTCACACCACAGTTACCCTTACCCCACACTGCTCTGTGCCTTCTCTCCATCAAGCCAGGCTCACGCTAGTCCCTCCTCCCCAGCCTTTCCAGGGAGCGGTCAGCCATAGTGCATTTCTTTAAGTTGATTAACCTTTCCAGGTCTCCATTTTAACATCTGAAAAACGGAGCTGATAGAAGTATGTACCTCACAGAAAAAAGTATAATAATGCTTCAAAGTTGGCAGGCACTTAGTGAAATAAGTCAGAAAACCATGGTATGAGCTCACTTATGCTGATTCAAAAAAGGCAAAAAACAAGCTCGCAGATATATAGAAGAGAAGGGTAGTTGCCAGAGGTAGAGTTTAGATGGTGGCAAAATGGGTCAAAAGGAGTCAAAAGATACAAACTTGGTTAAAAAAAAAAAATCCCGGGGCGCCTGGGTGGCTCAGTCAGTGAAAAGCGTCCAACTTCAGCTCAGGTCATGATCTCACGGTCTGTGAGTTAGAGCCCGACATTGGGCTCCGTGCCGACAGCTCAGAGTCCAGAGCCTGCTTCAGATTCTGTCCCTGTCTGTCTCTGTCTCTGAAAAATAAGCATAAAAATAAAAAGTCCCAGGGATGAATGTACAGCATGGTGACTTTAGTTGATGACACTGTGTTGCCTATTTGAAAGATTGTAGATTTAAAGCATTATCGCAAGAAAAAAATTTACCTACGCATGGCAAAGAATATTAATTAGACTTGTAGTTTCATTTGCACTTTATACAAATACTGAATGATATTGCTGTACACCTGTAACAAACATAAGGTGAGATGCCAATCACATTTCGATTAAAGAAAAATACCATCAGCGTTGACATTGGCAGGCATTTTCTGCTAGGAGGAGAGGAGTTAGGACGAAGCGTCTGAGGAAGGGTGTCTTCACTGTTCTAGAACAGTTAATCCTCACCAAACTCAAGGGGAGTTACTCTTCCTATCCTCCACTTTGCAAAAGGAGTAAAGAGAAACACTGAGAAGGAACTTCCGGTAAGGCGCTGGGGCCAGGCAGCTGGACCCGGCTGTTAAAGCGGTGGGATCAGCAGCGCTAAACCACGAAACCCCTCTCCACCCACAAGAGCTCTGTGCGAGGTCCCCTCCACTGCGCAGCCTAACTCCATTCCTGGGAGGTACCGGAGGATCTCCAGATCCGTCCTGCTCCTCAACACTCAGGATGAGCTAGTATCTAGCGCTCTCTATCGCTCTGTCAAGGACATTGAGGGACCTTCATTTCATTCGCTGAGCATTTCTGAACCTTGATCAGCCTCTTGCTCGCCACATTCCTGGCGACCTGGCCACCTAGGAGCAGGCTGCATCCAACACCGTAGCTGTCTTTCTTATTCCACAAAACCTTCCATCTTTTCTGCAGCCAGCCAACCACAGCCACACTAGAGCTTCCCCTCAGAAGGGTTCTACCTCTGTGATCTTAAGTTCATAGACCCTTTTGTCTGACCACATTGAACTCTCTAGTTTTCTCAAAAGTTACTCCCAATGACACATATTATGCAGCCTCAAGGTACCAGTTCCTTGCACATTCTTTACTTCTTTGTTTACTTTCCTTTCAGTACCTCAGCTCACAGTCCATAGCTTTAACCATGGTCCTAAATTCTTCTATCCCATTATCCACCCATTGACCCACACTGGAGAAATCCTAACCCTTATTAATCGGAAGTGCCTACCCCTTGAAACCTACACCCAAACAGCTTTAGAGAATGGAAGAAAAAAATTCCACCACCCCACAGATTAGCATCATTTAGTCATGGCTTCCAACGTCAACAGTCTGCAGCAGCCAATGCTTCAGGATCCCTGGTCATCACCCCCCACCTCGTACTTCACTGAAACTTCAGCCCCACTCAGCTCAAGCCCCTACCCCACCATATTTCAGTCACCATCAGCAAAGTGACCTCCTGTTCTACTTCATCAGCATTTAGCCATCTCAAGTGGGGTGCCATGTAAAGAGGAAAGCCACCCCTCCAGTTCTGGCTCTGGCCTCTGCCATTTCACAGTCCAATTCCTCACCAGACTTTACTGCAGCAGTGTCCTTTCCTGACCTCCCACTAGGCCTGAGCACGCTCTGGCCCAGGTCACCCCTGACGCAAATCCAGTGGCCATTCTTCAGTCCTTATTTCCATGATCTCTGGGCACCACTGAACACCACTGGCCATTTGTAGAAAGTCTCCCTTCTTGGCCTGCTTGACTCCACATTCCCCAGGCTTCCTTTCAACCTTCTAGTTCTCTCTCAGACTCCTTTTCTGGCTCCTTCCCTTTTTCCCAGTCCCACAAAAATATGAATGCCTGCTATGTGCCAACATTAATGGAGGCACTGGGCTTCCTGGGGATTCTCCTCTTCGCACTCTACACAATGCTCCCTGGGCAAGCTTGTTCATGGCTGTGGCTTTAGGTATCATCTAAGATGTGAAGACTGGGAGGTCAGACACTAACCAGACCCGAGTTCAAGTTCTGCCAGTTTCTCTTAGGACACTTGCTCTGAGTCTTCAGCCTGGATATGAGAAGTACAGTCACCCTGTACATGTACATGCAGAAAGTCCACGTGAGGAGAGATGCCCCAGGGGTCCAGTCTCCCAGCACCCAGGTATGTGGCATTCCCAAGCCCCAATGCCAGACTAGTGAATGAAGACTTGAGATGACCCCAGTGAGTTTGTAGCTCACTAATCGATCAACAGTGCTCAAACCGAAAGCCCAAGGATTATCCCTAAAATCTTTGTTCTCATCTTCTACATCTAATTACAAAATTCTGACACTTCTTAGAAGCAACTACTTTTATGCAGCCCTCCTGCTCCTATCTGGCTGTGAGTACCATGGTTTCATTCCCATATCAGGATGGCACCTTCCTTTTTTTTTTTTTTAATGTTTGTTTTTGAGACAGAGCTTGAGGTGGGGAGGGGTAGAGGGAAAGAGGGAGACATAGAATCCAAAGCAGGCTCCAGGCTCCGAGCTGTCAGCACAGAGCCTGACATGGGGTTGAACCCACAAACCATGAGATCATGACCTGAGCCCAAGTCGGAAGCCCAACCAACTGAGCCACCCAGGCGTCCCCAGGATGGCATCTTCCTAGCTGGTCTTCTTGCTCCAGTCTGGCCTCGCTTTCCGATCCTTCACGGTGCTGCAAGATCTGACCAGGTCACTCCAGGCAGACTTTGAAGGTTCCCAAGAGGGGACTCCAGCTGGGCTCTGCAGGCTTCACGTGAAGCCACTGCTCCTGCCTCCGCTCCAGAGCCCTGGGAGCTCCCAGAAGGGATGGGGTTACTTACCCCAGTGCACAGGCCGTTCCTTCTGCCTGGCCCTGCTTGTCACTGGGCCAACTGGACTTCAACACTGCAGATTAAAAATGACTGCTATGGGAAGCTCTTCGGGGCCCTCAAGTTTCCTTTCATACACGCCCTCTGTCACCTTTATTTCTAAGTGGAATAGGCCACTCCAAAATATAACTGCTTAATTTTTGACTCCAAGAGTGGAAGTTCCCTGACAACAGGCCACGGTCTCACTCACGCATATATCCCTAGGGCAGGACCATGTCAGAACATCAAAGGCTCAAAAAAACTGGAGTTGAGTGAATGACTGATAGAGTTTCCTTCACGTAATTTATCACTTAAGAAGTAAAATTAGAAGAATGGGGGAGAGAGAGAGCTATTCCAGGAAGGATACAGAAGGACCAAAATATTTTGAAATGAAATAAACATTTGAGGTCACCTAATTAATCCCAGCTTTTTATAGATAAAGAAACAAGTCAATGAGACTGACTGATTTGCCCAAACCTCCACATCTGGTCGGTGGCAAAGCCAGGAACAAAATCAGGTTAATTAACTCCCATGGAACCACGTCAGCATGTCAGAATTTAAATGAACCACGGAGCCGAGTACTGTAGGAATTTCAGAATACAGCCAGGAACGTCTCTAAATTTAATTAAAAAAAAAAAACAGGAAGTAGCTTTGGACAACTTTAAATTTCTTTGGAGTACACAGCCATCAGAATGGGTAGACAGAAGGACAGACAATGCAAGAAGTCTAGGTGAAGACAAAGTAGCTGCCAGCTCTTATACTGGTAGAAATCCCATTGGGACAACCACCTTGGAAAAGTGTTCTGCAGTATTTAGTAAACGTGAACATACATACATCCGATAAACCTGAAATTCCACCGTACCCAAAAGATATTAATATTTTCACCCAAAACACATGCCTGAATGTTTGTTCCAGATTCTAAATATCCTCAAACTGAGAATGCTCTAAATGCCCAACAACGGAATAGACAGTCTCATAACTACATCGCAGCAAAAGAGTAAATTGCTGATTAATGCAACAAGGATGAACGGCAGGCATGCTGAAAGAAATCCTAAGTGTATTTTGACTCCATTTATGTCAAATTCAAAATCAGGCAAAACTAATCTATGTCAGTACAACCTGGAAAGGGACACAAGAGAGCCTCTGTGGTACTGGAAATATTTTACAACTCTATTTGGGAGTGATAACAAGATGCAGGTACATATAAATTTATCTAGACCTGAGGTATCACTTCCAGTAAAGTGCACAATTAAAACTGAGTGAATGGGAGTGCCTGGGTGGCTCAGTCGGTTAAGCCTCTGACTGCAGTTTAGGTGGTGATCACAATTTATGGGCTCAAGCTCCACGTCAGGCTCTGTGCTGACAGCTCGGAGCCTGGAGCCTGCTTCAGATTCTATCACCCACTCTGCCCCTTCCCAGCGGGCGTGTGCGTGTTCTCTCAAAAATAAACGTTCAAAGGTTTTTTAAAGTAAAATAAAACTGAGTGAATAAAAATTATAAAAAAGGTATTCTATAAAGCTAGTGTGCACCTATGTTCAAGTAGTAGATTATTTCATTCAAGTCTCAAAAAAGCCCTAAGTTTTGTAAATAAGATTCTTATTGACTAGTCATAATTGCAGTCTTAAAAAATCTGAATCAGAACAGGAGGGAAGTAGGAAATAAAAAAAATGATAGTTTAAAAAAATTCTTTTTGGAACTTTTCTTTATGCAAAGGAGACCAAAAAAATATGTTTTATCCAAGGTCAAGGACAACTTTTTGATGTCCAGCTCTTCAAGTGTACATGAAAGGCTGTGTTCCTACACCATGTTTAGTTAACGCCACAAAAGCTATACACTGCCAGTTTTGAAGAAAAATCTCGAAGGTGTCACTGATGCAGGGTAGGAGGTGGGGGAAATCAAGAACGTACACAGAGGCTCATCTTACCTATACTTGCCCACCCTTCCCCCCTCTATCAATGCCATTACAGTGAGTCCTATGTACTCATACCTATCAGTTCAGAAAAGTCTAATATGATTTTTTTTTTTAAAGAATGTTACAGTTTTATTATGTCATTATCCTTACAGAGGCAAGCTCTGATGCTGTCTGAATCATGCAAAGGAGAAAATTGTGGTTTGGAGTGATTTGTCTTAGATCAGGTTCCTGGTATTTGGGGTTTTAGAAATAAGTACATTCTAAATATATACTTACATTCATACAAAAACAACTGGAGAATATGGGGGATGTCCTCTTTTTATTCTGCTAGGTAATGACACTTTGAGAGAGACTATCATTCACTATAATTTCAGAATAAACAGATTCTATTATCTACAAAAAGTTGGAACAGGGGCATCTGGGTGGCTCAGTTGGTTGAACATCCGACTCCAGCTCAGGTCATGATCTCACAGTTCATGGGTTCGAGTGCCGCGTTGGGCTCTGTGCTAATAGCTCAGAGCCTGGAGCCTGCTTCAGATTCTGTGTCTTCCTCTCTCTCTGCCCCTTCCCTGCTCATGATCTGTCTCTCTCAAAAATAAATATATGTTAAAAAAAAAAAAGTTGGAACAATATTGCAAACTTAGGTCTGTAAATTTACAATTACTTGGCAATACTTTCCTGATTTTTCTATTTCCCTATGAACTGATATTTGAAAAACACCTCAGATCACACCAGTAACAGGAAGAATACACAGGACTCAAATACAGAACTTTGAAGTTGTTTTCTTCTCTGCTGCAATGATAGGTACAGTTTAAGATCACAGACATGTCACCAACCCTTATAAAGACCAAGTAATTGTGATTACTCCGGTCCTCCTGACCCTCGGTTTCCTCAACCAGGAGACCGGAATAAACATTCCTACACCTTTCAGGGTTGTAGAAAGCTCTAAAGGAACAGCAGAATCCCATATTAGGCACTTCCTGCAGAATCAGAGTAAATTCTCAGTCGATATTAATCATCGTCATTATCAAAAACTTTATTACTTAGCTTTGACTTAAACACTGACTGATTATAAACAGGCGCTGTTCTAAGTACATTACAACTTGCTGAATCAAGGTCAAGAGCTTTAAAATGCAGGTACCTTTTGACCCTACAAATCTACTTCTAGAACTTGATCATAAAACAAAAATACCCCAGATTAGAAACACTGTAAGTCGCAATCCCTTTTAGAGATTGGCCATGTACATCCACATATTAAAGGCTGTACAATAAATAAACCTATTTAACTTTGTCTGACCCCGTTTTTAAGCTTCCTATGCACTGGAACCCCTTTTTGTACGAAGATGCGTTTAAATACCACAGAACAACTCCTTACACTACACTAGCATAGAATGTCCAGGAATTTGTGCAGAATATTCAGTTCAGGGTTATAACAGCCCAAATTGCAATATAAAATATTCAATGGAAAGGTGATTAGTTAAAATTATGGTCAGTATACAGTGCAGAAAATCAATGAAGAGAGACTTAAATTTTAAATATTCATAGATGTAAAAAGCAGGTTGTAAAAAGCAAGTTATAAAACTCTCTTCATTATGATGCAGGGTTGAAAATGTTTACTGCTTCTTTGTGGGTTACTGGATTACGATTTTCCCCCATTGTGCTTTCCAGATTTCCATTTACTTAATACGTTACCAAAATAATCTACATCTTTAGATAGGCAAGAATAAATATGCGTATGTAGGTATACATATATTAATAGGATGACAGAATGATTATCAATCTAAGACAGGAATCCTAATATTGAGTGCAAATGAGATTTGTAGGATTTATTGTATAATACTAACTGTAAACATGTACAAACCACACCTATTCTCCTCTGAGCTTCTCACAAAATCCAAATAAGATCTCTATGTATAAAAGCATAAATGGTAATATCCAAACCAGAAATATGAAAAACCAAGTATTACTTATATATACAAGCAACATTTGTTGATCCCAAAAAACAGAAAACACGTTTCAAAAAGAGGGTTATGTTACCATTTCCATGTGGTTATATTTACCACACTGATAGTATATTCTTTATAAATACATGCAAATATAGAAAAGAAAAACCACAGAATGCCTGAGAATGATACCCACTAACTCTGGCATGCAGAAGGGGGAGCAGCAAGCTGTAGCTCCAGCCTTACAGTGTTTTCTTCTTCAAAGCAGAGTTTTGAAGTTAAAATGGCAAGATGTGAACAACCGCTAAGCAGAGAGGTAGGTACACAGTAGACTTTATTGCTTTCTGTACTTTTCTGAATACCTGTACTCAGAATATTTGTGTTAAAAGTAAAACTCTCAAAGCGTTGTATTTTGTTTTACTTCCTGACGCCATGAGCAGGGGTGAGATGAGGAACAGGTATGGTCCTTCTGTGCCTCCATCAATGGTCCTGGGAAGACCCTAGAGGGTCATCCACTTTCCCAAGAGGCCAGAGAAGCAGCTACACTGTTGGAAAAAGCCCCAGGAATCCTTCTTGGGGAGACATGGACACAATGACTAGGAGAGAAGTCCTCAACCCTGAGAGAAGCAGTCCAGAATCAGAACGGTGCCCAGCAAATCTAGGTACAAAGGAACTGATAACTAGACTGTCCTTTCAAAATTCCTCTCAAAACCATAGAGGTGTGTTTGGCTGGGAGCCAAAAAGCAGAACACCAACTTTTATGCAAAACAGTAGAGCAAAGTAGGTAAACAAATGAAGGCCTTGTCACCTAAAGGCAACAAACTCAACTCAGGCAGTTACCCCAGCAGGAACTGGGCTGTCCCTGAACTCCTGGGAGGGCTTCTCCCAAGGAACCAAGTGACCGCAATCAAGTGACCCCTCAAGTGCCAGCACTGGGTGCATGGTTCCTGCTGCCCCTCTCATTCGTCTTCTCAACAACTATTAGGTAGGCGAGACCAAGGGCTTCTAGGCATGGGCTTGGAATCCTCCAAGCCAGGCTCACGCCCCACCCCTAACTCTCCACTGGCCAATATGCCACTGCCCTGAACCTCAAGTTCCTTCTTTTCTAAAGCAGTGTTTTGTAAGATGGTAGCATCTGATTAACAGGGCCGATGGGAGGATTGAGTGAGGTGACAAGAGTGAAATACTCTGCACCACACTTAGTACACTGTCCCCTCTTTGATTCTGGTGGTGAGCAAGATGGTCAGGGACCCTGCCCTGATGCAGGTGACAGATGATAGCCATCACCCTGGACCACATAAGGGCTAGTCACACGTCTTTAGCACTAGAAGAACTGGCTACCTAATTTGTGAGGTCCAGGGCACAACGAAAATGTTTGTGAAGTGTCAAAAATTAAGACAGTAACCACAGAGCATTACACTCAACGTGAGACCCTTCTAAACGTAGTCCCCCATGGCCACATGCCCTTGAAGGCAGCCCTGCTTGAAGTCAATGGGCTCAAACACTTTGCAGACACTTGAAATGAAGGTCGACAAGAACAGAGCTTCCTAAACTCCTCCAAATGCTTGAAGCATCTGGGGAGATGCCAGGGGAAGGGCCGCAGCAGAAGGAAAGGGGGCTGTAGGCTGGAAAACAGAAGCCCGTTGTTAATTGAATTTGTGAGAAGTTATCAGAAAAACCTGTTTTTGTTCTCCGTGACATGGTTACCAGAACTTCGATAAAAATCTTTCCATCTTTCCAGTCCACCTCAGAAACAAATTCTTAAAAACAAACAAACAAAACAAATACATCCTTTATACTTAATATCAGGGGGCTCTGCCCAGCTGAAATCTGTAAGCAAGAGGCCAGGCAGCACTTGGTAAAGGAGCAGAGCAGACCTCAGATAAACTGACAAAGGCATCCTCCATCTCCGTGACCTCTTCAAAAAAGAACTGGGGCTCGTGACAGGGAAGAAGGTGCCCCTGAAGTGACAGTAGGGGGCTGACAGGGCTGCCCAGAAATCCATTTGTGGTCACTTGATGAAACATTAGATGCTGAAGGTCACCTCAGTGACCAGAGTCAGGACACTATGGGGCAGGAAGCTCCGGACACATTTTTCATATTTATTTTGAGAAACAGAGAGCATGTGTGTAAGCAGGGGAGAGGCAGAGAGGGAGGGAGGGGGGAGAATGCAAAACAGGCTCTGAGCCCTCAGCAGGGGTCCTGATGCTGCAGGGGCTCCATCCCACCCTACAAACCAATGGAGGTCAGGAGATCATGACCTGAGCCGAAACGAAGAGCCAGATACTGGAATGCACCCCCCTCCCTCCCCAGGGACCCCCACAGCACAGTTCTTCCTCGCCAGCCTTCTCCCTAGCAGTCCATTTAGCAGAGCCAAGTCCTTGAGAACAAGGGAACAAGGATCAGCCTCAAGGTCCCCGGTGTTTTACCCTTAAGCACCAGCACAGTATGTACATGAAAACCGTTGTAAAAATTCCAACCACCTCCCAGCAACTTTAACACCAACCTGGGAGGAAGGCCACAATCCCAGCTCTGTTACTTGCTAGCTGTGTGAACCTGGGGAGGCCACCTCTCTCCATACAACACTACCTGGCACACAGTAAGTGCTCAACAAATGTTAACTGATTTACCCTCATAACTCATACTTAACTACCCCCCCAACCCCACCATGCCGACAAGCACATGGCTTAGGCTTTCCGAGGGTGGCAGTCATCTCCCCTGTGGGTCTTTTTCCTAGGAGTCCTATTTCAAGACTTAACATTGCAGCAATGGGGGTGCCTGGGTGGCACAGTCTATTAAAGCATCTGGCTCCTGGTTTCGGCTCAGGTCATGATCTCCCAGCTTTGTGTGTTCGAGCCCCACATCAAGCTCTGTGCTGTCAGGACAGAGCCTTCTTGGGATTCATTCTCTCTCTCTCTCTCTCTCTCTCTCTCTCTCTCTCTCTCTCTCTCCTCTTTCTCTGCCCCTCCTGCACTCACAAGGTTTTCTCAAAATAAATAAACTTAAAAAAACAAAACAAAACAAAAAACACTGCAGCAAGAGAATCTCAATCTTGAGAACCAGATGTTCAACCATTTTTGCAATGACAAGTCCAGACGGTTATTCAGCATTTGCATTATTTTAATCTTATGATTAATAAAAGAATATTTACATTACTAATCCAATTACATACAGCTAGGGCTAAACAATGTTTGGCCTGTATTTTAGAATCATTTTGACCACAGTCTGAACATATAGCTTATGTTCAGAGTCCTTCAAGATTAAAAAACTGCACATTTTAAAGAGAATGGAACACTTAGATAAAATCCCAATGTGCCTTCACGCTTTTTCCAAATGGGCACATTTACAGTTTAGGCTATAGGCTCTGTTCTTTGAGGAACATCATGAGTTCCTGTTCTTGGTTCGTTGTTATTATTCTGTAAATGGTGATGGAACTCGTGCTGACCAATCTACCTTCTCAGTTTCCCCACTGACACATAAATCTTTATAATGGCAGGTATAGCCTATGACCAAAAAAGTAGGCCAGGTTCACCAATCTCTACAAGAAATCTAGAACCCTGGCCTTAAATTCCAAACACAATATATAAATGCAGTGATCACTGGTTGACAATTAGCCATGATTAATCAAACATTTTCAGTTGTCACTTTTTCAAGTCTAACTCTGCATTTTAGTTCACAAGGAAACAAAAACACAGAAGATGAGAAACCTAGCAAAAAGCCATGGGGCACATTAGAAGCTGTCTCCTCTCGGGGCACCTGGGTGGCTCAGTCAGTTAAGTATATGACTTCAGCTCTAGTCATGATCTCAAGGTCCGCGTCGGGCTCTGTGGTGACAGCTCAGAGCCTGGAGCCTGCTTCAGATTCTGTCCCTTTGTTCCTCTCCTGCTCATGTGGCTCTCTCAAAAATAAAAATTAAAAAAGAAACGGCCTCCTCTCCTATGCACCTTATGCAACCAGTCCTGCCAGACTCCACTGTGTGCCTGGTGGTCCCACACTCGCGGAGAGCTCAGCAGGGAGCTCATCCCCCATGACTTTCAGGGCCATGCACGAAGCAGGGGATCCCTAAGTATTTGTTGAATGGATTAATGAATATATCAAAATGTGGTTTACTTTCTGAAGTATTAACCAAGCAACCGTCTTGTGACATCCTGCTTGATGATTACCACTCCAAACCTTTCCACATACTGGCACTAGTTTAAAAGTTAGTCCAATATTTACCAGTGAGAGGTCATTAAGGTCTTAATGAATTGTGATTATATTATTTATTCTTAAACGTTAACGTTTTCTATCTGAAAAACAATGTGCTGTTAATAAATCCCTTTCCCTCCATGATCTCATTGAATCCTCATGGGCAAGACACAAAGCAAAAAGAGTCTTATGGTTTTGATGGAGAAGGAGGAGAAAAGGAAAACCCTCACCAATGGGAGTGAAGACAAAATTTGAAACTGAAAGGAATCCAGAAGTTGCTCCCTGCAACCTCCCAGGAAAGCCTGGTAGATGTGTTTCTCTTTCACTACCACCTGCTTTTCTCCTACTTTATTCAAAAAGCTCTGCACATGGTCTTCCTGTCAGAAGAGGAAGACTTGTATCTCCCTGATGAGCAATGTTGAGCATATTTAAATTGCTACCAGGCTAAACAAATAATCTTGATAATCTTGAAGTGTAAAGGATACATTCTGCATTCCCCAGAACAAAACACCTCATCCAAACAGATTTTATCTTGTCTCAGTTTAGAAGCCGGTGAGAAAAATAGTAATGTCCCTCCGTCTCATTCATTTCAAATAGCAAACACTGCAGTGATATTATTTAGAATTATCGTGTTAACTACTATATCCCTGAACCGAATTTTAAAACGCTGTCTTAAATATTAAGGCATTATCCCTATCCCTCACCCTATTGGTCATCCCTAATTGAGAATATGTAAGAAAATCAAAAGCAACCTCAAAGAGCACAGAGCTTTATTTGTTTTAATAGCCAGTCCTATTAAAAGCTGTTAAAAATAGCACCTGCACCTTTCTCTTTTCTACTCTCCTCCAAATCTCAAAGGTTAAATGATGACATCCATCTGAAGAACAATGAATACATACACACAGCTCCCTCTTCCAGTTTCCAACAGCAGCAAGAAAAGTCAAACACCTGATTGAAAAAGAAAAGACCGCATACTCCACTATTGCTGTCCAGTGCGTGGACAGTGAGCTCGCTCTAGTCCACAAGCTCAGCAAAATCTGAAGTGCCAAACTCTTAATTTTTTTTCCCTCCTGGACGTCAAAGAACTTGGGAACTGGTTTTAAAAATGAGATTCCCAAATGCAGTCAACAGAACTTTCCCCCCTAGAAATGGGTTTTTAATAGATACCCCATAAAGATTATATATAAGCAAATAAGTCCACTTGAAAGGCAAGGAGAAAGGAATGGTGTGTAGCACTTCATTTTCTCACAGTTGATAAGAAGTAAACACAAAAGACCTCCTCTGGAGGTTTGTGTCTTTTTAACTGGAAAATTCGATGGAAAAATTGGACTCCATCTTCAAGGATTCTCTTAAATGTTTTCACAGAGGATACTTGGCACACTCATAAAAACTGACTTACTTCAAGACTTCTTTCTCCTCTCCAGTGAGTAGCCAATGATTTTTATGTAACAGTTTCACTGCAGTTGTGATAACTTTTAAAGCTTAAAGGGACAAAATGATATTTTTAGTACCAATGCAATTGGACTTGTGGGGGCGTGGCAGGTAAAAACCAGAAGGCTGTGTCAAATTAGGGGCCCACTGACTGTAACACAAACTTAGTAGTAAACTGACAAATGAATCCGCTTTGAAGGTACCCTAAAACCCCACTAACATTCATTCACCAACTTTAGATAATCTCCCTGAGAGTTAACCTGAGTAATAAACCAATTTTCAATCCCCAACCCCCAAATGGTTTGGTGGTTTTGGCACCTCGGCTTTGTAATGCTATTTGTAAATTTAAAATTCACCCACTAAAAGAAATAAATACAATAGTCAGAACCACCTGACTCCCTTTTCAGGAACTACTCAAGTATCCAATATTAGCTTTCAACAATACAGTTAATGTCACCCTTCCCTCTTTGGTAATTATCCTCAACTAACTTTGGCTTTGAGGGCTGCAAAACAAGACCACAGCATTGTATTTTACAAGACAAGCTACAAAATAATCAGTTTTTTAATAAAACCTAAGAAAGACTTAGCAACTCCTAACCTACAGGACACTTTGAATTTTAAGGAACACTCTCAATCAGATAACCTCCTTAAACTGGCTCCAGTTGAGGGAGGATAAGGTCCCTTTATCACAAAGATAACTGACATCAACATATAATCAGAATTCCAACTCAGAATTTTTTGTCTCTGCTCCACTCACAAGGTCATGCATTAACTTCAGGCAGCATCCTCCCCCACAAAAAACCAAAAACAAACAAATCAAACCATTAAGCTTTAGGAGAAACCGCTCCTTCACATAAACTAGAAAAAGTCCAAATACAAGAAGACATTACAAAACCCACCCATGTCCAGCGTTTCTTGATCATGAAAGCATTCACAGTCTTTCTCAGAACAGCATTAAGTTTAATTCCTAGAAGGCATTAGCAAATCTCTGCCAGGCCAATCTACAGTCAAAATCGACTGCATGTGTCCAACAAGAGCACAGAAGGGTCACTGTTTTTAACCAGCTAGTTCGACCCTGCCTAATAGCGCTAACAAGGTAAACCTGGTAATTGTATAGGATTGAACACTGCCAATGTCCGTGAGGATCTCCTTGAACACAAACATGCAGCTCTGGGGAAACAGAATTTCTGGAACAATACATGATGCTTGCATAATTCCACAAAAACTCGAGTGCATTATCGAAATAATAATGTTCAGTCCCAGCATTGTGCTGACACTTCCACCTAAACTTCTCAGCACAAGCCTGGCCTAAAGCCACAGCTGAGATCCAGGGTAAAAGCCACATGCACCCACCACAGCAAAGGTGGGACAATGCCTGCCCTTACCCAGTCCCGACAGGGCTGCGATCTAGTTTAGTCCCGTCTGCTTTACGGTAATGTGCTTTTAAAACCTCGCCGCGACCGAGGTCATGCTTTAGAGATCTAATAACAACCAAATGACTGGGGCTGCCAGGCACTTAGTAAGCCATTCTGGTTATGGCTCTTTAATAGTACCTGGAGTTCTGCTCAAAGGGAGAGCAGAAAACTCCTGCCTCCCCGGAAAGAAAGTCCTCTGCAGGGAGCGCAGAGGGAAGCAAAGAACCCGATTTCGGGCAGAGGACGCCCCGCCGCCGCGGGCCCCATGTCCCCGGCAGTGCCAGCACGCCCCTCTCCCCGCAGCGCGGTGGCCGGGGCCCCACCTTTACCTGTCAGCTCCGCCACTCCTCTCCGCCCCGCCGGCCGCCCCTCTGAGTCCCAGCACAGCTCTAGAGCAGGCTGCAGGAGAAAGAACCCCAAAGGCATCCCATCCCAAAGAAAGAAAGCAAAAAGCCTGTTCCTCCAGGCGGAGGGACATCGGGCACGCCGGACCCAAGAGGCGACACGCCACCCGTACCCCGCACCTACCAGATAATCCATGTACAGAAACGCCTCACTTATTCGGAGATCAGACATCCGGCAGCCTAAAGCATCCGGAACGGCTTCGAACCCGGAAAAAAAAGCAGCTTCTCGGGCTGCGAGCGAGCAGCCCCTGAAAAAGCCAGCAACAACGAAAATAGCCGACAGCGGCCGAGCAGCCGAAGATTACACAAGGGGCGCGGCGATTGGCCGGGCGGGCGGGCAGAAGGAAAGGAGAGCGCTCATTGGCTGCGGTGCCTATAAAAGGCAGGCCACTGCGGGTGGCAGAAGAGAAGCGCGGGAGCAGCTAAGGCGCTGGTTCCTGTGAGCCCGGGCGGAGGAGGGCGGGGGCTAAGGCTGCGCAGGCGGAAGAGCGAGCCGAGAAGAGCGGAAAATCTGCCGGTGCTGCAACTGCCCGAGTTCTGCCTGCTTCCGTAGCCGCCTATTCGGGGTAGAGCGGAGCCGGACTGTGCTTCAGTACAAGAGAGCCGTGGTGTCCCCTCCCACCCCCAGTAGGAAGCCAGTCCTGAAGCGGGAGGCGTGGTAGCCACCGATACCTAGCCACTCTCCTGAGTGATTTCCTGCGGGCTCTGCGGCCTCGAGAGCGCACCGAGGGGGAGCCTAAGGAATGTACTGGGCACAAGCAGGCCTGTGACAGGGGCAGCCCCTCCCGACCTCGGTGACATGAATTCGAAGCGGACAGCTCCAGGCTGAAGTCTCTCAGGGTACATGGCAGCTTAGGGCAGACAGCCAGAGGTAACTCAAGAAGCTCCCTTAGAACGCCAGGTGGTCCTCAGAATTCACTCTCTTCCATGGGAGAAGAAAATAAAAGTTGAGGATAGTAGACCTCAAACACTAGAAAGAAGCAGGAAGGTCCTTGCATGCTTTGAATCCAGTTACACTGAACAAAAATCCATCACCCCTAAAGAAAATGAGCAGTCCAACAAGCAGCTCTCTAACAAGACCCATGTAATACACTATTGCTGTCCTGGGTAAGAGTTAAGAGTATAAGCAGGTGCATTTCCTGGTAAGTAACTTGGAAATTGGCATTGGGATTTTGCGATTCTATTAAAGGGGGCTGGTGCAGAATCAGTCCAGAAGTTAGAGAACATACGGGTTTGTTTGTTTGTTTTGAAGATTTAGGCTATGAACCACACAATGCCAGACAAATCAACTTAGCTCACATGACCGAAGTACCACAGCAGCCTGCTCCCCCACATAGCTTGAGAATGAAGGGATTGCTCTCACCTGTATTAATAATTAGGGCTTCCGTACAATAATGTATAAAATTGAAACCAACTCAAATCTTCCTCGAGAGACTGCCTGACCGTATAAATATATCAGAGGTTAGATTTTTATTTTCCCCTCAACTTGGCACTTTCCCTTTTTGCATCTTCAAGAATGGATTTCCATACTATAAGCTTACCTGCAGCACCAAAAACAGGTAATTAGGTAACAATGGAATTCACCTCAAATATGCAAGAAGCGGGTGCAGACCCTCAGAGAGAGCTTCAGGTCTGTAAGCCATGTGATTTGGGTTAGTTTAGCTCGTCTCTCTCAATCTGTTTCTTCTACCAAACAATGAGAATTCCTGTGGCCAGAGGATTTTTCAAAGTAACTAAAGGCCAAATATACACTTTGTACAGAGCTTGACTTTCTTGATTCAACTTATACCCAAGCTTGTGTAAATTAAACTTCTACAGAAATTTCAGTGACTTTTGCCTATGCATGAGCTAACCTGACTCAGTTGCATTAAGCTGTTAAATCCAACTTTGATTGACTTATCATAATGCCAAGAACGTGTAGATTTAGAAGAAATTTTGACCTGGATTCTGAGGTGATGGGCTTCCCTAAACCTACAGGATAATTGGTTGAAACTGCAGAAGCTGAAGTCCTTTAAATTTTGGTAGCAAAAATAATTCAAGTAGGTCAAAACCTTTTGAGTTTGGTTTTTTCCTTTCCGTGAAGAAGCATATCGCAAATAAGATTAAGGGCTTGAGTTAACAGAGGCCTCTCATGGTCCATTGTCTCAGTGATAAAGGAGGTCTTGACTACTGCCAAGCAGACTCCTAAACAGCCTGTCCGTTTCTGTGCAGGAGAAGATAACCACTCAGGAGCAGCTGGCTTCTGCCTTTGCTTTAAAAGCTAACCTTAGGGGGTGGCTCAGTCCGTTAAGGGTTATGGCTCAGGTCACATCCTCGTGGTTTGTGGGTTCAAGCTCCGTGTTGGGCTCTGTGCTGACAGTGTTAACCCTGCTTGGAATTCCCTCTCTCCATCTGCCCCTCCCCACTCACTCCGTCTCGCTCTCAAAATAAACTGAAAAAATAAACGCTATCCTTAGAGAAAAGAATCCTGAAAGGAAGGTTTTTAGACTAAACATATTTCATCCTACCTCTTGGAATGAGTAAATGGGCTCAACGCAGGAAGACGAAAGAATTTGTTCTAAGTTCCAATGGTTGCACCATAGTATTCATGATAGTCCATGCAGTTTGTACATTATGACTCCCACCAAAGAAAACCTTGCATTTGATATATTAAAAAAATTCTATATTGCCTTTTGGAAAAGCATCTCAACCTAAAGCTTCAGAACCCCATATGGAGCACATTTTTCCAATTAGGTGCTAGCCTTCTGGGATGTATATAAACCTTTGTGCAGAGGAGAGTGGTTACCTTGATTTGGTATGAACAGAGGCCACACTCCCCAGGACATGAAGCTTCAGTCTTAGCTGATAGCTATTGCTATTGGGTGGCAGCCACCCACTATGTGTTTTAAAGAAAGCGTGGAGAGGTTAGAATGCGTTGATTTCAGTGCATGCCAACTAACAGGCTGCAGTCTTGACTAAGATGTGATCTAGCAACATAGCCTGCCTTTGCTGTAACAAGAATGACCCTCTTCCAGACACCTCAGAAAATGTATGTAAACTCATGAGGATTTTTACTACTCGGATTTTGAGGAAAGAGGCTGTTACTGTTGCTTGTTCAAAGGAGAAATTCTCTTGACAGTTCATGGTCTACAATTCTATAAAGACTGCTGACTAGCCAGATTCAGAGAAAAGTTTGTTGACGCGTCACTTGTAGGAAACAAATGCATTTTTGTAACTTGGTCTCCCAATGTCTACCATCCAGGAAAACAAAATACATATCCATGGCTATTTCCATCTATTTTTTGTTGTTTGATGTAATTTATGAAGAATATACTCTTTACTAGTTTTGTATCATCCACTCACTTTACATAAGCTTTATTATATCCTGAAACTTCATAAATGTCTCATGACTATATCAAGCTCTACTATAGAAATGTACAATAAATTCCTCATTAGGTACTATCATTAATATTACAGTGAATGTTTGGTTCTAGGATTGTTCACATCTCCTTATAAAAATTATCCTAAGAATATTTTAGAAAGAAATTACTGGTACAAAGTGTATGAACACTTTTAATACTTTATTAGCTTCTAGCCTTCTTTCCCTGACCCAACTCCAAAGTAGGGAATGCTTCTCTTGCCTCATTCTCGCTTTGAGTATAATCCTTAATAGCTGAGAGATGGTGTCATTCACTAGAAAGACTCTTAAACCATTGGCCCTTATTTTTCAGAAGTGGTGGTATCCAGACACTAAACTCTGCAGAGATCTTTGAGCACTTTGCCCATTTTCTGCTTCCAATAACTTCTAGGACCTTAAAATTTTCTTCTCAGCCCCACTTTTCTTGTTCTATGTGGTCAACGAGACACCCAGCACCAGCCACCTCTGATTTACCCCAAACCCCTCTCTGCTTCCTATACTTGAAGGAAGTACCAGTACTTCTTTCTAGAGTACATCTCGTACCTCTAGATGTCCTAGAGGATAAACCTCCTATGAAGCAAAGAGAACTTGGTTTGTTAGTGGAAGAGGTCAGAAACAGGTTAGAGGCTTGAATTAAGAGGATTTTCCAAGGGCAACTGGGTGGCCAGTCAGTTGAACATATAACTTTGGCACAGATCGTGATCTCACCATACAGGAGTTCACACCCTGCATCAGGTTCACTGCTGATCCTCTGTCCCCCTCACTCTGCCTCTCCCTCACACGTGCTCTCTCAAAAATAAAAACAAATTTTTTAAATAAAAGGATTTTCTGCTCCTGGTATGGTCATGGTGGCCTACAAAGTAGAGGGAACCCTATCTATGATGATTGATTCTTGAAACTAGAAAGTTTTAAGTCTAAAACATCTCCATGTCAGCTTAAACTAGTTTTGTCTCCAGCAAGTTGATGTTCAAGTGTCACATGTCTAGTTTTTAAAGATTAGTGGCCTGGCAGTAGTGAACATTTGATACTCCTTAACTAGGTGAGATTGGGTAGGTCACTCATTCCTTCCAGGCTTCTGTTTACTCAACTATAAAATAGAGTTACACTAATCACTAGATGATTAAGGACCCTTTGGGATCTGGAGGTCACTACTCCTGGTTGGGTAGCAAGGACTTGTTCTAAACAGGTAACTCCCCTCTTCCAAGAAGAATCTGCTGGGTTTTGGAGTATGAAAGCAAGACAAGACATTTAACATGAAGAATCACCACTTAAAATGGTAAATAGTTATACGAGAAAAAAAGAAAAGATAACTAGAGCACACATGCAAACACTACCTAAGCACCAAGTATCAAGCTACAGCAATTCTTCAATATCTTTCCAGGATCATTTAAAATTAGTACTGCATTGTTGAAGTTTCCTATTGGCACTGTGACAAATTATCACATACTTAATGACATAAGACGCAAATTTATTCTCCTATAGTTCTGTAAGCTAGAAGTGCTGAGTCTTATGGGGCTAAAAATCATGGTGCTGGCAGGGCTGGCTCCTTCTAGAGATCCCAAGGGACAATTCCTCGTCGCTTCTGGCTCTTTGCATTGCTTGGCTTTTGACCACATCACTCCAGTCTGTGAATCTTTGGTCACACTGCCTTCTCCTCTGTAGTCTAACCTTTTGTGCCTCCCTCTTATAAGGGCAGTTGCCCATAGGGCCTGCCCAGAAAACCCAGGACAATCTCCCGATCTCAAAACCCTTAATTTGTCACATCTACAAAATTACTTTTACCACATAAGGTAGCATTCAAAGGTATCTTTGGAGTCATTATCTATCCTAACACCTTCAGGCAAATACTTCCATGGAAATCCAAAGTGACCAATGCAATTTACTAATGCCTCCAGAATGAGGTAAACTCTGAATTTCAGAAAGAATTTAATTAAAACTTGGTGATGCAGCCCCAGGATACTCTAATTCTATTTAGACAGTTTGTAATTCTATTTACTTTTCCTCTGGCATTTGAATTTTTCTTCCCTTATTCATATTTTTTTTTAAATAACTGAGATTCCACATACCATACAGTTCACGCATTTAAAGTACATAAAAAGTGGCTTTTTGTGTATTTACAAATTTGTGCAACTATCACCACTTCTAGAACATTTCTAAATCACCTCTAAAAGATACCCTGAACCTTTGACCTATCACCCTTCACCTCGTACCTTTAGCCCCCAGCTCTACAGACTTCTGTTCTAGACTTTCATATGAATGGAATCCTATAGTATGTAGTCTTTTGGTATTGGCTTCTTCAGCTTTGCATAATACTGAAATTTCCTCCATGTTGTAGCATATACATTCTCTATGGGCAGATAATGTTCCATTGTGTGGCCGTGCTACCTGGTGCTACGTTTTGTTCATTTATCCATTGATAGACATTTGGATGGTTTCTACCTGGAAGCAATTTTGTATAATGTTATCCCTCTACATTTGCTCAAGACAATATTAACTTTTTCTTCAAATCTTTTCTTCTCTTTTCCCTTCCTTTATTGACCATGCCTAACAACTTTCTTCTGCATAGTAATATTATTCTAGAGCAGCGAGTCTAAATAAGAATGGTATTTCTTTGAACATTTGAGTTCTTAAAATTTTGTCTGCTTCTCTTAATTTGATTAGCCCTTCACTCTCCACAAATTCCTGAACATTAGCTACTCCCGATTATATTCTCATTTCTATTCTAGGGTATAGAAGGATAAACCTTTGAACACACTTTAACTCTACAATGTTCATCGTGGTTTTGGACCTTCCGTGGGATGAAACATTTGAATTGCTGTATCCTGCATGATAGAAAATAGTGCATTCCTTGCAGGTCTTTGAATAAACAAGAATCTAAGCCCTACTTGATAACCAGATTATAAAGACTAGTATGGTAAGCCAGAAGAATCCACTATCTGCCTTTAATTGTGAAGTACTTATTGCTCCTCCATGGGGATTTCAAGAAATGAGGAAAAAATGCTCTTTGGAAAATGCTTTGGAGACTGAGGGGAACTATATATCGTCATTTGCTTATTCATATTGGAAGATGGGTTTTGAATTTAATAACCAATTCACATTGTATTAGAAAGGTGTTTTAACAATTTACAACATGTCCTTAGTGTACCCAAATCAACAAAACACACATTAGAACATAGAGTCCTAGGCAATGAAAGGTAAAGGTAATGTTTTACTTTCCCAGGACTCTAATAATTTACAAAATCTATCCATTTCTTTTAAAAAGACGGAATTTATTTTAACAACTCTCTATAGACAAAACTGAAGGATTGCCCTAATACCTGTGGCTTTAAGAACTCAGTGGTAGCTTTTACAGTTTCACAATTGAGAACCCATCTCTCTCTTTATATAGGATATACACGGTTTTCACTTTTTTTTCCTCTGGAATCGTTTTCTCAGCTGACTATGTAGGAACTACATATTGTATGGTGTTTTAGGTTGGGCTCTCCACGAAACAAATGCTCAGGTGGTGTTAGGAGAACAAAAGGTTAATTAAAAATCAGCACCTGTGGAAGAGCTGCAGGGTTTGTTGAAGGGGTGGGGGAAGCACAGAACATTATGCACACCTGACAAAGCCCCTAGCAGTCTAGGGGAAACTCCAGAGCAAAAGGTGCCTATTAGGGAGTCCGTGCCGAGAGAGAAGAAAGGAGGAGGACCGTTGTATTACCACTTCCCTCAGCACTGTCTGGGAGCAACCCCCAGAGGACCCCAGGACACGCAAGACCTGGGTTTGAAGGTGGAGGTAGAGCCTGAAAGAGCAAACAGCTGGAGACCATCCACAAATCATACTGGAGTGGAGTCAACTCTTGAATGCTGCATCTTCACGCCAGCCACATGTCTCAGAACTTCAACAGCCTGGCTCACCTACAGCCCTTGCACCAGTAAAGACTGGTTGGTGGTTAAATGTATGGATTTCACTATTAACTACAACCAACCCTATTTTTGGCAGTGTGCTATTGTCTGAACATACCTGTGATTTCCGTCTGCCTTGGTCAGCCATGAATGTAGGGGAAATAATTCAGTCCACCAGGCTCTCTGACCAATATGCTGAAATCTCACAGCAAAACAAAAAAAAAAAAAAAAAAAAAAAAAAAAAACCACAAGTGAGAGAGGTTTCCAATACTATGTATTAAGCAGTTGAAGTAAGGAATTTCCCTCTTTAATTCTAGCTGATCTATTTTCCCCCTTGTATGGCTGTAGAGATAACAAGATCCTAGAATCTATGGAGACAGATGAAAAAGCAGACCTCAAGCCTGCCGTAGAGGCATTTCCAATTAACTCTTTACCCTGTTTCCCTATTGCTTCAGTGTCTAAGTGATGGGAACTCAGGGAGGTCTTGCCAGACTTCTTGGAATTTTGAGAACTCTCAAAGAAGGGAGAATTAGTTCTTGGAAGATTTGTGATGTGAGGTTTCTAAGTGGGAAAACAGCATGTGAAGATTGGATGGTTAGAAAGAAGGAGAAGAGATTCTCTACCTGAAAGGAAAGAAGAGTTTGAGCCCATAGTATAGGATGTGAGCAAATAGCTAAATGCGTAGCAAGTATAATTTGAGACTTAAGATTCACCCAGGTTCTTCTCTGCAGATTACTGCCTCTTCACCCCACCACGTGGTATTAGTGACAAGTCAACTTGCAGCTCCATTCTGTGGATCTTCCCAAATTGTTCTGGTACTTAAGACTAATGTAACTAAGCAGTTGCAATAGGTGAGTATGCCTCAAGGAGTGGACACTTGCTTTCTTGTATGGTTTCTAGATCACCACTCACTGGAGTAATGTTGACACGTTAATTTCTAATAGATATTTCACTAAGAGTTGGATACTTTGAATGCTTCCAATTTACCACATGGTTGCTTTGGAAGGCTTACATGTAAATATCTTAATTCAGAATTAGCCCTGGACTCAGAACAGCTTGCAAAGAGTGGAGAAATTCCAACAATACAAAGCTGCAACACAAAGCCAGCAAAAAGCATGGCAGTTGTGACATCTAGAACGATCATATCCCAACTTGAGATTCCAAGTCTATATCGTTTAAGACAAGCATGCAGGCACTCTGGGCAAATTAATGGGGGTTCATTCATCCTAACAAGCATATGTAGCACCTGCTCTGTATTAGGAATGCTAGGAAAATAAGATCCCTGCTCACAGGGAGCTTAATCTCTAGTGAATGGAGAGAAGTATCAACCAGTGAGAAGTGTTATACAGAATTAAAGAGATGTACTAGCAAGTAACTGAAACAATGCTATAGACTATGGTTGGCATCTCTGTAGATTGTGTTTGGCAGTCCTGTCCAAAAAACTTTCTGTATTGATGGAAGTGTTCTATATATACACTGCCGTATATGGCAGCATTAGCTATGGATGACTACTGAGCACCTGAAATATGGCTGAGGCACTGAATTTTTATTTTAAGTCTAAATAGCCACATGTGGCTAGTGGTTCAGACAATGGAGGCATAGAGCCAAAATATGGTGGTCTTCCATTTAACCATGACATTAAATATACTCATTTCACCTCCCCCACTAGCCAATAAAGAAATTGAAGGACCCACAAAGAAAACTGAAGACACCTGTATGGGAGAGATCAACCATCTTGGAAAACAAAGTGAGTAAAGAATTGGGAATTATATAGCAGAACAGAGCTGAAGCCTAAGTCCTGATTGCAGGACTGATTCCAGAAAACCAGCAAGAAGCAAGCTCAGTCCTGCCACAGAACTCTCATCAGCTCAGGAATAAGAGGCACCTGGTCCTTGAAGCAGGCAGAGACTGAAAACACAAAATAGCTGTGAGTCTTTAAAATGCACATTTGATTCCACTGATATGCCTCACTAAACAAAGCCAGGTGACTACCCTGCTGGCACCCTGAAAGAAAACCAGAGTTTACCCCTGAGATTAAACGAAGAGGGCTTGACTTCAGGAACACCAGATAAAACAAAGGCCAAGAGTAAATTCAGAGATGGAATAAAGCTGAGGAAACCACCCAAAATGATAAAAAAAGTTTAACAAAGACCATTGGAATATCAGCCTGGATGATCAAATAGAATGAAATTTGCCATTTGTAACAATGTGGATGGAACTAGAGTGTATTATGCTAAGCAAAATAAGTCATGCAGAGAAAGACAAACACCATATGATTTCACTCATATGTGTAATTTAAGAAAAAACAGATGAACACAGGGGAAGGGAAAGAAAGATTAAAACACAGAGGGAGGCAAACCATAAGAGACTCTAAAATACAGAGAATAGAGGGTTGCTGTGGGGGGGATGGGCATTAAGGAGGGCACTTGTTGGGATGAGCACCAAGTGTTATGTCCTGATTGCAGGACTGATTCCAGAAAACCAGCAAGAAGCAAGCTCAGTCCTGCCACAGAACTCTCATCAGCTCAGGAGGGATGTAAGGGATGAATCACTAAATTCTACTCCTGAAGCCAATACTACACTGTATGTTAACTTGAATTTAAAAAAAAGAGAGGACTATCAGCCTAGAAGTCTAATACCCAATTAGATGTTTTAAGACAGAGAAACAACAGCAATAGTGAAATTATCAAATAATTTTAGCAAACATTCTACAACCCCAAACTATGTGTTTCCAGACCAAAAAGACCACAAAAGTCCAAAACAATGACCCGTTACCATTGAAAGGGCAAGCATTTAAAAACCTTCCTAAAGAAGCACCACTCCAGACAGATCTACTATCAGAGTCTATCAAACACTAAGGAACAAAAAATTCCCACCTTAAGACCATTCCAGAGTTGGTTCCTTCGTCTCACCTTAGCCTGCAGATGGCTACCGCTGTTACCTCCTCAGGCAGTCTCCCTGCACACCCTTGCTGTCTCTCTAGCCGCCTTGCTCTCCTTATAAAGGCTCCAGTCCTATTGGTCTAGGGCCTACCCCAACAGCCTCATTTTAACTTAATTACCTTTTTAAAGGCCCAGTCTCCATATAGACTCTCAGAGGTACTGGGACTTAGGCCTCGAACACCCATAACCTTGGGGATGGGAAGACAAAGTCACCCCATAACAACATTCACGGGTGGCAATCTAAGAACAAAAGCGAATTTATCCAGATTGATGAAAATGTACAGCAAACATATTCAGTGTTGAAACATTTAAAAGCCTTTGGTCGAGAGAATAAATTGCTGGTTGCCAGAGGGAAGGGAGGTGAAGGAATGGGAGGAATAGGAGGAGATTAAATGGTACACACTCCAGTTATAAAATAAATAAGTCACAAGGATGTGAAGTAGAACATAGGGAATATAGTCAATAATATTGTAATAATTTTGTATGGTGATAGATGGTAACTAGACCTACCATAGTGTCATTTCATGATGTATAAAAAATTGAATTACCATCTTGTATGCCTGAAACTAATAGAATACTGTATGTCAACTAGGAGCACCTGTGTGGCTCCATCAGTTACGCGTCTGACTTCAGCTCTGGTCATGATCTGGGAGTTCATGGCTTTGAGCCCCTCATTGAGCTCTCCAGTAGTGTAGGAGTCTGCTTTGGATCCTCTCTTTCTCTCTCGGCCTCTCCCCACTCTCTCACTCAAAAATGAATAAACATTAAAAAATATTGTATGTCAATTAAAGTTTAATACTTTTAAAGCCTTTGCTTTAAAGTCAAGGGGTTCAAAGAGCAATGGCTAGCTTACAACACCATAATCACATGCTATGGGGTAGCTGTTTTATAGAATTCTGATCCAGTGAGCTAAACACGTAAAATCAAGCTTTGGCAACGGACCTGAGTTTCAATCCCAAGCGCTTTATGAACTACATGACCTTGAGAAGCACACTTAACCTCTAAGACTCAATTTCTCAACTTTTAAAATGGAAATAAAATATAGTAACTGCCTAAAAGTTGGTGTGAGGATTTAATAACAATGCAGGGAACTTTCAGGTTCTGGCTGTTATTCATCTCTGTGCTGAAAGCTTTGTCAGGGGCTTTCAGTATTTCAAAGACCATGCCTTTGACTTCATCTGGAAAAGTGGAAGATTGATCTTAAAAACGTTGATGAAATGAAATGAACTAAGCAGAAGGTAAACTGAAAAGCAGTGAAAAGACAAAGTGGCTTCTGTCTATTGTTCTGTGGCTTTCACGTGTGACTCAAAATAGCAAAAGAATGTGTAAGCTAGGCAGTCCAGTAAAAGCAGCCTGGCACTGTGGGCCACTCAGCTCTATATTTTGTGCCATCTTTGTGGAAGCAGTCAAGTGTATGCGGAACCCCTCCACTGCAACTAAAGTGAGTGATTAACCATTTCATTTCTTGAACACATTTCATTCGGCTGTGTGACTCAGGTCAGGGGCCCACTCCCATTGGTGAAAACCACCCCGCACTCCATCAGGTGAACAAAAGCTTGTGTGCTACATAGTGGACGCAAGACCATGTCTCTGTGTGACCGATGCCCACTCACAGAAGTATAGGGTCATGTCACTTCGTAGCAGAAATTGCCTCCCTGAGCACACAGCTGTTGTGAAGTAGAGTTCTCGTTGTGTCAGAGTGAAATAACTGATAAGTTATTATAGGAAAAGGCTGTGTTAGAAGAATTGCTTTTCATTCCAAATTCACAGCCACGTGTTTTTATGAATGTAACATATTATTACTTTGATAATGTCTAGACCTCTAGATGAAATGTTCCAGAACACATACATAGTATCAAGATGATTGAGACCATTTATCAAGGAAAAATAGCTATTTTGTCTCGTATTTTTAGGGCAAATTTAGAAAGAAAGGAAGAAAAGTAGCAAATATTGCCAGGTCCATAACTACAGTATTAAGTAGTATTCACTAGTAGTGACTGAAAAGTCAGTTAATAACCTTTCAAAAAGTATTAGGTCCCAGATGTGATAACTCATTGACAAGAAGGCTGGAGGCTCAGATAACTCGGTCATGTCATAGCATGATTAACAATTTTATTTTTCTACAGCCATACACTTCAATAAGTCAACCGTTTACTTATGATAAAAAAAGAAATTATAATAATATTGAAACCAGATGCAACTCTTATTTAAAATTAAGAAATTGAGGGGAGCCTGGGTCGCTCAGTTAAGCATCTGACTTCAGCTGAGGTCATGATCTCATGGTTCAGTTCGTGAGTTTGAGCCCCACACTGGGTTCTCTGCTGTCAGCATGGAGCCTGCTTCAGATCCTCTGTCCCCTCTTTCTGACCCTCCCCCACTTACGTGCTCTCTCCGTCTCAAAAATAAGCAAACACCTTTGAAAACTAAGAAATTGAGTATTGCATTGTTCCTGTCAGCCCTAACATTCTTTTGAGAAACAATTAACAGTTATTAAATGTTTGGTTATTATGACTGGTGCGGGAAAAAGTGGGCCTCTGTTTCATTCCTCAAATCTCTCAAGAAAAGGCTGCCATTACTGAGTGAATAGGGGAATATCATTCCCAGGTATGAGTGATAATGTTCATAGGATATTTTATGGCACAAAGTAATAAAAAAAAAAGTATTACATTCTCAGGATATCAAAGGTAACTTTATTTTTTATTTACTTATTTTTTTAGTTTTTTAAATATAATTTATTGTCAAGTTAGCTAACATACAGCATATACAGTGTGCTCTTGACTTCAGGAGCAGATTCCCATGATTCATTGCTTACATACACCACCCAGTGCTCATCCCAACAAGTGCCCTCCTCAATGCCCATCACCCATTTTCCCCTCTCTCCCCAGCCCTGCCCCATCAATCCTCAGTTTGTTTTCTGTCTTTAAAAGTCTCCTTTGGTTTGCCTTCCTCTCTGTTTGAAACCAGTTTTTCCCCTTAGCTTCCCCCATGGTCTTCTGTTAAGTTTCTCAAACTTCAAAGGTAATTTTATGAAAATGATTTGACATACTAGAATCCTAAACTTGATAAATTACCCTCAAGATGTTTAAGAATTCTATGAACCAATGAAATACATGTGACAACACAAGCCTGTTTTTATACAGGAAAGCCTCTGTTGAGAATTATTCTTATTACAGACAAAGGCCTTTGTGTTGAGTCTAGGTTGAGAGTGTCGGTAGCTTTAAGGTGTGTTTATTTATATTTTATAGGGATAGGAGAGTGGTAATCTCCTTAAGTCTTACTTTTCCTTTGGTAGTTCTATTTGAGTTACTAAAATTTCCTGTTATCTTGTGTGAATGCACCATAGGCTGCTGGTAAACAAAACTTTGTATCATTGTCTGAAATTCTAAAACAGAAATGGACACTGCTGGGTCAGGGGACCCAGAGGGAGGAAATGCTGTTTTGTATCACTTCAAAAGCGATACGCAAAATTTTACAAAAGACTAAAACATCCCTTGCATTGAAAAAACAAAGAAAGGTAAGAATGACTTGTTTAAATGTGCAAGTTGATAGTAAGTGATGTCCCAACCTTCACAAATCACAGATGTAGCCCTTGAGAAAGAAACAGAAAATCTGCTCTCAGATGAACAAGATCCTGTGTTTGTAAGGGACAATTCAGGCCATGGTGCATTTTTAGTAAATGAACAGATGTTTTTGATAAATCTGTAACTCAGAAGGATTCATCATGCTCATTGTGTTTGACAAGCACAAAATTAAGCAAGTTAAATCAGTCCCAAGGAAAGAAAAATGCTGTGTGGGCGACCCATCAAATGATCAAAATCTAGAGTAATCTCTTCAGGGGGCAAATACTTATCCTACTTGAATATACTTTTGCTCAGAAAAGATTTTAATCTAAAGAACCACAGGTATAAGATTTTACATAAAATTGTGAATGTATCAATCCCATACCTCATAAAATAAGATAGCTTAATACTTGATGCATAAATTTGCATCAGATTTGAGGCAGCAACTAATTAGGGGAAACAACAATTAAAAATTAAGATGTGCTATATGATTGGTGCACTGGCTTGCTGTGGGCTCACAAAAAGTCAATCCTCTGCTCCGAAGGGGATGCAGAATGTCTTGGATCCTAGAGACAAATATTATTCAAGTTCAAACTCACATTCCACTTTTAATTGACTGAATGATTTTGGACAAGTTATTTAACTTCTCCATGCCTTAATCTCCTCATCTGTAAAATGCTGGTAATAGTTTTTACCTCTTTAGAATTGTTTGGATTAAATTAGCTAATACATGTAAAGCTGCATAGTACTGAGAATGGCATCTGGCACATGGAAGCACTCCAAGCAATGTTTGTGTCTATAACTGTTAAGGATTACTTGGGTCCCAGCAGAAGGACATTAAGGTCTTGACTGTACAACAAAAATGAAACACTGTTGAGACCTAAAATTCAAACTCTGCAAAAGAGGGCGTGGGGGACATAGAAAGAAGGCCTTGAGATAGAGGACTTGGTTTAGAGGAGGGGATGAGACCTTTTAAGTGAATGAAAAGGCAGGACTGAGCATGACCTTTGAGGAAGAACCAGCCTGACAGGAGTGGCAAAATCAGGTTGTGACCCTGACCAGATAAGATGTGGCAGGTTGATAGAAGGCTTAAATTCCTGTGCTGAGGAGATCAAGCTCTGAGAGGAACCTATTATAGTTTCCTCAGGGAATTTTGTAGAAATAGTTTCTAGAAAACAGGACAGAATGTAGGGTAAGAGTCTAGAATCAGATAGCTCAGTGTAAAGGTATTGAGGCCCACCTATGAGTAAGTAGCTGAGGTTCAGGACCAGGGTAATAGGTATGAGTAGAGGAAAAAGGCAATTACTAAGGCAAAAACAGGAAGTGGTTAAGTGATTAGATGTAGGGACAGTGGACAGGGGAGGCAAAGATGGCTCCAGAACCTTGGGGATTCCTCCATGGGCTAGTGTTGTATCTAGATCAGATAAGGCAATATTAGGTAGATGGTAGAACATGCACTATACAATACAAAGGGAGTTTAGGAGCTGGCCATTCCTTATGTATCTGAAGGTTTCTAAATGCAGCTGAGAGTGAGAAAAGAGCATCAAGACTTCTGAGTATCGTAAGAGGATGTCTTGGGCATTGGAGCACTACTCAATACAGTTATTTTTCCTGAAGGACTCACAGCTCCTGAGTGCTGATACAAGGCGGGACAAGAGTGACAAATGTGAACAATTTGAAGCTCTATTCCCGAAGCAGCTTTCAAGTACACAAGACAGTATTGTTAACTACTACTAGTGTCTTAAAAGCTCACACTGAGTTTAGTAGGACTCACTGTTCAAGGATCAAGAGAAAGCTGGGGTTTCTAAGAGCTTCCTAACTGAATCACCCATCTGCCTTAGGGTACCAAAATTCAGGGTCCTGGGTTTGCAAGGTGTGAGAGTGGAGTGTGAGGCCAGTGAGACAGGTCCACATTGGGACAGTTTTGCTGTTAGGTCACCATCAGGGCCTGCCCTAAAGAGTCCATGGACTGTGGGAGAGCCACTCTACACATTTCCTGGACCCAGAGTCTTCCCATCAAATCTCCATTCTCCTTGGATCTGCTAAGTTAGTCTCCATTTGTCACTGCACAATTTTCTGGGGGGAAAAATCTTTAAAATGGACTAGTATTGTGAATAGAGGACAAAAACATGTTGGCTGTCTCTGGGAATGATTTCTAATTAAAATAATTTTTAAAAATACCTTTCTGGTATCTTCTAAATGGTCTGCAATGAACACATATTATTTTTATAACTTCTCCAGGAAGATATAATTTCAGTCAGGGCTATAGTTTAGGCCACAATCAGATGCTTATCATCAAACTGGTGGCTTATTCACATTAAAAAAAAAAGTGCTCCATAGTCATTGCTCCTACACCTTCCAGGTTCTGATTTCTCCCCAGGAGCCTTGGTTGCTGTATTATTTTTAGTGTGTTCTGCCATAGAACAGATGTTTCCATATTAAGTCCTTGTCCCTGTCATCCTGCATGTTTTAGCACTAAAGGTGACTTTGAAAGCAAACTAAACTAAGCCTAAATGATACAACCCAGGAAACGCAAGATTGGTTGACTCCTTCATTCCATTAAATGTGATTAAATATCTTGACCACAATCTCTCCCCAGCATCTTTAGCACAAAGAATGAAAATACTTGAAATGTAATAAAGGGGCTAGACGAAACTCCCATACATTGAAGTTATCACAACAATTTTACAGAAGAGACTGTCCTAAGGGTCTATTACATCTGTCTTTAAAGTTTACAGAAAATTTCTTATTGCATATGTGTTATGGTAAAACAAAATGCAGGCATGGAAAAATGACTGACTTTAAAAATAGCAACATACTTAAGGGTCCAGCTTGTACTACTTAGAGGTAGTACAGCTGGGGTCAGTTTATAGACTTCTGTTTTTAATTTGCATAAATAGTCTAGTGCTTGGCTGGAGCAGGCATGCAGCTGCCTCACCCAGCTGATTGATTTTTCCGTCACCCTGCAGACACCCAGAAGATGCTGAGATATGGGTCATGGCAGGTCTAAGAGTCATGATGAGGCTGAAAAGTGAGAGTCCTTCTACACTCCCACAAGGAAAACCCAGAACTTCTGACAATGTTTTCTTAACTTGGAGTTGACATTCTTTGAGTTCTGCCAGTGAAGAAGAAACTCCCAGTCCCACCTCAAGAAGATTGTCATGATATGTACACTGACAGAAAGGTCTATCCTGACAGAAAGGTCTATCCTGCCTAGCCCTGAAATGGAAAAACCAAAGCAGGTTTTTATCATAAATCATATAGAGTAGTGGTGGTGCATACTAAAGATTGGATGTTTCTGTTCCTCCCAAATTTATATGTTGAAATTCTAAGCCCAATGTGATGATGTTAGGAGGTGAGGCCTTTGAGGGGTTATTAGGGCATTAGGGTGGAGCCCTCATGAATGGGATTAGTGCCCTCATAAAAGATGTCCCTTGCCCCTTCTGCCTCCAGAATGTGGAAATAAAATGTTTTGGAGGAGCCAAGATGGCGGAGAGGAAGGGAGCTTTGTAAACTTCGTCTGCCCCATCCATCAAACTGAGAAGGACATTACTATCATCTGCAAGAGCAGAAGGAGAAAATGCAGACTCCAGAAAGAAGAGAACCTCAAAGATACCTGAGTGAGTGAGTGCAAACTAGGGAGATTGAAAACGGACCAGCCCGAGCCGGGCAGGGGAGGTGGGAGCCCCAGCCCAACACGGGGCAAGCACACGGAGCCCGAGAGACAAAGGGAAGAGACAGAGAGACTGAACACGCTCATAGTACTGTCTCTGGGGAAGAGATAAAAAACGTTTAACCGCACTTGGAGAGAGAAACTCTCACTCCATATAAACTGCTGGGTAGCCCAAATCCCGAACCCAGGTGGCGCAAGGGAAAGAACAGCTTCCGGCCCAGTGCGATCTCAGCAGGGAGTCAGTGGCTGCGGCCGCGGCAGCGCCAGGGGCACTCTCTTTGACCTCGGTTTTGGGAGTGGTAGCACGCACCTCCTTTCCACGGCGCATCTCACCCCCAGCATTGGCCGCGCGAATCCCAAATCCCGGGTGCCAAAAGGGAAAAAATAGCCCCCTTACCTACGTGATCCCGGCAGGGAGTTGGCGGCAGTGGAGGCCTGGGCGCGCTCAGGCTGCAGGAGCTCCCAGCTCATTTGCGGCAGCGCCTGGCGCCGCGGGCAACAGCAGCTTGAATCCCAGCTGACACCAAGAGAAACTCATCCCTCCCCCAACAATTGCAATCCTGGCTGGGGGCTGGGAATCCACAGTTGTGTCTGTGAGGGCATGCACATCACCTCCTGCTGTGCAGCACCTTGCCTCAGACGGCACACCTCGCCTCAGGCAGGGGCAGACAAAATCCCTGCCTGAGCCAAGACAAACTGATTCTTCCCCCTAAGAAGCCAGCTACCAATGCAAATACATCTCATCTGTGGTAGCATAAAAGTGCATGGACAAGAACGTTGAACCGAGGCAGGCCTGGAAAATACAACTTGGCTCAACCGTGACACAAGGAGATCAGACTCATTAAAGTGGCCTACAGTGCGTAGTTCCAGCGGAGCTTGGTGAGCCGCCATTCTACTCTCTGCAGACACCAAGGCTGAGACTCTGAGAGTAACCTCTGAGACCTACTACACCAAACCACGCCTATCCACGAGGGGGAGTTGCGGCTTTTTTTTCTTTTCCTTTTTCTTTTTTTCTTCTTTTTTTGTACTTATTTATTATTATTATTACCTTTTTTACTTAAAATTTTAAAAATTTTTACTTGTTATTTTCCTTTCTCGTTTCTCCCTTTTTTACCTTCTTGCAATCCAGATATATTCTCCTGTATCTCATTCTTACCTCTCCCCTCAACTGGTCATACACTTTTAGACTGTCCATTGTCCTTTGTTGTCTCTGACCCCCTTTTATTTATTCTTTTTTCTTTTTTTTTCTTCCCTTCTTTTCATCTCTTTCCTCTCTGTTTTCTTTCTTTTCTTTCCTCCTTTTAATTGTTTGTTTGTTTGATTTGTTTGTGTGTTTGTATGCTTCCGTTCCCTCTGTGTTTGTCTGTCTGTTTTCCTTCTTGGGGCTACACCGAGAAACAAGCCAAAGTGTGCATGACGGTGAGTCCCAAATATTGCTGAGTAGGGAAATAAAATATTCAAAGGTACAAAAAGAGAAACTGAGAGACACCATTAAAGGAATATTTCCTGAAACGACAGGCCCTGGACAGTCAATAAACCTCCTTTAGCAGAGAAATATTAACAGGTGCACAGTGCACAATGAGCTTTTTAAAGCTGACAAGAGACAGAAAACTAGCAAAAATGACAAAAAAAGGAACTCTCCCCTGAAGAACCTCCAGGAAGAAGTCACAGCCACAGAACTGCTCAATGCAGATCTAGACAGCATACCGGATCAAGAATTTTAAAAACTTGTCATAAAATTAATTGCTAGGGTTGAAAAAAGCATCAAAGAATCAACTGAGACAATGACTAGGCACTTTGAAAATAGGTGTGATGAGTTACAAAAGGCTATAAATGAGGTGAATAACAAAATGGAGGCAGCCACCTCAAGGATTGATGAGGCAGAGAGAAGAATAGGTGAATTAGAAGATATAGTTATAGCAAAAGAGGAAGCTGAAAAAAAATAGAGAAATTAATCCAGGAGCAGGAAAGGAGAATTCAAGACCTGAATGATACAATCAAACGGAACAACATCAGTATCATAGGAATTCCTGAAGAGGAAAACAGAGAGAAAGGTCCTGAAGGGATACTGGACCAAACTATAACTGAGAATTTCCCAAATATGGGAAAAGAAATAGACATTCAAATTCAAGAGGCACAAAGAACCCCCTAAAGACGTAATTTGATTCAGCCTTCGGCACGACATATCATAGTGAACCTGAAAAAATATAAAGATAAAGAGAGAATTCTGAAAGCAGCTAGGGCCTCACACACAAAGGGAAACCTATGAGAGTGGTCACAGACCTATCTAATGAAACTTGGCAGGCCAGGAAGGAATGGCAGGAAATCTTCAATGTGATGAACAGAAAAAACATGCAGCCAAGAATCCTTTATCCAGCAAGCCTATCATTCAAAGGAGAGATAAAAGTGTTCCCAAATAAACAAAAATTGAGAGAATTCATGACCACCTAACGAGCCGTACAAGAAATCCTAAGAGGGACTCCATGAGGGAAACATTGCAAAGAATACAAGGTGCCAGAGACACCGCTATAAACATGAATTCTAGGGAGAACACAATGACTCTAAACCCACATTTTTCAATAATAACACTGAATGTAAATGGACTGAATGCTCCAACCAAATGACACAGGGGAGCAGAATGGATAAAAAAACAAAACCCACCTATTTTCTGTCTA
>NC_043705.1:109372497-109374266 GCF_006229205.1 Suricata suricatta | reverse complement strand
TCTGTCTCACATTCAGGTCCTTCAGCCATTTTGAGTTAATTTTTGTGTATGGTGTAAGAAAGTGGTCTAGTTTCATTCTTCTGCATGTTGCTGTCCAGTTCTCCCAGCACCACCTGTTAAAGAGGCCATCTTTTTTCCATTGGATACTCTTTCCTGCTTTGTCAAAAATTGGCCGTAGATTTGTGGGCCCAGTTCTGGGTTCTCTATTCTATTCCATTGGTCTATGTGTCTGTTTTTGTGCCAATACCATACTGTCTTGATAATGACAGCTTTTTAGTAGAGGCTGAAGTCTGGGATTGTGTTGCCTCCCGATTTAGTTTTCTTCTTCAATATGACTTTGGCTATTCGGGGTCTTTTGTGGTTCCATACTAATTTGAGGATAGTTTGTTCTAGCTTTGAGAAGAGTGTTGGTGCAATTTTGATGGGGATTGCATTGAATGTGTAGATTGCTTTGGGTAGTAATGACATTTTCACAATGTTTATTCTTCTGATCCATGAACAGGGAATGTTTTTCCATTTCTTGGTGTCTTCTTCAATCTCTTTCATAAGTTTTCTATCGTTTTCATCATATACGTCTTTTATATCCTGGGTTAGGTTTACTCCTAGGTATTTTATGGTTTTTCGTGCAATCGTGAATGGGATGAGTTTCTTGATTTCTCTTTTGGCTGCTTCATTTTTGGTGTATAGGAATGCAACTGATTTCTGTACATTGTTTTTGTACCCTGCAACTTTACTAAATTCATTGATCGGTTCTAGAAGGCTTCTGGTGGAGTCTGCCAGGTTTTCCATGTAGAGTATCATGTTATCTGCGAAAAGTGAAAGTTTGACTTCTTTGCCAATTCTGATGCCTTTTATTTCCCTTTGTTGTCTGATTTCTGATGCTAGGAATTTCAGCACTATGTTAAACAACAGTGGTGAGAGTGGACACCTGTGTCGTTTTCCTGAACTCAGGGAGAAAGCTCTCAGTTTTTCCCCATTGAGGATAATATTGGCTGTGGGCTTTTCATAAATTGCTTTTATGATGTTGAGGTAAGTTCGTTCTATTCCGACCTTCTCAAGGGTTTTTATTAAGAAAGGGTGCTGTATTTTGTCAAATGCTTTTTCTGCATTTCTCGACAGGATCATATGGTTTTTATCCTTTCTTTTGTTAATGTGATGTATCATATTGATGGATTTGTGAATATTGAGCCAGCCCTGTAACCTAGGAATGAATCCCACTTGATCATAATGATAATTCTTTTTATATGCTGTTGAATTCGATTTGCTAGTATCTTGTTGAGTATTTTTGCATCCGTATTCATTAAGGATATTGGTCTGTAGTTCTCTTTTTTGGCTGGGTCTCTATCTGGTTTGTGTATCAAGGTGATGCTGGCTTCGTAGAATACGTTTGGAAGTTTTCCTTCTATTTCTATTCTTTTGGGATAGTTTGAGAAGAATGGGTATGAGCTCTGCTTTAAATGTCTGGTAGAATTCCCCTGGGAAGCCATCTGGCCCTGGGCTCTTATTCGTTGGGAGATTTTTGATAACAGATTCGATTTCTTCACTAGTTATCGGTCTATTCATGCTTTCTGTCTCTTCCCGTTTGAATTTTGGCAGTGCATGTACATTTAGGAATTTGTCCATTTCTTCTGTGTTGTCCAGTTTGTTGGCAGATAATTTTTCATAGTAATCTCTGATGATTGCTTGTATTTCTAAGGGATTGGTTGTAATAGATCCTTTTTCATTCATGATTTTGTCTATCTGGGTGCTCTCTATTTTCTTTTTGAGGA
>NC_043705.1:109306506-109372397 GCF_006229205.1 Suricata suricatta | reverse complement strand
GGATCAAGAAGATGTGGTATATATACACAATGGAGTACTACATGGCAATGAGAAAGAATGAAATCTGGCCATTTGTAGGAAAGTGGATGGATCTCGAGGGTGTCATGCTAAGTGAAATAAGTCAGCCAGAGAAAGACAGATACCATATGTTTACACTCATAGGTCTAACATGAAAACAGGAGAAACCTAATGGAGGACCAGGGGGAGGGGAAGAGGGAAACAGAGTTGGGGAGAGAGAGGGATGCAAAACTTGACAGACTATTGAATACTGAAAATGAACTGAGGGTTGAAGGGGAAGGGGGAGGGGGGAAAAGAGGTGGTGATGATGGAGGAGGGCACTTGTGGGGAAGAGTACTGGGTGTTGTATGGAAACCAATTTGACAATAAACTATTTTAAAAAATAATAAAAATTTAAAAAATTAAAAAAATATACAATAAATAAATAAATAAATAAATAAATAAATAAATAAATAAAACGTTTGTTGTTTAAGCCCCTCCCTGGTCTTATGGTACTTTGTCATAGCAGCCCAAAAAGACTAAGCTAGTGCTCAACACCTTTCTGGCTGAAGGGGTCATGTTTCTATGGCACAGGACCAACCATTTATCCAATAAACATAGGACATTACTGAAGTTTAGATGCTGGTATTGTGCAAACAGGGTGCAGGCTTCCCAGAGAATTTGTTGTCTTGCTTATAGAAATAAGAGTATGCATTTAAAAGTTTAACTTTAGAGGTGCCTGGGTAGCTCAGTTGGTTGAGTATCTGACTCTTGATTTCATTGCAGTTGTGGAATCAAGCCTCATGTTGGGCTTCGTACTGAATGTGGAGTCTGCTTAAGATTCTTTCTCTCTCCCTCTGCCCCCCCCACCTGCTCCTTGTACTCTCTCTCTCTAAAACAAAAAAAAAAATTTAACTTCATGGAATGAAAATTTAAGAGGAAGCTTAAGATTAGAAGTCAAGTGACTGATAGAGAATTACAGGAAAAATAGAATACATGAGTAGCTGGAGATGGCGTCACAGAAGTGGGACCTAATCTATCACTCATTTAACAGATTCCATGAATTCTACTTTCCAAGGACTCAAAGGTATAAAGAACTTAAATCAGGGACTAATTCTGATATCTTGATACTTAGTTTCATCAGGTGAATAGTTGAACACAGCTGGAATGAAGAGACTGAGGAGTGTCATAATAACAGACACAATAAATGAGACCCTTTCAGTCACAGAATTTTAGATCTGGAAGGATCCTCAGAATATCCTAACCCAACCTCCTCTTTTTATAGATAAGAAAACCGAGTTTGTCACTTGTCCAACTTATGCTTGAGACTAAGCTGGGATTTGGATCCTGTTACAGGCCCTGAAGGATAGGCAAATTCCAGTAGGGTGAATGGTAAGGGCTCAGGCAGGGTTGACATGCAGTTAGTAGACACCAGTCCATTATACCAGCACCTTGCCTTCCTCTATTGTCTGTTCTGATTAATGGATGTCCCTGCTAACTTATCGGCTATTCTGAATGTCACCCCTGAGCAAAGGCACATCTCATTTCCTGCTCAGCTATATCAGTGTAACAGAAGAAGTAGAGCGAATTTTTAATAACGAAGTACTAGGAAGCAATTAATCTCTTAGCAGTGCAATAATGCTTGATATAGCTCGGCTTTCTCTAAAGATACCACAAATGGAGAATGAATGGACAAAAGAGTTCTATATATTAAAAGGGTAAAGGACGTGGGTGGCTAAAGTACAAGCTATATCCAACACCATGATTCTATTTATAAAGTTCAAGAACGATGTTAGGTGAAGTATACACAGGTGGTGAAATTAAAAAGGACAAAGCAGGTTTATTTTTAGTTTTGGGTTTTTTGTTTGTTTGTTTCCTTTTATGGCAATAAGTCTTCACTCAGGAAGAGGAGAGGAGGTTGGGAAGCTGTAGAGACTCACAGGGGGCTGCTAGGGCATGCCAATTTCCTATTTCTTCAATACTGGTAACTCTGCGAGTGTTCATTTAATAAGTAGTCACTACAGTACACGTCTGTTGTATGCACTTTTCCATGTGTTACCTTTGACAACCAAAAAAAAAAAAAATGAAAGCTACAGCAGACTGAAGTTTGGTTTCTTTTTCTGAAGGCTAGGAAAGTAATGTGGACAGATCATGAGGCTCAATGAGCAGCTGCTTGAAGACCGAACAAAGGAGCCTGGGAACAAAGATGCTCAAATGGCGTCACAATTAAAACATGAAGATTAGCTCTCAGTATCCCTGTGTGGAGAAGAGCCCTTGGCAACCTCTCACTCCCACACAGAGCGGTGGCTGTCACAGAATTCTTGCATAACAGCACTGCATTTCTAACACTCCTGAGAGATATGGCCAATAGGACTTTGGGTCTTCGAGGAAAAACACACAATAAGGATTTGGATAATAAGTGGGCTGAAAAAGTTAAAACAACAAGAATGAATCATTGATTTTTGAATCATTGATTTTTTTTTCCATTGTCTCATTTTCAGTGGCATTAAGTACATTCGCAATGTTGTGCAACCATCCCCACTATCCATTTGCAGAGGACTCATCGATTTTTAAACAGTAAAATGTGGGCACAGGATCTCAAATCTGCTACCTTTTTGGACAGATCAAAGAAGCAGGGAAGTTTCAGTGGTTTGTGCACTGGGAAGGAGAGAGCAGTGGGGCGGGGGTCCTAAGGAGACAGCCACAGCCAGTGTCCCTGGCTGCACGCTGGTTTGCACACGGAATAGCCAGGCACAAACACCACGTGATCACCTTGTGCAGGCTTTCTGCAGCGCTGCTGGTGGGCGCCAGGACACTGGACTCGAGGCACTGGTCCCAAAGAGACACTGCCCGCAGCAGGACCATGTGAAGGAAGCCTTCCCAGACCTGCAACTCTTTGGGTTTTGGTTTGATTCTGCAAAACTACTCTCTTGCTGCACCATCTGCAAAATTAGTATAATTTTGGGGCTGGAAGGAACTCTAGAAATGACCTATGCAAACCCTCTCACTGTCCAGATGCAAGAATCAAGAAGCCCATGTGAGGTTGTGCCGCGGAGGGAGCTGGGTACGGCAAAATCCCACAGCCACTGCACTCACTTTAAAATTAAGGTGGCTAAATTCGTAGCACATTTTTCTTGTGCTTTATTTTGAATAGCTAGACCCTCCCGAGAGTAATAAAAGCACAGTTAGAAATCTCTAATCTGGTGTGGGGAGGTTTTTTCTCTTTAATTTTACCACATGTGGACCCTGAAATTATAATAATAAGGAAAAAGACAGAACACAGAAACTCACAACGTAACACAATCTAAACCTGATATTGACTGCAGACTGATTCACAAGCCCAGTCTGAGAGCTTGTTTCAGAAGTGGGGAGATGCTGGGACCCTAGAATAGCAGTATAGCCCTCAGGTAAAATGTCCCTAGGTAGCTTGTAACCAAGGCCATTGCTAGTACTCAGAATTTATTTATATTCTTGCCCTTTGTCCATTCTCAGCTTTTCCCTTCTCCTCCTTTCCTTCCGTGGCCCATTCCCACATTTCTATTATTTCCTTCTGTCTAGTTCCCAAGAGTATCTCGCTAGCCCTTGGGTTTTCAAGACCTCCCATTAGAACATCTTGACTTGGACTATATTTCTACAAAAGCCTCTGACTCATAGGACTATTTTCCTGATTTTCTCTCCATTATGAAAATCCCTTAAAATCTTTCTCAATTCCAAAGTGTCCTATATTGACTTCCCAAGATAAGTTCATATTCTAATCATGGTTTATGAAAGAAGGACCAGATTTTGACTTCAGAGGGCCTGAGCACTTTTACTTTTTTGGGCCCCTTCCTCCACACAAAAACATAAAAGACTATATTGTACAACTGCATTGGAAGAAAAAATAAATATAATCCAGCCTGGATTCATTATTATTTTTCCACAAGAATTTTAAGAAAAATAAGAAGGAAACATCTGCATGGGCTCCTGCATATGTTGTAGGCCGTGGACATTGTCCCCACGGTGCTCATGCATAATTGGCCCTACCCCGGTGCCGCCCAAAGATTGCCTGCGTTACGTTAGTATATGAGATTGTGTTGGGTTATCACTTAGGATGCTTTCGGTTGTAAATAATGGGATAAAACTCAAATGGGAGCTTAAACAATACAGGGGATTTATAAGCTAACAGCTGGAAAGTTCAGAGTCTGATGTGGCTTGGAGTCAGGTCCCTTCCCCTGTGAAGCTTCCATGTTCTGACAAAGGCAGAGACCATGTCATAGACCTTGTTTTTTGCCTGTCCATTGGCCATTGCCCTCCCTGCCTACCTTACTATCAGAGCTCACCTCCATGATGGCGGGAGTGCCAGACGGGCTTTCTCAGCCTCCCTGGAGGCTATGGTTTAGGTACATGGCCAAGTTCTAGCCACTGCAGCTTCAGAGAAAGTATGCTTCCAGGTGTCCTTCCCCCTTCGTGTGCAGGAAGTGCTCCCTCCTCCTGTCCTACTTTGGGAGATGCATAGGCTTCTGCAGCTGTCTTCATTCCATGAGAGGCCACATGGACCCCACTTGGAAGGTGGCAGAGCAAATATGATCTGACTTCGGGTTCATGATGACATTGCTGAACTACACAACCAGCCCTGAAACCACCTACCTCTGAACATCTTTACTAAGTGAGATAATAAACTCTAATGGATGCAACTTTTCGTGGGCATTTTATTGCTTAAAATTTCCTACAGATAATGAGAAAACAAGTAAACCCCAAATTTTCAGATCTTGACAAATGCTATTAGGACAAGAAATACGAAGGAGGATTATTTCAAATTGAAAATGCTAGAAGGACTCTCTAAGGTGACAGTTGAGCCTCGTGGAACCAGCGGTATGAAGGTCTGGGAGGCAGATGCTTTAGCCAGAGCAAATGGTAGCTCTACATGCCCTAAGTGGCAATTATTAGGGTGAATCTGAAGAACAGAAAGAAGTCCCTTGGCTGGAGTACAGTAAGGAAGGGGAGGGAGTACAATGTGAAGCCAGAGAATTTGCGGGTCATTTTGCTTTTTTGTGAATGCCTTGACACAGCGGTGTGATTTTGGTTCTGAAAGTTGGGTGGAGGGGACATTTGAAAGATATCAAATGGCAAAATCTCATTTTGTAAGCAGCTGCTTAGCGCACATATTAAATGTGGGTGACATCTGCCTGTATCCTTTGTAAGCACCATCCTTCAGCTCCTAAGCTCCTTCTTTTCAGAGAACCACACTCTTCTCCCATGTGGTTACTGCAGAAGCAGCTAGAAATTATAAAAGGATTCCTCTCCCTAACTATAGTTTACTGGACAGGGATGGGTACCTAATCTAAAAAGGCCTTTTACCTGGGGATTTTGGAATTGTGCCTGGCTGGTTCAGTCAATGGAGCATGAAACTCTTGATCTTGTTGTTGTGTGTTTAAGCCCCATGTTAGGTATAGAAATTACTTAAAAATAAAATCTTAAAAAAAAATTCAATAGATCTCAGTTTCCACCATTTATTTTGTTCTCTCTTTAAGAAAACTAATTTCCAGTTAAAGCTGGCTTACTTCCAAGTATGTAGAGAACAACAGAGTCTGCTTTAAGAAAATACTTTTGTGCACACCAGCAGTGATCTGTGACCACTAGTGTTTTGATAATTGTCTTGCTAAGTCACACCAGCCAAATTCTTAACAGCACTCTAAAATCAGGGCACTTATTTGGAAATTTGGGGTGACCTGAAATCTTAGCACTCTTCTTCCCTTGTTCCACCTCATCCTTAACTTTTGCAAATTTAGGACCACTGCCTGGCACATTCTCTTCTACTAGGAAGAAAAGTTCCCTTGCTTCTACTAACATTATCATAATTCCAGTTCTCCCCTGCCTCTCAGTTTTGAGCTCACATCCTGAAACTTCCCTGTGAATTCAGATCTGGATTAGGTACTCCTGCTAAGTACTCGTGTAACACTGTGTTTTTACTATCACATAACATACAGCATTAGGACTGCTTTTTGGTCTTTTTGTACAGCTTAACTTTAAGTTGAGAGCCCAGCACATAGCAGGTGTTCAATAAAGAGACTAGTATGAATGAATGAAGAGTTATAAGGAATACATACATATGTAATATATATGTACAGTATCTGACACATGAGCAATCAATACATTTTTCTTCTTAGCTTTCATTTATGGTTCATAAAATAACCCCAAAACCTGAGGGCAGCATGGCGTACTGCATTGCACTTCGGCAGGAACAGCTATGCAAGTGGAACTAGGGATGGTGTTGAAATGTAACAATTTGGCCAACTGTTATAGCAGGTGCCCAATCTGTTAGAACAGAAGAGCCTGGCCTTCTATCTGAGAGCAATGATCGATCTTACCCCCACAACAGAGCATAAACTAAATGTGTGGTGTCTCTATCTATGAAGAATTAAAATTAAATGGAATATTCCAAGATAGAAAATTATTTACTAGGGATATTCTTAATTATAATCCAAGTAGTTACATTGACACTATTTGTACTGGTAAGATCTTACGTATAAATAATCAATAACCCTTTATATATAAGCAACAGTCATTAAAAATAACATTTCCAAAAATATAAACCACAATAAAATCTAAGAATAAATTTAAAGTATATGAAGCATAACTTAAAAATATGGAACCTTACTGAGGATCATAAAAATACTTGAATAAATGAAAAAATAGCATGTGCACTTAAAGAGTCTTCAGTAGTCTAAAATGCTAATTCTCCTCAAATTGTTTTATAAACAGTGACATTTCAAACAAAGTACCAAAGACTTTTTTGATAAAATTTTTGAATAATAACATAAATACAAAAAGTACATGTAACTGTACATCTCAACACATTTTTCATTATTCTTAAATGGGTATAAACTTTATCTGAAGTAAAAATGAAGCAAAATATCCCATAAAATTTCAATTTAAAAATTTTTAAATTTTGGAGCTGCTACTTTAACATAGAAATTGGCAGAAAAGAATAGAAAGCCAAAAAATAAGTTTGTGAGGACATGTATAAATAAATGTGGTAAATGCAGCATTTCAGATTGGTGAGTTAATGATAGTATCTTTTTATTTTTTTTTAAATTATTTAAATGTTTTTTATTTATTTTTGAGAGACAGAGAGAGACAGTGTGAACAGAGGAGGGTCAGAGAGAGAGGGAGACACAGAATCTGTAGCAGGCTCCAGGCTCTGAGCTGTCAGCACAGAGCCCAGTGCGGGGCTCGAACCCATGAACTGTGAGATCATGACCTGAGCCAAAGCCGGACGCTTAACTGACTGAGCCACCCAGGCGCCCCTGATAGCACCTTTTAAAAAAATGTTTATTTTTGAGAGAGAGAGAGAGAGAGAGAGAGAGCATGAACAGGGCAGGGACAGAGAGGGAGAGGGAGAGAGGGAGGGGAGAGTCCCACTGTTAGTGCACAGCCCAATATGGGACTCAATCTCAGGAACCATGAGATCATGACTGAGCTGAAACCAAGAGTCAGATGCTCAATTGACTGAGCCACCTAGGTGCCACCCCCCTTTTAAAAAATATTTTTATTTATTTGATGATACAATCTTTAATGTTTCTAGAATGATGGTGACATCAGTGTCTAACTAAACATTGGATTTAAAAAATAAATATGAATAAAATCAGAAAAGATCTTGAATAATATATAGCTTAAAATTCAGGATTTGTGGAGTGCCTGGATAGCTCGGTCAGTTGAGCATCTGACTTGGGCTCAGGTCATGATCTTACGGTTCCTGCATTTGAACTCCACATCAGGCTCACTGTTGTCAGTACAGAGCCCGCTTCAGATCCTCTGTCTCTCTGTTTTTCTCTCTCTCTCTCTCAAAAATAAATAAACTTTAAACAAAATTTAGGATTTTAAGCATGCCATTTAAAATTGAAATCACAATAAAAAAGATTGATAGGTTTGTCTATATACGTTTAATACTTTTCTGTGGTGATCACCATAAAGGACAGACAAACGACGGATTAGTAAAGTGTTTGCCATCTTCATTTGCTATCTTCATTCCCAGGCGGCGTCTTTGATAGGAATGAGGTGTGCTCTATTGATTGCATGTGCAGATCCTGGAGTCAGATTCCTCGGGTTTGAATATGAAATGGCCCACTGACCAGCTGTCTTAGGTTGGGTTACCCGGAAGCCGTGGCTGAGAGGAAGGTTTTTATTCAAGTGACTTATGTTCTCTTCAGTTAAATCTGGAGGAATGAGGGAAGCAGGCTAAGACAAGGGGGAGAATCTAGACAAAGACGAGGGTTCAGGTGAAGCCTCGCCTCAGCCTGACTTCATGGCAAATTCTGGAGCAAACATGGTACCACGAAATCTTCTAGCCTTTAAGCAAGCAGTCTGGGCCTTTGTATCTCCACTGCATCAGCAGTCATTGTCTGCAGGCCATTCAGGCATTTTCCAGAGAAGGGTGCAACTCTGAGTCGTTAGCCACTGACCATCATGGCAGCTAGACAATTAAATGCACTAGATGGACAGGGGATTGGGGGATAGTACGAGTAGCATCTTCTAAAATAACTAAGTCATCCTGATTAAGTTACTTAACTCATTATAAACTAATGAAAACATACCTAATGATGCCATAGGGGCTGTAGAAATACGATCAAGAATAGTATACATCAGGAAATAGTCTAACAAAAACACTCAAACGTTAGCATTCAGAAAGTTTTACAAGTCTAAACGTTCACTAATTGCAAAATGGGAAAAGTACAGACTGTAATTTGTCTGTAAAATGCACTTACAATGCATAAGTGAAGAAATAGAATTGTCCAAAACATGGAAATATTTTCTCTTTCACTGTAACTATAGAAGTACAAACTTAAAGTGAATTACCATTTATTTCTTTTCTTATCAAAGAGACAAAATCAAAGATAATACTTAGTGTTGGCAAGGTGTCTGTGTGGGAATGGAGCCTTCCTATTAAGAGTATAGAATGATTGATTGTGTTCTGGGGGGCATATTGGAAATCTATCTGAAGCTTTCAAATCATATATACCTTCTAAAATGGGCCTTCCTATTTCCAAGAATTTATTTGCAGAAAATTTGGCCAAATACTTAAAAATACAAAGATATACCATATTATTTGAGTATTGGAAAGTTGGCATGAGCTAATAGTGCAGAGAGGCATAACAATGACAAAGCAGTTAATGAACGATGGTATAAAAATATATTTACTGAAAGGAAATTAAGTCCAAACTTAATTAAAAACACAAGTTAAAAAATTGTATTTAGGCAAGAAGATACAATTTTTAAAAACATTTTGAATTATGTACACTAGTGGTGATTATTTTTATGAGAAGAATTATTTTTACCTTCTTTGTGCTCATTTGTATCTTTCTGATCTTTATACAGTAAACCAGTAACACAACACTAACTCATAAGTCTCAAGTTTCTTGGTAGGAACTCAAGCCTATAGGCACAACACTTATTTGAGAATGACCATTAGCCACAGTTTCTAGTTATTTTTGATTTCCTGCTATTACTGCCAAGCGTAAATTTGTAAGCAAATGCTTGGAACATGTTTCAAGAAAGAATAAAGACCAATCAGTTTCAAGCAAACAGATTTCTTTAACACGTAGACACAAATCACTAGGAACAATGAATGCACATCTTCACCTAAGGAGGAGAATAAGAATCTTGTTTTTTTAAGTTTATTTATTTATTTTGATATAGAGAGAGGGAGAATTCCAAGCAGGCTCAGTGCAGAGCCCCATGTGGGGCTTGAACCCATGAACTATGAGATCATGACCTGAACCAAAACCAAGAGCCAGATGCTCAACTGACTGAGCCACCAGGTGCCCCAAAGAGAACCTCTGTGTAGCTGTGCTCAGTGAGAGAGCTATCCTAGACAATTGCTTTGAAACTTGATTTACCATCATCCAAGGGATTATTCCTTCAGTATATTCATTTTATCTTTTAAAAAAATTTTAGTGTTTATTTTTGAAAGAGCAAGAGAGAGAGACAGAACATAAGTCAGGGAGGAGCAGAGAGAGAGGGAGACACAGAATCTGAAGCAGGCTCCAGGCTTCAAGCTGTCAGTACAGAGCCTAACACGAGACTTGAACTCACGAGCCGTGAGATGATGACCTGAGCCAAAGTCGGAGGCTTAACTGGCTGAGCCACCCAGGTGCCCCTCATTTTATTCTGTCTTTAGGCTCATTTCACATTTGGTCAATGTAGCAAACTGTGTCAATCAGAATCACAATAGAAAACAGATGGCACAAGAGGGGTAATTAAAGAGAGGTTCAAAAGTTTACAAAGAAGTGGGCAAGGCTCAGGGCTAGCAATATCAGAGAGAGGTTGAAAGAGTGAGGAGGAGGAGCTGTTATCAGAACCTTGAGAAGGCCAGTTGGGAGATGTAGGGACTGAGTGGAACAAAAGTCACCATACCTATCATGTAGGACAGCTGTTCCTTCTCCAAGTGTTGACTCAGCATATCAGGCAGCTTCAATGTCTGGGCACCTCCATACCAGCACAAGTGTCCACAGTCCCCATGCCAGGACAAGAGAGAGTGAAGAGAAGCCCACACCAGGTGATGGGTCATGTCTGCTCACATCTCGTTGGCCAAAGCAAGTCACATGGCCCTGCCCAACTACCGGGGGCTGGGGAAGAATCCTCATACGCACCTACAAGGAAAGAAGAGCTAGAAACATTGGTGTAAAACACAGACAGAGAGAAGCCCCGCTCTCTTATATTATGCTGCATTCCTTTGTATGAGAGACAGGCTCTTACCCGACCTTGGGACATTCTCTAAGTTGTGCGGTCTCATGGTAGCCACTAGTCACATGCCAGTGGCTGAGCGCCTGAATGTGACTTGATTTCAAAGAGCACCAAAAGAAGAATGTAAGATAGCTTATTAATGATTTCTAATAGTGATTATAGGTGGAAGGATACTATTTTTGAAATATGGAGTTAAATAAAAATACATTATTATTTATTAATTTTATCTATTTTTACTTTTTAAACATTTTTAAAGTTTATTTATTTTAGGAAAGAAAGTGTGAGTGGTGGGGATGGGACAGAGAGAGAGAAGGAGAGAGAGAATTCCAAGCAAGTTCCCCCATTGCCAGCACAGAGCCCCACATGGGGCTCGAACTCACAAAACTGTGAGATCATGACCTGAGCCAAATCAAAAGTTGGACACTTAATCGACTGAGCCACAGAGGTGCCATGTCTATTTTTACTTTTTAAAATGAGCCTTAGGGTGGCTCGGTTGGTTAAGCGTCAAACTTCAGCTCAGGTCATGATCTCATGGTTCATGGGTTTGAGCCCCAAATCGGGCTCTGTGCTGATAGGGCAGAGCATAGAGCCTGTCTTCAGATTCTGTGTTTCCCTCTCTCTCTGATTCTCCCCTGCTCACACTGTCTCTCTCTCTGTCTCTCAAAAAAAATTAAAATGTGGTTTCTAGAAAACTTTGTATGTGGCTTCTGTTTGTGGTTTGCATTATATTGATACTGAACTGTGCAGCTATAGAGTGTTCCTTTGGTTCCTGGGAGTGTTTCTAATAGAAAGAGATAAAGAATTACCAGCTTCTGCTAGAATTCTCCATAAGATGAATCATTGCTTTAATTGCTCCTTAGCTAAGTAGCTAAGTAGCTAAGTGATAAGGTTTTCTTTTTATTTTAATGTCTAATTTAAATTTCTTTGTAAAAATTCAGGATCAGTTTTCTTTTCCTCTCCCCCCATAAAGGCAAAGCACAGGTGGTTCATAGAGACCATTATTCCATGCAGAGTCGTTTTTATAAAAAGTGTTTAAATGTCGCTCAGTTCCATTAAAACAAAGGAGCCATTCAGCAAATGTGTTGCTTTTTTAGTTTCTAACTTTTTCATAGAAACTCATTTTGAAGACTTTGTCTACCTTTTTATTTGGAAAGAGAGTACAGAGAAAGTCATTACCTTTACCTTTTCCTACATATTGAGAGCTGAAGTTGTAAGAAGTTCTCAAGTTTTCTTGGAAATATGGTCACACAGTAACTATGCTATGGCCTGTACCAGAGATGTCCCCTTCAGCCCGTAGGTCCCCTCCCTTCCCCTAGACCCAGCTCTTTGCCCCGGAGGCTGACCTGCTAGTCTGCAATAAGAGGTCTGCAAGGGAGAGTTCTGGTAGAGACTAGAAGAGAATGGAGCAGGGTCAGGGTACTGCGAGGTAGCCTTGGGCTGTATATTTAGGGTTGAGTCAGGAAAAGGGCATCAATCTAAATAGAAGAGTTTAATACAGAAATTAGAGTACTGACTGAGCGCCACCGCTACTTTTCATGACTGCAGGTTTCAGTGCTCACCCTGCTCATCCTAGTGGGTCTAGGAGTGGTGACAGCTTTGCTGTTCCTACCCTCAGGTGACTGTCTTATCCTCTGTGATTCCCTAATACTCTCTAGTGCTCTTGAAGTGAATGTGCCATCTGCATTCTACAGTGACCCTGACATTGGGTGCTCGGCATCTTGTGGGAGGACTACCTCCAAACAGGTGGCCATTGAGTACCTGGCCAATAATGAAGGACACAGAGGAGCAACATTTTGAAGATATTTGCTCAAGTCTAGGAACACAAGATAGCTTTTCATGTATTTCTTTCTGGTATTTTTAAAAGCCTTTACAATGTCTTGTTGGAGCAACAAATTCTAAAACGAGTAAGGGAAGAAAGTTATCAGGATGCATTTTTATATGTTGTAGTTTTTTTTCTTTGGTTAAAAAAAAAAGATCAATGTTTGAACCACACGTTAAGCTCTATACTCATCAATTCTTGGTCTTCCAAGGATATACTTGTACTTCTTTTAGATGGGAGGTTGAAAAATTTACTTTGTTTCCCTACCTGTATAACGAGGGGTATAAGACTAGATGATCTTAAGTATCCCTGTGCACTAACATTCTATAAGTCTATGATATTTATGTCAAATTTGTGAAATAGCTTTCTGGCTCAAGGGAGGTGAAAGTGCAATTGTTTTCTGTTGTTCTGCATCTCAGTTCACCCAGTGCCAGACAACTCTACCATGCCACCTAAGTCTGACCCCATGAGATCAAAGTTGTATACCTGAAGAGCACCCATGGGGAAGTTGACTCCATATCATTTGCCCCGGCCCAGAAGACTGGCCCCCAGGATCCATCTCCAAAAAACGTTTGGTGAAGACACTGCCAAGTCACCAGTGATTGGAAGGGTCGGAGGATTACAGTGAAAATAAACATTCAGAACAGACAGACCCAGATTGAAGTGGTCCTTTACTCCTCTCCACTGATTGTCAAAGCCCTCAAAGAACCACCAAGAGATGGAAAGAAGCAGAAAAACATTAAGCACAGCAGAAATAGCTCTTTTGATGAGCTTGTCAACATTGCCAAACAGATGCATCACTGATCTTTAGCCAGAGAACTCTCTAGAACCATGAAAGAAATTCTAACTGCTCAATCTGTGGACTGCAATGTTGATGGCTGCCACCCTATGACATCATAGATGACATCAAGAGTGGTGCAGTATAATGCCCAGCTAATTAAGAACTACAAAGCAAAATATTTCAATAAAGGATCATTTGATAACCAAAGAAATAAGTTGTGGGATATATTGGTGAGGTAAGTGTGCAGACTTCTCTGAATACCAATATGGGATGAATATTTTGTGAAACAAATTTCACTTTCCCACTTGACCAAGAAAATCAGAGATCATTATTTTCACTAATGCTCTTGGAAGCAGGACATAAAAGAATGCATGGTCCTAATAGCACCAAGCCTGGGTCAGAGATCAACAAACAATGGCAATGGGCCAAATGCAACCTGTCGCCTGTTCTTGTAAAGTTTTATTGAAACACAAGCCATGTGGAGTTGTTTATATATTGTCTGTGCCTGCTTTCTCATCACCAAGCAGAGTTGAACTATTGTAACAGAAATTATATCGGCCCATAAAGCCCAAAATGTTTACTATCTGGCCCTTTGCAGAAAAAGTTCACCACTCCCTGGCTTAAAATGTGTAAGCAGCTCTCTTTAAGCAAAATTCCCTACCCAGGTTTTTCAGAAGTGATGTACCCCGGACCCTAATAGTGGGTGATTAAAGGTACAAATAAATGTCTATTTTGAAAGTGCCAAAATTTTAACACTTGGGATGACATTTGAGAAGCAGCCCGGTAATCTTAGGATCTGATCTCAATTCCATTCTTTACAAGCTTAACAATCTTATGGGAGTTACCTAATTTTTCTTAATTCTAAAATCACAGGAGTTAACATGTGGAACACCTTATGTTTCTATACAAAAGTCAAGAGTTACTAAATAGCAAGTTGCCACTGCAGAAAAGGAAAATCTCGATTCATGAAGTCAGAAGGTTGGAAAATGCTTCATATGGGCACAGCGCTTAACATTCGATGTTCAGTAAACCATTGAATAACATCTCCCTCCCATGGCCCTCATAAAGCCACTCCTTCAGCAAAAACCTTGAGTCTCTCAGGCAGGTGACATACTAGGAGTGATGCATGGGAATTAGAAGCCCGACAGCAGAATTTGGAATGCCTGCCCCCCCGGTAACTGCGTGAACTAGGACCCTGGCCAGGAAGATACGGGGGTATCATAGCTCTCACGCTTCAAATGCGTCTGCATTTGGCTCCAAGAAATTGCTCTGCAATGGAGGCTTCCAACTATGCATTCACAGGGCACTTGGTTCCTAAATGAGGAACAGACAACCTTCTGGGAAATACCTGTTGTGTTCCTTAAAGGTCCAAGCTGGAACTAGAAGGATTTTAGACATACACTGACAGGAAATCTGCAGGACCAGATGAAGATTTAAAAGGATCATCCTTATGTATTTGTTTTCAGAACAAAGGTTTTTGGTTTTGTTTTGTTTTGTTTTTTAAAGATCATTACAAAGAAATCTAATTCTTCTCTTCTGGCTGGGCAGGGTTTAAAGTCCAATAACTCACTCCTATTTCTCTGCCTGAGCTGGAATTCAACAGATAAGAGGAGAGTCTTAATGATTAATGAGCTCAAGCACAGCTCTGAAACAAGAAAGGGACTTTATTTTCATTTTACAGATAAACAAACTGAGGCCCTGAGGGATCAAAACGCCTATTTGAGGTCATATAGTTCTTTTGTGCATAGTGAAAATGAATCCCTGAGTCTCTGATTTCTGCTGTACTCTTCTCCAAAGCACCCTGCTTCTCCAGAACCCAGAACCTAGGTAGACCTCATTGGTCCTGCCACTGACCTACTGCATGATGTTGGCATGTTGGAGGATCTCTCTGTGGTTTTGTTTTCTCCTCTGTAAAATGGTCACCTACCCTCCTCATCAAGATGGTGAAGCTCAGCTGTGAACACAGACATGCGATTCAGCAGATATGGCAGATACTTCCTTTTCTGTATAAAACCCATTCCCTTCTTCCTCGTTAACCTGATTTTAGTCCAGCAGCCATATGTCCAGTCCCAGAGAATAAATCGTGCTTAAACCATGGCAGCCAATGGTAGTTCCATCCTTCAGATTGTCATGTGACCCAGAACTAGTCAAGAAAATAGGAAAGTCTGGAGTTGGGTGTGGAGAACTTTAAGGAGGTTCTGTTCCACCTGATAAAAGGCACAAGTGGTGGGGCACCTGGGTGGCTCGGTCAGTTGAGACAATGGCTCTTGGTTTCAGCTCAAGTCATGATCTCATGGTTCGTGAGTTCAAACCCTGTTTCAGGTTCTGTGCTGACAGAGCCTGTTTAAAATTCTCTCTCTCTCTCTGTCTCTCCCCTCTCTCTGCCCCTCTCCCCCACTCTCTGAAAATAAATAAATAAAAACTTTTTTTAAATAGGCACAATTGGTAACATGAAGAAAAGTTTAAGTGCCTGCAAAGGATGCTCTTGTGTGAGATGAGAACATCATCGGTGGAGCAAAGCAGGTATCAGTTACAAGCTCATTCATTTTTTTGACAAATACTTATGATGTGCTCACCTTGTGATAAGCACTGGGAATATAGTGGAGAGCAAGCAGACCAAAATCCCTGGCCCCATAGATATTACATTCTAGTCATGGGGAGACAAACCAGATAAATAAGTACAATATGTAGGATTTTGGGGAGAAGTGTGGATGAAAGAGATGAAGGCATGAACAGGAACTTGAGTGATTGGGGGCTGAAGGTTTAGACAGGATGGTGAAGGATGTCCTCATGGAGAATAAAAGCCTAAAGGATGTGAGGGAGTAAGCCATGGTGGAATCTGCCATTAGAGTCACCTATCAGAGGGCACAACAAAGTGGCTTGTGTGGCTAGTGTGGAGAAAGCACCATGCAGAGTGATAGAAAGTATGGTCAGTGGTATCGACTGAGCCTTGAAGCCACTGTGGGTCTTTGTTTCTCACTGTGAGTCACAGTGGAAACCATTGGAAAGTTTTGAACAGAGAGATGATTTGATCAGACCTTTATTTTAGCAGGACCATTCCGGCAACTTTGTGCAAATAGGCTGAAGAGGTACAAGGCAGACATGAAGTACTTAGAAAGATACATATATTATACAAGTGGTAGTATGGAAATGTAAGAGGTAGTCCAGACTCTGGATATATTTTGAACATGGAGTTGGCAGTACTTGTTAAAGATCACAATGGGGTTTGAGGGAGTTGAGGACAACTGAGGTTTGAAGTTTTAGCACCTGGGGTGGTGGAGTTGTCATTTACTGAGTGGGGAAGACTGTGGCAAGAATGTGCTTTGGGAGCAAACTTGCTTTTCATCTTGTCTGAGATGCCAAAAATTAGTCATCAAGGTGGATATGTCATATAGGCAGTTGTATAACAAGTACCACAGATTAGGCATTAATCAATGGAAGAAACACCAGGAATGAGTCATAGGGAAGCATGTGGATTACTGCAGGATGATTTCTTCAAGACCCAGTTTCCTCATCATTGAAATGGGAGTTAATGGCCAGTGTCGTGTGGGTTTTAATAAGAAGATGAAAGTGCTTTTGTTTTAAGCAACAAAAAGTGAGTCATATTCCTTCATGTTGCTGCCTAACTGGAATCTTCAAGAAATTAAGCCACTTGGCCTACCAGCTAATTTCCTTGGCTTAAGCATCAAAGAATATCTGAGTATTTATGATGGGCTTGGTGACTTACAATTCCTTATAGCCATCACATGGGCCTGGGGTAAAGATATAATTCTTTTCTATTTTATAGAAGAGGAAACAGACTCAAAAATAAAGTAACTTTCTCAAAGTCACACAGCTAGTGCCACCTTTGCAGATAAGTTTTTCCACTATTTTTAACCTAACAATTGCATATTTAAGGACTCAACTATCTCAACTATCATTACTGTTTACTAACTATTTATTAACACTGATTCTGAAAAATGAATACTTCCCCTCCATGTTAACAAATCATGTTTTGACAGAGGTTCTCAAGATGTTTTTAGAGAACACAGGTCAAGACAAGGAAATTCTTATGCATGTTGGCAACGTATATAGCAAGTATGGATATTTCATAATGAATGACAGTAACCCCCTGGGTCTACACCTACTGAATATATATCTACCTGACAAATAACTTAGCTGACATTTCCAATCTTTAGTGGATCTATAATGAGAGTAATACAGTTGCTAGCAAGTTGCTTATTGATCAAAGAAATATACCGAACTGTGATTTGACCTTTTGGTGTCAGGAGCCCAGCTCTGGGATACATTTAATGGAAGGACGATGTTACCACAATGCTTGGATTTCAACTGAATCCTGAGTCAGTCCTGAGGTCCAGAGGACTCTTGGAGCTGACAGTTGTTAGCTGGATTAGGAAGTGGTTGTTGAGTCAGTAGGGCTAAGTTGTGATTATGAAGGTGACGGTTATGATTGGGTCCACACGTGGATCTATTCACTTGGGCTGAAATATAAAGCAGGCACAGAATACAGTGTTCTCTCTTTCCCTCGACCCCTGCCCCTGTGTCCATCTCTGAATCTTCCACAAATCTGCTTTACAAAGTGACCTTTACTCTGTGAGTGTTTAAAACTCCAACCCATTAATTAGGAAAATTAAACAGAACTAAGCAATCTGGAAGACTTTAACAAAGGAGAGTTAAAGGCCTCAGTGGACTATACATCCATACCTCTCAGGAACAATGAAATCCCAAAAGATTAATAAACATAAAGGACATGAGTCAACAATTCATAGAAATAATGCAAGCCTTGTGGGGTGACTCACTAGTAACCAACCCCAGAGACTTCAACTGAAAGAAACAATATCACCTTTCACCTATCAAACTAGCCAAGATTTAAAAATAGTGTTCTATGTCCCTGTGGGATGAAATCAGGATTCCATACAGTGTCAGTAACAGATAAATGGCAAAAACTTTATGGGAAGTGATTTGATGACAATTTTAACCTAACATGTTAGGTGACAAGTACAGTAGCACTAACCATGTGTGTGTGCTCAGATCCTAAGATGATTCTATTTACTTGTGAGGTTTCTTATAGGTTTTTATTCAAATTCTGTTAGTTAACATACAGTGTAATATTAGTTTCATGTGTACAGTATAGTGATTCAACACTGCAATACAATACCCTGTGCTCATCACAAGTGCCCTCTTTAATCCCCATCACCTATTTAAACCATCCCCCCCTGCCCCGGCCAGCGGGGTCAGTCGATGTGGGTTCCCGAGGGAGGGAGTGAGAACAGGGCAGGACAGGGAGCACAGAGAGTGAAGGCCAGGCAGTGTTTCCGATGAAGCCACTCTCTTTATTGAGAGACCACACATGTCTTATATAGGGTAGAAGGCTGGCAGTTGACGTGAGTTAGTTGCTAGGAAACAAGGGCGGGGACTGCAGCGTCAGCACGCCGCCCAAGAGGCTAACAAGGCAGGCTTGGGAGGTAAACAAGAAGGCCTCAGCCGAAGGTGGTACTGCAGCTCTTGCTGTGCTGGGAGTGATAAGGCAGCTCAGCTGTGCAGGTGGCTGATCTTGCAGGTCAAGGCACTTATCCCTTCTTCTGGCAGTTCTTCTGGCCGGTCCCGACACCCCCTCACCTCCCTTCTGGTTACCATCAGTTTGTTCTCTATAGCTAAGAGTCTGTTTCTTTCTTGGTTTGCCCCCCCCCTCTCTCACACACACACACACACACACACACACACACACACACTCTCTCTCTCTCTCTCTCTCTCTCTCTCTCTCTCTCTCTCTCCCTCTCTCTCTCTCTCTCTCTCTGTTTCTCTCTTCCCCCTTTGCTCTTTTGTTTTCATAAATTCCACATATAAGTGACATCATATAATATTTGTCTTCCTCTGATTTATTTCACTTAGCATTATACTCTCTAGTTTCATGTCATTGCAAATGACAAGATTTCATTCTTTTTTATAGTTGAGTATAATTCCAGTGTGTGTGTGTACACATACCACATCTTCTTTACCCATTCATCAGCCGATGGACACTTAGATTGGCTTTTGTAGATAAAGCTGCTATAAATGCCAGGGTGCATGTATCTTTTTGCATTAGTATTTTTGTATTCTCTGAATAAAAACCTCGTAGTTCTATTTTTACCTTTTTGAGGGACCTCCATACTGTTCTCACCGTGGCTGCACCACTTTGCATTTCCACCAACAATACATGAGGATTTCCCTTTCTCCACATGCTCACCAACACTTGTTGTTTCCTGTTGTTGATTTTAGCTATTCTGACAAGTGTGAGATGAACTCTCATTCTAGGTTTGATTTGCATTTCCATGATGATGAGTGACGTTGAACATGTTTTCATGTGTCTTTTGGTCATCTGTATGCCTTCTTTGAAAAATATATATTCATGTTTTCTACCCATTTTTAATTGGATTATTCATTTTGAGGTGTTGAGTTTTATAAACTCTTCCTAGATTTTGAATATTTTCTTTAATAGATATTTCATTTGCAAATGTCTTCTCCCATTCTGTAGGTACCCTTTTAGCTTTGTTGTTATCTTCCCTGTGCAGAGCTTTTTCTTTTGATGTAGTCCCAGTAGTTTATTTCTACTTTTGTTTCCCTTGCCTCAGGAGACATTATTTAGAAAGAAGTTGCTAGGCTAATGTCAAAGAGGTTACTACCTGTGTTTGCCTCTAGGATTTTTATGGCTTCAGATCTCCATTTACGTCTTTAATCTACTTAGAATTTTTTTCTATGGTGTAAGAGAGTAGTCTAGTTTCATTCTTTTGCATATTGTTATCCAGTTTTCCCAACACCATTTGTTGAAGAGACTTTTTCCCATTGAATATTCTTTCCTGCTTTGTGATTAATTGACCACATAGTTATGGGTTCATTTCTGGGTGTTTTGTTCTGTTCCATTGGTCTATGTGTCCATATTTGTGCCAGTATCATACTATTTTGATTACTACAGCCCTATACTGTAACTTGAAGTCCAAAATGTGATGCCTCTGTTTTTTTTTTTTTTCCTTTTCATGGTTGCTTGGCTAGTGGGGATTTGTGGTTCTATACAAATTTTAGGATTGTTTGTTCTAACTCTGTGAAAAATGCTGTTGGTATTTTGGGAGAGATTGCATTAAATGTGTAGGTTGCTTTGGGTAGTATAGACATTTTAACAATATTTGTTGTTATAATCCATGAGCATGGAATACCTTTCCATTTCTTTGCCTCATCTTCAATTTCTTTCAGCAGTGTTTTATAGTTTTCAGAGTACAGGTCTTTTACCTCTTTGGGTAGGTTTATTCATAGGCATCTTGTTACTTTTTGTGCAATTATAAATGGGATTGATTTCTTAATTTCTCTTTCTGCTGCTTCATTATATTGGTGTATAGAAATGCAATATTGCATTTGTCTCTTGTGACTTTACTGAATTTTTTATTACTCCTATGAATATCATAAGAGTTAAAGAAAAAGAAATACAAACTGGTACAGCCACTCTGGAAAACAGTATGGAGTTTGCTCAAAAAATTAAAAATAGAACTATCCTACAACCCAGCAATTGCACTAGGTATTTATCCAAAGGATACAGATGTGCTGTTTCAAAGGGGCACATGCATCCCAATGTTCATAGCAGCACTGTCGACAATAGCCAAAATATGGAAAGAGCCCAAATTTCCATTGACAGATGAGTAGACAAAAAAGATGTGATGTATATATATGCACACACATACACACACACAGTGGAGTAGTACTTGGCAATCAAAAAGAATGAAATCTTTCCATTTGCAACTGCATGGATGGATGGAACTAGAAGGTATTATGCTAAGCAAAATTAGTCAGTCATAGAAAGACAAATATCATATGACCTCACTCATATGTGTAATTTAAGATACAAAACTTGAACATAAGGAAAGGGAAGCAAAAATGATATAAAAACTAGGAGGGGGACAAAACGTAAGAGACTCTTAAATACAGAGAACAAACTGAGGGTCACTGAGGGGTTTTGGGTGGGGGGATGGGCTAAATGGGTAAAGGGCACTAAGAAAGACACTTGTTGCAATGAGCACTGGGTGTTATACACAGGGGATGAATCACTGGAATCTACTCCTGAAATCATTATCGCACTATGTGCTAACTACCCTGGATGTAAATTAAAAAATAAATAAAATGGAAAAAGTAAAAGATGTTTATTAAAGTTATATATAAAGCAAACTTTAAGAAACTAATATCCATCAGTAAATGTTTAAATTATATTTAGCCATATGGTATACCTCAAATCATCAGGGGATGCCTAAGAAAAGATGATAAATGGTGTAAAGGCAAGAAATAGGACTTATACAAGATTGTCTGACTTATATGAAAAATACACTTTGGGGGACCTGGGTGGCTCGGTCAGCTAAGCATCCATCCAACTCTTGATTTTAGCGCAGGTCTTGATCTCACAGTTGGTCCTGAGATCCAGCTCCCCCCCCCCCCCCCCCCCCCCCCCCCCCGCCTCTGCTCTGGGTGTGGAGCCTGCTTAAGATTCTCTCCTTCTCCCTCCTTCTGTCCCTTTCCCACCTATGTGTGTGTGTGCTCTCTATCTCTAAAAATAAATGAACAAAAGAGTAAGAAAAGTACATTTTATCATATTTCCTTTTAGTGTTTACAGTGGCTGATATTTAGCTGTTATAATACCAGGCAACGGCTCCAGTGGCCAGATGTGTCAGACCTTGCACTGAGCGCTTTATAGACTTCTTCCTTTCAACAGTAAACATCAGACGAGAGTTTAGCTTTCTTTTCCTACCCCTTACCACTCATGCTTTTGTTTTAGTGCAGACTGGGATGACTGGTTCCCATCCTTTAAAAAAAAAAAAAGGCTTACTGAAGCATACTTTATATATAATAGACTTTATCCATTTCAAGGGCATGATTTCAGTGATTTCTAGCAATTTTACTGGGTGGAGCAATCATCACCGTAATCCAGTTTTAGAACATTTTTATTCCCACAGTAAGATTCATCATGTCCATTTATAGTTAGTCTCCATTTCCATTTCTAGCCCCAGGCAACTACTGATCCACTTTCTGTCTCTATAAATGTGCCTTTTCTGTACATTTCATATGAATGTAATCATAGAACATGTAGTCCTTTGGCCTTTTGTATCTGACTTTTTTTACTTAGCATAACATTTTGGAGTTCCATTCATGCCGTAACATGTGGGCAGTTTTTGCTGAATAAATCTTCCATTGTACGGAGAGAGTACCTTTTGTCTATCCATTCACCAGATAGTGGACATTTAGTTTGTTTCTAGTTTGGGGATATTATAAATGCATACACATTTTTCAGATGAAGAAACTGACTCCTAGAGGCTCTGTACCTCCTTTGAGATCGCACAGCTACCCAATGTCAGAGCCAGAGTTTGCTTCCAAGTTTACCTGACTCCAAAGCCCAACTACTATATTTATTGCTAGTTAACAGAATCAGGTGATTAATTTTTCGCTGCATACTTTTGTTTCGATACATTCTACAATGCATGTTTTTAATTGAAAACTTTGAAAGAAGTCTTTAAATATCTTTAAATTGTGAGCAATAAAATGGTGACATGCTACCTCTTCCAGAGACAGGTAAATTTTATAGACAAAATATTAGCTTCATTCCTTTAGTAAAACTGTCCAATTTCAGTCCTCAACAAATGATCAACCAAAGATGGAAACCATGGCAGCAGGCTACTCCAGGAATGTTTATCTCCAGCGCTCACTGAAGCCTCCTGGATGGTGTGTGCTCACCACCACTGTGCAATTGCTGCAGCATCTTCAAGGTCACCAGATATCTGGGGTTTCTGTTTCAAGCTGAACACTGAAGATGGGAGAAAACCCAGCTAAGTGACAGCAGTAACACACCCCTCAGTGACAATATTTTCTAACCAATCTGTCCTTTTCAGACAGTAGTTGAACAAAAATCCTGATTTTTTTTTTTTACCAGTCCTTTTGTCTTTTATTTCTTGGGCATGTTTTACAGGCTATAGGCATTTTCCTGTCTGTCTTTTATGTCACAAAGATACACATTTTAACTAAATTTGAAAATACATGAAAAAGTTCTTGACATTACTAATCAGCTGGGAAATGCAAATCAAAACCACAATGAGGTATCACCTCACATCTGTCAGAATGGCTATCATCAAAAAAGGCAAAAAATAACAAGCATTGGAGAGGATGTGAAGAAAAGGGAACACCAGCACACTGTTGGTGGAAATGTATATTGGTCCAGACACTATAGAGGTTCCTCAAAATATTAAAACTGGAACTACTGTATGATCTAGCAACCCCATTTCTGGGTGATGAAGATCACCATCTTGAAGAGAGATTCGCATGCCCATGTTTGTTGCAGCTTTGTTCATGATAGCTAAGATCATGGAAACAACTTAAGTGTCTATAACACATAAATGGATAAAGATGGTTTATTTATATTTAAGTACACAGTGGAATATTATTCAGCCATGAGAAAGAAGGAAATTCTGCCACTGACAACTACTTGGCTGGACCTTGGGGGCATTAGGTTAAGTGAAATAGTAGAGGGACAAAATGTGTATGGTATCACTTACACGTGGAAACTAAAAAGGCAGAACCCAGAGAAAGGAAGTAACTGGTTGTTATCAGGGACTGGGCAGGTGAAGGACACGGGGAGATACTGGTCAAAGGTAATAATTTCTAGTTGAAAGATTAAATAAATTCTGGGGAATCTAATGTCCAACATGGTGATTGTAACTAATATTACTGTTTCATATACTTGAATGTTATTAACAGAGGATCTTAAATGTTCTCACCACAGTAAAAAATGGTAATTATGGGACAAGATGGAAGTATTAGCTACTGCTAGGTATGGCATTTTTGCAACACATAAATATATCAAATCAACATATTATGTACCTTACACTCATACAACGTTATATGTCAATTATAATCTTTATAATATTGGGGTTGAAAAAGAAAATGCAGATCATTGGGATATGGTAGCCAGCAAGATGGCCCACACCTCCATTCACACTTTTTTTAAAGTTATTTATTTTGAATGGGTGAGAGAGAGAGAGAGAGAGAGAGCGAGAGCGCACATGCAGGTGAGCACATGTTCACATGCACAAGCAGGGGAGAGACAGAGAGAGGGAGAGAGAATCCCAAACAGGCTCCATGCTCTCAGTACAGAGCCCTGTGCAGGGCTGGATCCCATGAACCATGAGATCATGACTGAGCCAAAATCAAGATTCAGACACTTAACCAACTGAGCACCCACATGCCCCATTCACACTTTTGAATAGTCTCTCACACTTTATATCAGAGTGGATCTTGTAGGAGGACAAAATGTGCACAAGTGATGTGTAACTATGCAGACTAGGTTATAAGACTTTGTAGCTTCTGCCTTAGCCTCTTCTCTCTCTCTCTCTCTCTCTCTCTCTTTCTGTCTCTCTCCCTCTCATCATTGGTTCTTTTTTTAAATTATTTTTTAAACATTTATTTATTTTTGAGAGAGACAGAGCATGAGTGGGGGAGGGGCAGAGAGGGAGGAAGACACAGAATCCGAAGCAGGCTCCAGGCTGCGAGCTGTCAGCACAGAGCCCGACACAGGGCTTGAATTCATGAACCATGAGATCATGACCTGAGCCAAAGCTGATGCCCAACCAACTGAGCCAACCAGGTGCCCCTCTCATCACTGATTCTGAGGGAAGCCATGTCACAATCAGTTTTATGGAGAAGCTTCTGTAGTGAAGAACTGAAGCCTCTTGCCAGTAGCCATAGGAGTGAGGCTTGGAAGAGAACCCCCAAAACCCAGTCCAGTTTTCAGAGACTGCAGCCTTCACTGCCACCTTCACCATGACATCCCTGGAGGTCCTGAGTGAGATCCAACCAGCTCAGCCCCTCCCGATTCCTGGCCCTCAGAAACTGCAACTGATAATCAATGTTTGTAGTTTCTAGAGCTAAGTTTTGGGGAAATTTGTTATTTATCAATACATAAGTAATACTTAGGGGAAATCAACCCATAATTTCACAACCTAGAAATCACTGCTAACGTTTTGGTATATAATCTTTGTCTCTCTTTTTCTTTGCTTTACAAATAGTTATACAATGTGAATATAGAAGTGGTTGTGGAAAACAGTATGGCATTTCCTCAAAAAATTAAATAGAATTACCCTATGATCCAACGATTCCTCTTCTAGGATTATAACCAAAGGAATTGAAAGCAGGGACTCAAACAGATTTCTATACCCATGTTCCAAGCTGCATTACTCACAATAGCTCAAAAGTGGGAACAACCCAAGTGTCCACTGATGGATGAATGGATCAGCAAAATGTGGATTATACATACAATGGAAAATTACCCAGACTTAAAAAGGAACTGAGATCCTGATAAAGCAATAACACAGATGAAATTTGAAGACATTATGCTAAATGAAATAGTCCAAATGCAAAAAAACAAATATTGTATGATTCCACTCATACAAGGTACCTAGAATAGTCAAATTTATGGGGACAGAAAGTGGAATGATGGTTACCACGGACTGGGGGAAGAGATAAAGGGGTGTTATTGTTTAAATGGGTACATATTTGGAATGATGAAAAATTCCTGGAGACGGATTATGGTGATAGTTGCACCAAAATGTGAATTTATTTAATGTCACATTAAAAATGGCTAAAATGTTAAATTTTACCACAATAAAGTATATTAATATAGAATGATATCAATTTATAACGTACCTTTATGGAGGGTCGTCAAAAAGTTTAAAATAAAACTACCCTACAATCCAGCAATTGTGACACTAAGTATTTATTCAAAGAATACAAAAATAGTAATTCAGGGGCAGGTGGCTGACTCAGCTAGTACAGCAGACAACTCTTGACCTCGGAGTTGTGAGTTCGAGCCCCACATTGCAAGTAGAGATTACCTAAAAATAAAATCTTGGGGCACCTGGGTGGCACAGTCAGTTAAGCGTCTGACTTCAGTTTAGGTCATGATCTCATGGCTCATGAGTTGAAGTCCCATGTCAGGCTTTGTGCTGACAACTCAGAGCCTGGAGCCTGATTGGGATTCTCTGTCTCCCTCTCTCTGTCCTTCCCCCACTCACACTCTCTCTCACCTTCAAAAATAAACTAAATTTTTAAAAAACTAATAAAATAACATTTTTTTAAAAAATACTAATTTGAGACACCTGGGTAGATCAGTTGGTTAAGTGTCAGACTTGATTTCAGCTCAGGTCATGATCTCATAGTGCTTGGGTTTGAGCCCCACATTGGGATCTACGCTGCTAGTGTGGAACCTGCTTGGGATTCTCTCTCTCCTTCTGTCTCTGCACCCTCCCCCCCACTTTCTCTCACTCTCTCAGAAGAAACAAATTAACAAAATGTTAATTCAAAAAGATACAAGCACCCCAATGTTTATAACAGCATTATCTACAATAACCAAATTATGGAAGTAGCCAAAGTGTATATATCGACTGATGAATATATAAGGAAGATGTGATATTGCTATAGAAAGGAATGAAATCTTGGCATTTGCAATGACATGGATGGAACTACAGAGTATTATGCTAAAGAGGTTAGTCAGAGGAAGACATATATTACATGATTTCACTCGTAAGTGGAATTTCAGAAACACAATAAATGAGAAAAGGGAAAAAGAGAGAGAGAGAGAGAGAGTGAGAAACACATCAAGAAATAGACTCTTAATTACTGAGAACAAACTACAAACTCATGGTTACCAGAAGGGAATTGGGTGGGGGATGGATTAAATAAGTGATGGGGATTAAGGAGGGCACTTGTGATGAGCACCAGTGTTGTAGGAAAGTGTTGATTTGCTATATTGTACACCTGAAACTAATTTAACACTGTATGTTAACCAACTGGAATTAAAATAAAAACTTAAGAAATTTATAACCAAACTTTTTACTCAATATCATGAACATCCTTCCATGTCAAATAGAATGTACATTATTCTTAATGCTTGGAAAGTGATGCATTTGATGGACACCCTTTGACTTGGGTTTGAGGAAGTCCTAGAACTTGGAGTTACAGACCCACTGACTTCTCCAACCAGGTCTCTTAGTATGGTTACTTGTCCCTGTCTCTTTCTCTATCTCTGTCTCTTACATTTTTTGGGGTTTTTTTTTTGGTTGTTTGTTTGTGTCTTGCTGCAGAATTTAAGAGCCTCCCTCTCTAAAAGGTCAGGTGTTGCTGAACAAACAAAGTCGGAGGATGGGAGGACTCATTTAAAATCCTGTTTCTCACAGATTTGTTTTTTCTTGCCTTTGCCTCCTGCATCCCTAGTCCATCAGGTATTGTGGAACAAAAGCCTGTAAACAATGAAAAGGCATTAAATAAATCTCTCTGTTATCTGTCTGTTTCTCTAGTCTTCCTTTTATTACAAGTCTGTTGCTTAAATTTATCCATATTAGCAAATTTCCCTGATGGACTATTCTATCCCCTTCTCTGGCTAATTGAGAAGCTTTCATTTCTTTCTCTCCAAATAGCTTGGGATTTTCTTGCCAGTTAAGTGCCACTTGGTGCCGTTCAGAATCTTACCACACTTGTAGGCTCACTCGGCACACACTCTTACTGTGCTGCATGCAGTTAGGGTCGGAAGGAAGAAATGCTAATGGAGTCCTCAGAAACCTGCTCTCCGTTCCAGTGGTTACCTGGGTGACAGATGTGCCCTGGCAGGATGACCCTCTGTGAACTCTGCAGAGAAGCAGGATAGGGATGGGTTTCCGAGGGCACTTGGAAAGCTGCTCCTCTGGGTAGTGTAGGGGCCCATGTTTGGGTTTGTGAATGTGTCACACAGGTGTGGGTGGGCATGTGTTTGGGGCCGCGCCACACAGGAAGGATGTGCCCTGGCAGGGTCATTACAGGGCAAGGTGATCATTCTTTCCTTCGCACCTCAATTTGCAGGTTCAGAAATCTGATTTTATCAGAGCTTTGCAACTTGTAAGAGCCTGATCTGTGAGGGGGGGAAAAAAAGAAAGAAAAGGAAAGAAAGAAAGGGAAAAAAAGAATAAAGGAAAGGGGTAAAAGTTCAGCCTGAGGATTTCCACTGAACAGCACCTATCAGGTAGGTTGGGTAAATACTTCTCCTCAATAGGGAATTTTTTTTCTGTCTTGAGTTCAGATTTTGGAATTTTGGGGTCAGACCACAAAAAGTACAATAGTTTGTGATGTTGGGAAAGTTACTTGGACCTCCATATCCAACCTCATGAAATGGAAAAAAAGTAACTATATTGTAAGATTGTGAGGAATAGATGTAAGACAGTACATAAAACCCCTTGCACGGTTACTAGTAACGTTCACAGCAAGCTCTTCACCCCTTTTTCCCCTTCCCAGGTGGCATTAAAAAGTTTATGGTCAAGGGGCGCCTGGGTGGCTCAGTCAGTTAAGCATCCAACTCTTGACTTCGGTTCAGGTCATGTTCTCACAGTTTGTGAGTTTGAACCCTGCTTTGGGCTCTGCGCTAGCAGTGGGGCGTCTGCTTGGGGTTGTCTCCCTCTCTCTCTGCCCCTCCCCTGCCTTGCTCTCTCTTTCTCTTTCTCTCAAAAGAAATAAAAATAAACTTTAAAAAATCAAAGGAATTTGTAATCAAGTCAAAAATATCCAGGGCATCCACCCCCACAGGAATGCACTTGACAACCCGGTGTGGTGCCAACTCTGGCCAGGCCTGGGGCACTGTTGCCCGGCCACCTCGGCAGATGTGTGCAACAGAGGGGGACAGATGTGCACAGGGGAGGACACACGCTGGCCCAGCATGGTTCCTGCCCTTGGAGGACACATGTGCACATAAGCATAAGCCCAGGAATCTGTGTTCAGGGGGGGTTCAAGTCTCATCAAAGTGTGAATCCTAGGCCACTGGCAGCCTGACTGCCCTTTCAGTGATGCCCGCACAGGCATCATAGGTAGCTGGAGAAAAATCTCTTGCATATTTGTGCAAGGCCTTATTTATTCATATGTAAACATAAACATACAGCATCTAGTTTAAGGAAAAAATAAAACTCAGAAGCTTCTTAATTTGTACTTTTGGTCTTAATAAATAGATGACAAAAAAGCTATCATGGTGGAGGGTAAGAAGTTCATTGATAAAATGATGAGGGGATCTTACCCTTGTTGGGGTGCTTGGGGTGGGAACACTGGCCCTCTGCCGATGATACATAAGGGGTGTGTCATGATTGCAAACAAGAGGCTTTGCTTTCTGGAATTTTTAAAAAATGTCTTAATTTTAGTAATTTCTACACCCAATGTGCAGCTCGAACTCATGACTCCAAGATGAAGAGTCACCTGCTCCCCTGACTGAGCCCATCAGGCACCACACTTTATGAAATCTTAAAGTAGTTGAGCTTTTGGTCAGCTAGCTGCCTCCCCAGGTCAGCATCAGCCGTGTTTGCTGCTTGCATGACTTCTACTATTCACATGTGTTCTTATTAGCTTAGATTTGGCATCTCTTACTGACTGATCTGTATCCTAAAAATGGGGTTTCCATTTCTCCTGGGGCCTGTACTCTCATGTGAATGGCCAAGGAAGCAAACTGTACTGTCTGCCAAAGTATTTTGATTGAGTGGATTGGTATTCCTAGATCTAAATTCATTGTTCCTAAGCAGAACTCATGTGCGCTACTGTTACACAATATCACCACTTTATTTTCTGCCTGATCTCCTGAAGTCATTTGAGTTTTTCATCCTCAGTATAGAGCATTCAAAGCTTTTCCAGTCTAGCTGAATCCTATCACTCTAGCCCATCAATAATAAAATTCCTACCCTAGTAATAGCTTGATAGCTGATATTCCCTAAGGAATATCCCAAAGTCTCTGTGACTCCACCAGGTCTGTTCCTTTTGGGTAGAATGCCCTTATTTTGAACCTGACTAATCTCTGCGGCTCCTTCAGATGTCAGCTTGAACACTGTGTCCGTGAGGCTTTCCTCATGGAATCTACCTGCTCCTTCCCTAGAATTAGTCAAACCTCCGTCTTAACAGCTTGTTGTCTATACTCCACGCATTGTGTGTCAGTCGGAAGACAGATATGCCACAACCATTTTGGAAGCTTCTTAAAGGCAAAAACCAGATATTCTCTGTTCTTTCCCCAATGTAGGAACCTTCATGATTTTGAATCCTTTCTCGAGCTTCTGTTGTATATGGTGTCTCAAAGGATAACAGATGATGAGTTTCCTTGTCTCAGACCAGGACAGGGGTTTGAGGCCAGTGAGCAGAATCTCTCTGGGCACTTAACCTGTTCCAACACAACCCTTTGTCATTGCCAAGTGGGGCACTTCTGATGATATTCCTCACAGTGCCAGGGCCCCTGCCATCTGCTGTAGGAGAAGGGAGAAAAAGCATAAAATAAGCTTTGCTTCCCCTAATACCAAAGGATTGGCAGGAGCAGGTCTAACATCCTGATATGGATGTTAGACTGGAGGGAGCCTCTTGGATCTGCTTAGCACCAAACACTGCCTTTTATCTGGCTGCTGCCCAGGCTGCTCTAGCCCAGGTACACATAACCACTTGGGTGGTGGCCGCCTTTAGTGATTTTTAAGTTACAGGAGAATAGAAATACATGAGTCCTGTTGCTTCAGAAAATCTAGCTATCCTTCCACTTCTAAAATAAAATCTGGCGGATGTTTGTTAAAGAAAAGACTACCTGATTCATTCTTCAAAGGAAGGAAAAAGATTAAATGTTATTTACATACCTACCACTGGGATAAGCAGACATTTGGGCTTTGGGATAAGCAATGGTCTGGGGAATTTTGAAGGAGAGACAATCAAGGAAATTGCAACTCTTTGAGCTCAAACGGAAGCATCAATTAGAGAAGAAACCAGAAACGGAGAGAATGTCTATTGTCTAATTCAAGGCTGATGGACTTCTTAAGTGTTTCGGACTAGAACAAGCCCACATTTGGAAAATGCTCTGAGCTCTTTAAATAGTAGTTCAGATATATTAGACATAATCAAATATGTAGTCACTTATGGATATTAAACTTTTCTCTTTCAAAATTCTGTGTTAGAGTTTGAAAACACAGCGGTAGAGGAGTCTCTGCAAAATGATTGCCACTGCTTTCTATCTGTAATAGTCGACAAAAGTTGCTGCATCTAAAATTAAATTATGTGCAAGCTCGACTTTGCCCAGCTGAGATTCTGTCTATGTTGGAATACTTGAACCCAATACCCAGTATGAGATGCATGCAGGCCTCCTGTTCACTTCCTACTGTGGATATTTTCCCCTCTGTTTCGAAATCAGAAAAAGGAAATCCAATCCCGAGGGTCCCATTCCTAGCATATTTATGCCCCAGGCAGATTGAGAGTGTAAAATAGACTTTTCACAAATGAAGAGAAGAGCCATCCCGCTTTTCGGCCCAGGACAGACACCTTCAGCTGTTGCCACGACAACTGCAGGATTCTGGCTCGTGGACTGGCTGCCTGAGGAGGACCTTGGAGCCCCAGCCTTCTCTGCTGTCACTCACTGTCAGACCAAATGCAAAAAGCCTTGGTAGCGAATTCACACTGAGGATCGAGAATCACTCTACCAGCCTTCCAGAAAAAATGGGACCATTCTGAATTATCAAAAAAAGCAGGTGGGGGGGGACATCTGGGTGGCTCAGTCAGTTGGGCCTCCGGCTTCTGCTCAGGTCATGATCTCATGGATCGTGCGTTCAAGCCCCACGTTGGGCTCTGTGCTGAGAGCTAGCTCAGAGCCTGGACCCTGCTTCTGGTTCTGTGTCTCCTTTTCTCTCTGACCCTCCCCTGCTTGTGCTGCCTCTCTCTGTCTCTCAAAAATAAATAAAAAACATTAAAAAATTAAAAAATTAAAGCAGGTGGGGCCCCTCAGGTACAAAATAGATACATGATAGACTTTAAAAATAAATAATATAATGAGACTATAGCAGCAGATACACGTCCTGGTACCTTTGTCAAAACTCATACGTGAATGTACAAAAGACAAGAGCAAACCCTAATGTAGTCTAGGGCCTTTAGGTCATTATGATGTATCAGTGCAGGTTCATTAGTTGCAACAAATGTACATCTCTGGTGGGACATGGATAATGGGGCGGCCTGTGTGTGTTGGGGAAGAGCGAGGGGTATATGGGAACTCTGTACTTTGTGCTCAGTTTTGTTCTGAACCTAAAACTGCTCTACATAATAACATTATATGTAAGTAAAAAAAACAAACAAATCAATAGGTAGAATCATGTGAGGTGTGGGTGGGACAAATCCCAAGGGTCAAAGCAGGACTTCGAGGAAAGCTGCACTAGCTGTTGTGCGGTGAGTGCAGAAGCCCAGTGGGTATGAGAGGCCCAAGGAACACTCCGCTGCCTCTGAGAACATCATGGTGCTCTCTGGGTGAGAAAACAATCTGGTTCGCTCAGGCTGGGAGACTAGTGCCCCTGGGATTGACTTGTGTTTCTCGTTTATATTCATGGACCCAATGTGCAAACATGCTGGGATTTGTAAAGGTTACAAAGGAGAGAATATGGCCTTAAGAAAGGTGACGTTTTATATAATGGTGTAATTAATGCTGCTATCTATCCATCTCCGCCCCCTGCCTTGAGCCAGGAAACCTAACTCCCCCATGTCTATCCAGGGCCGAGTCACTAGGGACTATTGCATAACCTCTGGAGGTGAGGAGCGTCTCTAGCTCCTGCTGTTTGTTCTGGCCCTTCCCTTCTCTTTCCTAGTCTCTGGTAATAGTTTTTGTTGCAGTTACTGCGGTCGCCCTTTGCAAAGCAAGTGGGGTGTGTAGTGCCAGGGAGTAGAGAGATTAAGTGTCAAAATGAGGGGGAGGGTTCCCCCCCAAGAAAGCAATCTTGGGAAACCTGGGGTCAAGGTGGTACATGCTCACACCCACACCTTCCACCCTCGGGTCCTTCTTCCCACCCAAGTGGACCCATCCAATCCAATGTCTGTGATCTTGACCTTGATAGGCCAAAAATATGACATTGGTATGAAGTATGTACATTGTTGAAGACAGAAGAGCAATTAAGAGACTGGGCTCTCGAGTCAGACTGCCAGGGGGAGAAGTTCAATTCTATCACTTATAGCTCTGTGGCCCTGGGCAAATTCCTTAACGTCTGGTCCCTCAGGTTCTTCATCTATAGAATAAGGATAATAATAGCACTCACCTCATTGTGAGTGGTTGTGAGAAATAAGTGACGTCATCCATGTAAAACACTCAGAGCAGCACTAGCACGTGGCAATCATCCAAGTAGGCTTAGGGGTATACTATTGCTTTTTTGGCTTCCTCTTGTTTAGAACCGGGCTTGACCATCCCACTGCTTCATATAATGCACTCAGGAATATAAAACCAAAGCCCCAAGACAAGGAACAATGTATTCTGGTACAGTGGTGCTAAGTTTCAATTTCATAACACAACTGAAAAAACAAACTTCATAAAATGTTGATACTTTTCTAGATGCCAGCAGTGAAGAAAAGACAACCAACACAAATCGATTTGAATCTTTTCAGCACCAAGGCTGCTTGATGAGATCTGTTCTTTGGCCTGTTTACTCTAAGAGGCAAAGAAGCTTTAGGTGATAAAATCTGCCCTATAATTAAAGACTGTGATCATAAGAAATCCTATACTAGAGGTTTGGAAAACCTACATTAGCTTAGTTCTTGTACTAGGTCTTGTTTTTAATCCATAATGTGGAGGACACTGACGTCTACCAACTTTCTTTCTGCTCTCTATGGGCCAAGATTGTGTCTAGACATGCTTGTGAGTTGGCTCTGAGCCTGATGGTGCAGACACTGGGCAAGTAGGGCTCTTCTTTCCTTCTTCCTCCATGCGGTCTCCTTACCAGTCAAGGAAAAAACTGGCCTCCTGGGTTATTAGCCATTGAATTGGGGGGGGGGGGGAAGAGACAGAGTGGGTTGTCTCTTGGATTTGAGTCCCAGCTATGTTTGCCCGGGAGGGTACTGCTTTTTTTGTAGTATTAGGTGTTTACAGACACACATGTTGAGTTGTACTCAGTTAATTTTTTAATTATATTAGTCATTCTGTGATAATAATTTAAAATGCTTCTGAAGTTACCAAATGACTACAAATGTAATGCATAGCAAGATACAAGCTGGTCTTCTGCCACGTTTCAAAGAAAGATTTTTAAAAATACATGTGGGATTTTATTCTGTTATAGCAATGACCAACAGAACTTTCTGTGATGGCTGAAATTTCTGTTTCTTATGCTGCCCAACATGGTAGCTACTAGTCATATGTGGGTATTGAGTCCCTGAAAAGTGACTAGTGCAACCGAGAAACTCAAGTTTTAATTTTATTTAATGCCAATAAATTTAACTTTAAAAAGTCCCAGGTGGCCAAGCCTACCAATTGGACAGTATAAATTTAGAACATGATTAAAAGGGATTTAATCTCCTAGTTTCATTTTTTTACTGTGCTAAGGTTTGAACTAAGCCAGTGGTTCTCAACATTGGCTGGACAATGAAATCACTCAAACAGTGACATTTGGTCTCTCTTTCCAGTGCTACTTAGTGTGAAGCCTGAGTATTGAGATTTTTAAAGTCGCTCAGGTAATTCTAAAAGTATAATCAAGACTGGGAGTCAGCATGAAAGGGCATTATCTTTAAATTCCTTTCCAGTTCTAGATTTAGTTGCAAATTGTACTGAATTTAGAATTCTATAAGGCAAATAGAGGACTTGTTACTTTAGTGTTTTGGTAGGAAATTACATGTGGATATAAGCTTTTTGCAAAAGCTGTTTGTCTTAAAACTTATCTGAAACTTAATTATTTGAAAACATTAAGCCTGGCTGAAGTGATATACCCCTCTTTGGAGTTTTTTTAATTGAGACAGACCATGGGTTCAAGCTATAGATAGGGGGTTATGTGTATGTACTTGTTTGGGGATCTGACTGCAGCCTGTGTCAAGGTTTGGCCATCTGCCTGTGAACCTGCAGGGGGTGACCTCACTGAGTTATCCAAGCTGCAAGTTCATGGAGATCTCAGTGGGAGGTCCTTGGGCAAATCCCTTGGAGCACCATACAACAACTGCTGAGTTTGTATCTTCCCTGGGATTAGAAAAACAAGTTTTTTGGCCAAGACATTCTCTCTAAAGCTACCACAGACAGGGTTCCAGAAAGTGTTAGGACGTTGGTTCCCAGGACTTTTAGAGCCTCAAACAAACGTGCATTTCTTCTAGCTAACAAATGCCTCAAAAGTTAGTGAAATAGATATGAGTATTTAGTTTTTTTTAAAAAACTCTTTAGTTTAAAAATTCAGTTTGACTCAAAGCTGGGAGTTTTTTCTTAAAACCTTGGCTAATTGGTATTATTGTTTCATTAAAGAGTAATGGGTTACGTGTGGTCAGATTTTTGAGGTCACCAGGAAAGCAGGGAGGGAGGATCACTTTACTAGATTGCTTTATTTGCCATTATTTAAAAAATAAGAGAATAGACAATAAACAATGGAACAGAACAGAGCCTGGCACTGGACCCCAAGTATCTCTACACATTCGGTAGGGTAGACATAGAATTGCAGATCACTGAGGACAAGACTGTTGAATAAATCTCACTGGGAAAATGTTACATATACATAAAAATAAAATAAAACTAGACTCCTGTCTCCTACCAATAAATTAGTCAGTTCCAGGAAGATTAAAGATCTATCTGAAAAGTGAAAGTTTAAGAAAAATTAGATGTAAATTATTCTCCCCTCCTTCCATCGTAAGGATAAGACAAAAATGCCAACGGAAAACACTGAAGTTTGCACAAGATTTAAAAGTACTATATATTAAGATAGCAGGAAACAAAATTGAAAGAAAAAAATTGGACTAGGACAATATATTTGCTATACACAGTTGACAAAATTGAAGGTTCTTACAAGAAGACCAAGAGAAAAATGGGCAAATAATCCCAAAAAACTATTCAGAGAAAAAGACATCCTATTTTCCAATAAACATACCTCTCTTTTTTTTTTTCTGTTTTTTATTTATTTTTGAGAGACAGAGAGAGACAGCATGAGCAGGGGAGGGTCAGAGAGAAAGGGAGACACAGAATCCAAAGCAGGCTCCAGGCTCTACGCTGTCAGCACAGAGCCCGACGTGGGGCTCAAACCCATGAACTGTGAGATCATGACCTGAGCCGAAGCCGGACGCTTAACCGACTGAGTCACCTAGGTGCCCCAACATACCTCTCTACTAATTAGGCAAATCCAATTTTATTATTTTTTATTATTTTTTGTTTTTTTTTAATTTTATGGTAAGTAGGCGCCACACGCAATGCGGGGCTTGAACTCATGACCCTGAGACCAGGAGTCTCATGCTCTACTGACTGAGCCAGCTAGACACCACAAGGTAAATCCAGTGTTAAAGCAATGTATCGTTTCATACCCATCAGATTGGAAAAATGTATAAAGACTGATAAGACCAGGAGCTGACAAGGAGATGGAACCACAGGGAATCCGCAAACACTGTTATGAGGGTCAAATGGGCTCAACCGCTTTAGAAAGCAACTTGGTAACACCTAGAAAAGTGAAACTGTATGGCTGCTATACCTGTACAGTATCACCTGGAGTGTGTATCCCAGAGAAATGTTTGCACATGTGTGGAAGGAGACATTCAAGAAATATCCATTCAGTAGTCTTTATGAAAGCAAATGACTAAACAAAATTGCTACCAATCAGAAAAGTGATAATTGCGGTACAGTCCTGTGAATGAGTGAATAAGAACTTTGTTTGTCATACTCTGGGAGCAGAAATCCTTCCATGAGAATGTCCTGACCTTGACTGCATGGGCAGAGGTGAAGTGGGAAGCATTATTTGCTATTTCAAAAATAGTACTCTATTATATACTTACAGTTTTTAAGGGAGCATACAGTCTAGAAAGTGAATGGGATTAGAATATGCCCCCCAAAAATATGCCACTTTGCCGTAAGGATTGTTTTGAGTTGTAAGCAACTGAGAAACAGCAGATACAAGAAAAGCTACCTTCTCATTTCTGTGTAAAGTAGGGCAGAGGTTCCCCTTTGTGAGGCTGCCCCCTTCCTTTCTCCCATCCCAGGAAGAGGAGACGATGCTTGTTACTGGAGACAGTACCAACTTGAATCTGCATCTACAAACCTTACTGAAATCATTGTTATCTTCTGTTGTTTTCTCCCACATACTTCCCTCCCCCAAATTTACTGCTCCCAGAAACCCAAACCCTTTTCCTTTGTCTTGTTACATCTCCACAGTTCATTCCTTCTTGTTACATAAGCTCTCAGGTCTAACTTCTTCTTAGGGCTTTTACTTCCTTTCTATGTAGTCCCCCCCCCCCAATGCCACATAAAAGTATTGACATTAAATAAAACTTAAATGACTTTTCTCCATAAAACTGTCTTTTTTTTCATTTGTAGGGCCTCAGTTATTGAACCTAATAGAGGAGAGAAAGAAAGATTTTCCTCCTCTGCAAAAGGAAAGTGATATTTGGGGGATGGGGGGAAAGGCAGCTGCAAGAGTTAAAGACTTATCTGATCAGCAATTTTCTTTTTCCTTTTTATTTTTTGATGTTTGTATTTTGCAAGTGAGAGAGAGAAAGAGAGACAGAGTGGGAATGGGAGAGGGGCAGAGAGAAGGAGACACAGAATCTGAAGCAGGCTCCAGGCTCTGCACTGTGAGGACAGAGCCCGACACAGGGGCTCAAAACCACAAACTGGGAGATCATGACCTGAGCTGAAGCTGGATGCTCCACTGACTGAGCCACCCAGGCACCCTGATCAGTAATTTTAAAGAGCTCACTTATTTAAGAAAAAGTATACATATTACAAGACAACTAAAAAAAATTACATTTCAACTTCAACAATTCACATCTTGTCAGAAACATTGTTCATACTAGGTAATAGGTAATAAATGCTAACTATTACATGCTAACATTTAACCAAATAGCAAATGTTTTGGAAAATAGATTTCCATAGACTGCTGCATGTCCCACCCCCCACCCCCAATTTAATTTATTAAATCCTAACACCCAGTATGATGGCATTAGGAATTGGAATACTTGGGAGGGCTCTGCCCTCAAGAATGGGATTAATCCCTTCATGAAAAAGCTCCTGAGAGTTCCCTTATCCCTTCTGTTAAATGAGGTTATAGAAAAAAGATGGCCATACGTGAACCAGGAATCTGGCTCACCAGATCCCGAATCTGCTGACACCTTGATCTTGGACTTTCCAGCTTCTAGAGCTGTGAGAAATAAATTTCTCTGGTTTATAAGCCACTCAGTCTCTGGTACTGTGTTATAACCACTCAAACAGATTAAGATGCAGATACATTGGAATATCTTCAGATTCAGCTAAGGCTGTTAGAATTGTGAGGTCCTCATTCAACTCAAGCAAGGTTCAAAGGTAGGCGTGGTTGTATGGGCAGACTTACAGAAAGAAGACAGAGGCCTCGGAAGCTAGAAAGTGGTACTGGACCACCGTCCTCTGGCTTGCCAGGCCTAAGCCTGGCTGCTCCATGGGATGTGGCCTTCGGATTCTCTTGTTCCTCTTCTCAGGCTTACCCCAAAAGTCAGAACCAGGTTTATCGTAAGGAGTTTAGAATATATTCAGGAGCCTGTTGGTACCCCGCATTCTCTCTACCTACTTCCTTATGTCTATGTAACTCTTTTACAATTAGAGACTTTTTTTTTTAAATTCAAAATTGGAGACATGTTTACAATCTGTTGCTGGGAGGACAGTGGCTGAAAGTTCCTGTTCAACCAGTGATCCTCAAAGGACCGTCTGCAGATCGACAGCACCAGCAGCACCTAGGGACATGTTCACAGTGCCAATTCTGGCCCCCCATCTAGATCTCCTGGGTTAGAAACTCTGAAGGCAGGCCCAGCATGCTAAAATCTGAGAACAACTGTGCTAAACTGAACAAACAAATGACTAACAATGGAGCTTTCCACACCTCCTAGTTACAACTTAATTGGAAGTGAAGTTGATAGAACAGAAGAGCCTTAGGGCCTGGAGGAGCAGGTGTAGAAAGCACAGACGCTGCATCAGTCGGTGGTCAATGGGAACCAGGCTTGAAAGCTCATCCTGTTCTTGGCTGCCCAGTGCACTGGTAGAAGCCAACACTGACATTTGGCAGTTTGTTAAGTACTTAATTACCTTGCTGAATGACTGGCTAAGCACTGATGACCTACTATGTGTGGAGCATGAAGGACAATAGTAGATAGGCTTTGATCCCTGCCCACACAGAGCCTGCAGTCTAGTGGGAAAAGCAAATAAGTAATTCAACGTTACCCTTGTGATCCCTGTGACAGCATGGTAGATGCTATGGAAGCTGATAAAGTATGCCTATGCCAGATTCAGGGTGTCATGAAAGGTGTTGAAACTTAGAGCACGAATAGTAATATGTCAGGCAAAAGGAGTGGTGTCTAGGATACAGTATTCGTTGAGTTTTCTTTCTTAATAAAGAAGCTCTGTTTCTAGATGATTGATTGATCTCTACCATCTGAAATAGAACATAAAAAAATGCCCAAGATGTTTCCTAACTTGATGAGAAGTGAAATATAATGTACATTCAACATTTTCTTTTTTTAATGTTTATTTATTTATTTATTTATTTATTTATTTATTTATTTATTTAGGGGAGAGATAGAGCACAAGCAGGGGAGGGGAAGAGAGAGAGAAAGAGAGAGGAAGACACAGAATCTTAAGCAGGCTCTGAGCACTGTCAGCACAGAGCTGGACTTTGGGCTTGAACCCATGAACCATGAGATCATGACCTGAGCCAAAGTCAGACACTTAGCCAACTGAGCCACCTAGGCACCCCTGAAATAATAATGTACATAAGAAATAAGACAACTTCTAATTTATTTGGGGGCCATTAAGGCCCCTAGTTTGACCAGACAGCCCATCCACTAGGCTACTCACCCTAAAAATTTAGATTTGAAGTTATTTAAAAAACGATACCCATCAAAATTAGAAAATGGGATAAAAAATATTACACGATCTTTTTGCATGGAACTTACAAATCATCGTTGCTTGTTTGATAGGTATATCAGAAATAAATGGCAGTGTCTTTAATTTATCAAAGGAGATTTTTGTTGGGTGATTCTTTTTGACATTCACTGAATATTTAATACATGCCAGGTAACAGAGGGAGATGAAAGAGATTGGTAGTTAAAAAAAATAGTATTGTCAATAAGGAATAAGGCCAAGGGTATTCCTTCTAGTAGGGCAATTTACCCCCAAGGGGTGTTTACTTCAGTGCACATCCTCCACAGCGGGACCCTCAGCCATCAGAACACCTTGTTCTAGATCTGTCAGACCCAACATCCACTTCTATAGTTAAGTACTTTGTTATATACTTTGATGATCCCTAAATGAAACATTTACAATATAACTACTTTCTTTGTATCTATCTTTTATATGTCCATTAGTATATGATACTATATAGATTTTTATAATTGCATGTAGGGAGATTTTCTCCATAAATGTCAGTATGTGTGGTAGGGATCCATTTCACTAGAAGAGATAATGAAATAATCTGTGAGAATATTTTTGTAGAATCACTTTGACCACCACAGATACAAATGCTGATTGATGAGTTATGACATTTTTTCTAATTATGACCAACTTAGTAAAATCCAAACAAAACAATGAGTACTAGTTCCTTAATTTATGTGGTAGTTGTATTCCTGGAAATTTTATCAATATTAAAACATACACAAATTTTCTTCCTTCTTTCCCCTTCCTTCCTTCCATCCTTCCCCTTTCTTCCTTCCCTCCCTTCCTTCCTTCCTTTTTCTTTCATGTAAAAGAAAACCTAAGTTCTTTGCCTAGATAATTATAAACAGGTTTTTTTTTTTTTTTTAAACAAGGCGAATGTTCTTGGCACATTCAAGTTTCTGCAGGTTTATTCTCTGTTGTGTGAGACCACCCCTTTCACTGCAGGCAAACTAGTATCCCTGGACCATGGCCCATAACCAAAAACTCTCCTCAATTTCCAAAATGCCTTCCAGGAGACAATATTCACTTTCCTCCCCACACACCTTGAGAACCATTATTCCAGAATCCATGATCTAGATGAATTTTATCTTCCCCTTTCTCAAAGCAGGCTTGCAACTATCTGCCAAAATAGTAAACATCTGAAACTCAGCACAAATGTCTTTGCCAACATTACCTCTATCTTTCTTCCAGGGGTAATTTACCTTTTGTTACCCTCATCTAAGGGAGAAAACTGGAGTTCTGAAATGTAGCAGCAATTTTAGTGATAGTAATTTTGCCAGCAGATCCTTCCAAGTTGCCTCTTGCCATTTGGTATACCCACAGAGCAGGACATATGAGGGCCAGAAGGTGGTGGTTTGTACATTTAAACCAAAGTAGAGGTGTGCGCCTGACCATCTGGACAGCAGCAAGAATTCCGAAAGGTTACTGATTTTTAGGATGATAGGAGCCTCAACCAAAGTCACCTGAGCCAGCTCTGGGAAAACCTGTAACCTGTGCCTAAACACGTGTGTACTTGTGGTCCCGGCAGGAAGTGGTATGCATGTTAGGATAATTCAAGGAGGTAGTACTAAGCGGTTGTTTACAAATGTGTGCACAGGGAGAAGAACACCAAATGGACAGTGCAGGACCCTGAGGGCTGTTACTGCCCCTAGACCTTGAAAGGACAAAGGAGAGAAGAATTCCTAAAGGCTGGAAGGAAAAATTTCCTCAGAGCAGCCGCTTGGGAGGACCAGCACTTTCTGTGAAAGAATGCAGTCAGTCCGGTGATGCTACTGGAAGGGAGGTGGGGAAATTGCCTTCCTCCTCTGCTTGCTGTGGGGGAGGATGAACCCAGTGGGAAGCCTGAGGGCAGGGACCCTGTTGCAGTTCATGGCGGTCCACTTCCTGGACAATGAGAGGGGGAGGGATGGGCCAGGAGGGCAAACAGCCAGATAGTTACTGAGATGGACATTTTCTAACTTCTTTAATTGAACTTTTAGAATGCTAGTACGTTGTAATTTGACAGCCTTACTCTTCCACCTTAAGGGTAAACATATTAATCCGTTTCTAAGATGCATGTACATTGACGTGAGACCAAATTGAATATGTGATCAATTGAATATAGGTACAATTGTACCTAGTGTACAATTAATGTTGATAAATGAAAATGGAGAAAATTGTGCTTGAGACCATAGGTCACAAAGATGAGCATCAAGTTAGTGAAAAGCAATTCCAAGAAATTACTGTTTAGTTTCAGGCTACACTCTGGGTCCTATCAATATTCAGACCTTAGTAATCGATGGCAATTTTGTGTAGAGGAAAGACCACAGGCTTTGGACTCAGGTCTGATTTTGAACATTGGTTTTTGAATGACTAGCAAGATATAAAGTTGGCCAAAGAACTTCACTTCTGAACCTTAGTCTCTTTGTCTATGCAGGGAAAGGGTGAATGAAAACTACCTTACACTGTTAGGAAGACTAATAAAACTGAATAAAAAAATGAGATTCATAGGGGCAGTCTGGATCAGAAAAGCATGTGAGTCTTAATCTTGGAGTTAAGAGTCCGAGCTCTACGTTGAGGGTAGAGTTTACTTAAAAACTTTTTTTTTTTTTTTAAAGGAGATACATATAAACCACCTATTCATCTTAGGTACTTGGCCAGTGTTAGGTCAATGATTCTCAAAGTGTGTTCTCAAGCCAGCTGCATCAGCACTATCTAGGAACTTGTAGAGAGAAAAGCAAATTCTCCAGGGGTGGGAGAATCTGCATGCCCAAGTTTGAGAACAATTATTTTAGACTCTCCTGTTCAGATGAAGAAGAGGCAGCACAGATTTTGGAAGATGTGTTGCACAAGGGACTCCGGACAGTATTCTCTGAGCCCCCAGAGAAATCCATGGTGGGCGCCCTATTTCCTGTTCTTGTCTGTGTGGAGGAACTACAGTTAGAGGAAGCTTGTCCTTGTCCCAGTCCTCTGGTGAGTGCTTCTCACTGAACTTTTGTCTTGCTGTTTATGTGGTAAGCTGACCTGGGGAAGGCGAGATGACCCATTTTTTCTGTGATTGGGCAGGTTGGTCTAATTCTGAGGTCAAGTATTAAACCTCATTGTGGCCATATAATTAAGCCATCTCCACTTAGCTTCTATTAGTAATAAAATTCATATTTTGATCTCTGCTTAATTCTTACATAGCACCTACTTTTCAATTGGCTCTGCGGAGGGTAAATAAAGGAGTGGTGTTTTTTTTTTTTTTTTCCAAATTATACCCTGTGGTAGTTAGCCTCCAAAATCTTCCTCAGTGATCCCAAGTTCAAGTATTCTTACCTTTCCACACAGTTCCAGAGTTGGTCAGTGTGACCAATGTAATATGGCAGAAGTAATGGCATTTTGCTTCCAAGATTATGTTATAAGAGATTCTGTGACTTCCATCTCTCTCTCTCCTTTTTTCTCTCTCTCTCTCTCTCATAGATTATTCACTCTGGGTGTCACCAGCTGCCGTGTAATAAGCAGTACTATTGAGAGGCCTACATGACAAACCACGTGAGTTAGATTGCAGGTGGGACCTTGAGCCCCAGCCAAGCTGCCCTGGTTGACATATTGACCACGACCCTGTGAGAGGCAGGAATAGAACTACAATAACTCAGTTAAGCTGCTTTTGGATTTCTGGTCCTCAGAAATTATGGGATGATACATATTTGTTGCTTTATGCTGCTAAATTTGAGGGCTAATTTGTTACATGGTAATGGATAACTAGTCTAGACTGTAGTACCTAGAAGTGGGGTGCTACTCTAACAAATACCTAACATTTAAGAGTGGTTTGGGAAGTGGGCAGCGGATGGAAGCTGCAAGTATTTTAAACAGTGCCTTAGTGAACGCCTAACTAGCCTTGAGCAGACTGTTAGTTGAATTTTGGACTCTGAGCAGGCTGGAGGTTGGAGTTTATTTTATTTTACTTTACTTTATTTTATTTTATTTTTATTTTTGGAGGTTGGAGTTTAAAAGAAAGTGAGAAGAATCTTATTGAAAAAGGAGGACAGAGAACCCTTCTTATGTAGAGGCAGACAGTTTAGCAACCTTGTGATCTTCAGTAATGTGGAAGATGGGAAATGTGGCTGAAGAACTGGGTGATCTAAGGAGATTTCCAGAGTGCTGAGGGTGCTGGCTTCTTCTAACAGCATACACGAAGAGAGCGATACGCTTAAGGAGGAAATGGTAAGCTAAAAGAGCCAGGGCTTATCAGTTATAAAGACGCCAACCTCTAACGATGACAGAATCATGCTAAAATTAAGAAATGTCTGTAGAGCAAAGGTTCAATCTAGGCACCATCAGGGGAACATGGTCTAAAGACGAAGCTAAGGATGTGACTATGAAATAGTTTGCTATGATCTCAGAAAGATCAAAAGTGGTGTCTCTGAGTACCAATTTAGTCACAGAGAAGGTCCCCTAAAGTTTTTAAGAGTGTAGCTCACAGAGTCTCTCAAGCAAATGATAGGGCTCCTGGGAAGCTGCATGGCACTGGTCCTCAGAGAATCACTAGACAGAGAAGGGGTTATCTCAAACAGATTTGTGGGTGCGACTTTTGTCTAATAGAAAGGATCTGATAAACTTTATAAGAGATTCACAAGATATTTGAAAAGAATTATATTAGCAGAAACATTGCCAATTAAACCTCAAAGGGGACAGAAAAAGTATAATACGAAAGAAGCTTTTGTAATTCCCTGCACCCAACCCCCACCACACACATTCTACAGCAGGTTTGGAAAGTTATTTACCTGTTGTTTAGAGGTATTACTTTTCATGGAAAATAAAAACTGGCTCAGGAGATGTAGTCAAGAGCCCTGGAGAAGAACTCCTGGGGAGGAAGAGCGTTGAGTCCTCAAGAATTTCCAACATATGCCTTACTGGATTTTCAGAGCTTCTATGAGGACTCCTGGGTGCTTCCATCCTCCCTTTTGGAATAGTTCCTAATGCCTGTGTTCTTTACACCGTGCCTGTTTCACCATTGTACACTGGCTGTTCAGAGGGCAGCTAAGGTATCTCTTCAGTTCACAGGCTTTTAGATTAAAGAGGGACCACACTTAAGGGACTGTACCCCAGGAGCCTTGTGTGAATCTTGACCTGACTTAGATGATGTGATTCTGGATTTTGAGCTGATGCTGTAATGGGATGAGAATTTTAGAAGTTTTGGGATGGGTTGAATGTGAGGGGACATGAATCACTGGGGCCAAGAGGGCACGCTGTGACAGCCAGTCTCCCAGGCTGTCTCCTCCTGGTATCCACACCTTTGCCGAGTCCCCTCCCTCACTGTGCCAGGATTCACTTGCAAAATACCACTACTTGCAAGCTTAGGGTATAAAAGACACTGCAGCTTCTCTTTGTCCCTCTCTCCTAATTAATGGAAGCCAGCCACTGTGGAGTGAACATTAGCCCATGTGATTAACATTCCAGGCGATGAGGAACCGAGGCCTGTCAACAACCACATGAATAAGCTTGGAAGCAGATTCTCCAGCTCCAGTCAAGCCTTCAGAGGCCTTTAGCCCCAGCTGCCAGCTTGACTATAATATCATGACTCAGAATGATCCAACTAAGCCACGCCTGGATTCTTGACCAGAAGCCTTGTAAGATAATAAAAGTGAAGTTCTTACATTTGGGGGCAATTTGAAATGCAACAATACATAATTAATATGTACCTCCAATGCACTCATTACATTTACACCACATCCCATAAGACCTCACAGAAGAGCAATTTTTACATTTGCTTGGATAGATGGTTTATATTTTCAGAACAAGTCTTTCAGGCATGAAGGAGGAAGGCGGCTCCCCCTTTTCCTTCAGTATAATCCTTTTGATAGCAAAAACTTTAATCTGGCAGGAGTCTTAATAGATATCGTTCACACTTCTCCATTTAGACAACAGATGAAACATTTTAGACAATGATTTCATCATTCTGAATAGATGAAATCAACCTGAGAATTTTCTTGGACTTAATTTGGAATCAATTCCAGTCAAGTTTTCATGCAAGTTTTTTTTAAGGGAGAGAAAGAGTGTGAGCAGGGGAGGAGCAGGCCACCAGGGAGATGCAGAATCAGAAGCAGGCTCCAGGCTCTGAGCAGTCAGCACAGAGCCCAAAGCAGGGCCTGAACCCACTAACCGTGAAATCATGACCTGAGCTGAAGTCGGATGTTTAACTGACTGAGCCACCCAGGCACCCCTCATGGAGCTTTTAAATTGGGCTGGCTTTAATGTCAGGAACATGGATATATTATGGAATTCACCCAAATCTCTATGCAATAATCTTGCTCAATTGCCTTTAGTTTCTTGAAAGAAGAGCCTTATAAGTTGGGAGAAATTCTATTCCTTTTTGATTTAATTTTTGGGGAGGTATCCTTAAAATATCCAAATGGGCTCTAGACAATCAGGATAAAGAAAGTCACTCATAACTTCTATTTGTCTATGTTTTTCTATTTTCCTAAGTTCTTGTGTGAATTTTGATATTGTATTTTGCTCTTTACTCTTGTAGAGTATAGTGGTGAAAGCAATATTTGTTTATTTAATTTTAGAGACAGAGAGAGAGTACAAGTGGGTGAGAGGGGCAGAGGGAGAAAGGGAGGAAATCTTAAGTAGGCTCCTTGCTCAGCATGTCTGACTCGGGACTCGAACCCATGACCCTGGGGTCATGAACTGAGCTGAAACAATGAGCTGGATGCTGAACTGAGCCACTCAGGCACCCCAGCAATGAATTTTTAAATGATTCAGCTCTAATATTTGCATTCTCTTTCCACAAAGCCCATACATGGTAATCAAAATCCATCTTCATCTCATGACTGATGTTACCCTCAAGTTCCTACACATGTCACATCCTTCTTCTACCTAGAACTAGTTCATCCAATCAACTGGACATCTGCTTTTCTTCTCCCTTTTTGGAAAACAGGCTGCCCCCATGTTTTCAAGTCCTCCTTTCTGGAACATGTGAACACTTGTTCTCAGACTCCTTGCAAGTAGACTCTCTGAGGATCCAAGTCTGGAAGCGCTTTATGAGAAACAATTGGAGATCTGTCTGTCAGTGCATTCCATGGGAATGTTACACTGTCTGGGGAAAAGCTCTGTGCAGGCCACAGCCACCACTACCTGGGCCACAAGAGTAGTGCTGAATGTCACTTCACTTATTGACATTAATTGCCTGATGACCACTGCATTTGGAAAAATAAGGACTGAGGAAGGTTGATTGAAAACCTAAATACTCCTAGGGACCTCTCATTTGGTTAAGAACTTCCCTCTCTCATAGTTCATGCATTTTTATGGGAAACACGAGCCCCTAAGGGCTAAACTTCTACAACAAAACTGTGAATCCTTTCAGGATATAATCCTGCAAATCCTTTCCTCTGAGGAACTTCCAAATATCCAATACAGCATTGTCAACTATAGTCACCATGCTGGACCTAAACATCTCCAGGACTTACTGATCTTAGTAACAGGACGTTTGTATATTTTGGCCTCCTTTCCCCATTCCCCCTACTCCCTATACCCCCTTGCAATTCTTTCATGAGTATTTTTAGATTTCTTTAAAAATTAAAATATAGGAAATACATGATGATAATGTCAGTATGTGACTCCCAGGCATGAGTAAGTCCTTTGCCACTTCCTAGTATTTGAGCCTCATTCCTATCTTTCTTTTTCCTTTCCTTACTCTACTTTCTTCTCTTTTTCTCCTTTCTTTTCTAGGCTAGGCCACCATCCTGAAAGGGACCCTCAGTGAGATCTGGTACTGGGCACAGTGTGGGGATGCCAGGGGTCAGAAGGGGCTGAGGCATCATTAAACAGGCTGGCTGTCCTTAAGCACACAGTAGGGACAGAAAGGGTGTGAGTCTGAGGAAGTCCCACAGGGCAAGCCTCAGGGCCTTGTTCCCAGCAGCCTGCAGGGAGTCTCAGGAGAGCTGTGGTGAGCTCAGTGAGGAGATCCAGGGCTCTACTGTCAGCTCAGCTCTGAGTTTTTAAAGAACTCTCCTCAGGTCTGATGAAATGCATATGAAATAACAATATTGGCTATAGTTTCTAACTGGGTTCCCTTCATACCTATTTGGTCCGACAGAAGAATTTGCTGTGTGTACCCCTTTGGGATTCCCCTCCACCAAGCTTTGGCAACCAGAAGCGATGAGGAGGGTGCACGGATATTAGCACGGAACTGAGGCGCTGGCACTGGACCCTAGGGTTCCCTTAGAAGAGATGTCTGGCCCCGGCTTACCATAGACTGGTAGTGGGATGCCTGGAAAGGCCCCTGGTGGCCCCAGGACTGCTTCTCGACATACCAGATACCAACTGGAGTTACCATCACAAGAAGCAGGAATTTAGCATTTTCTGAACTTAGCACAGTTTGTAACAGTCAAGACAATGGGCCAGGGTGTGGCTCCATTTGGGGTTTGAGCTGCAGACCAGAGGAAGGAACAATGAAAGACTGCTTGTGTTTCTGTGGTTTGGCTCAGCTGGAGAGGAGACTGTGGGATAATCACCGAGTGTTCATGTCAGAATCTCTGCAATTGGCCTCGTTACTTCTGAAGCTGCCTGGCTGAGCAGTGGTAGGGAGATGGTCAAAGCCTGTCCTTGGACAATAGCCACTAGTTATTCAGTGGCCCTCATGTGCTAGATGACATGAGGTGCTTTATACACACAGTCTTAACCATCTGTAGAGTCAGGTGGTATTCCCATTTGTGAGATAAAAAAAATCAGGTGGTCCAGAGAAATTTAGTGGTTTGTTCAACATCAGGTTTCTACTAAATGGCCAACATGGCAACTCAAGTATACAATTATGTTTCCTATAATGTCATATGCAGCCCTAAAAAACCTTGCAGTTGATAAAACAATAAACCAAAAATAATAGGGCTTATTGGAGAAACAGGGTTGGTGCTAGAAAACTTTATTTTTAGAAACTAAAACCCCAATAACACTGCAAACAGAAATACAAGCACATCTGAATGCTCATCAGTGTTTGCAACTAGCATCACAGTGGTCCCTCTACAGCCTCCATCCTTGGGCTCAGACTTCTTCCTAGGGATGCTTGACCTCAGGGCATTTGCTGCCAGTGGAGGATGTTTGTGTCAGCATTAGAAATCTGGTCCAGGGTTTGAATACAGAGGGGCATATCTTGGACACAGCTTCATCCACACCTGCTGTCCAACAGGGAGTTTACTATGATAAAAAACTTAGTGGCTGATTTGGGGCTTCAAGAACCCCCTACTTCATTGAAGGCCCTCTCTGTAGACATACAGGTTTTTCCCCTAAAGCCTTCATATATTTCTAAGACTTTCTCTCTAAATGTAAGAAAGCTTACCCTCATTGCAAAAATCATGTACTCAGCAACATAATTTCTCCATCACATTTTTCTCTCCCCCAAATTCTTGGTCACTTATGAGGTGCACTGCATTAAAGGGAATGAGTGCTGTTTTGGATCAGAAAATCCCATTTCAAAGCCCATGTGATTTCCCCCTGTTCCAGAGAGCCCTCCTCGGACTTGAGGAAAGTTTACACTGGTTGGAGCATTTCTAACTGACAAGGCCAGTTTGTTCTCATATAATCACCACATCCTGGTCAGACCTCACAAAATTAACAGTGGTTTCTTAATTTCACCTGCTATCCAGCCCAGATTAAACTTTTTTGATAGTCTCAAAGTGCTATTTATAGCTGGTTTGTTCAAATTAGGATCTAAACAAGGCCCATTTATTGCATTTGGTTGTTACATCAACTTTGTAGCTTTTGTTCTATACCTTCCTGCTCCTCTTAAATACAATCCATGTGTTGGAGATACCACTCCTTTGTATTATGAGGCATTCTGCTATTTGAATTTGGTGGATTACTTTCTTATGGTGTTTGGGTAGCTCCTCTATTTTCCATTTTTATTACCTGTAAACTGGTAGTTAGATCTGGAAGCATGATTTAGGTTTAGGTTCTGTTTTGCTGGTAAAAATATTTTAAAAACGGGGCAGTATAGTTCCTGTTGCCCCGTGTCTTGCAGCACAAGGCTGAGGCCTAATCTTAGTGATGCTAAGTGAGACCAGTTCATTAAGAGGTGGCAGCTGGAACCCTCCATTATAAAGTCCCCAGCAACTTAGAACTTACTGACTTATCATCCATGGATCATTTCTCAGATCTGCTGTTTTGCCATAATTGAAAAATGATGATATTCTAGGCCTATTATTCTTTCTGTATGAATTATCTGGAATTCTTTTTGTGAAGAACTTGACCTCCTCAGCTCTTTGATAAACTGAAACACAGCTCGTTCAAAAGGTGAAGCCTTGACTCTTTATTTGTATCACTTTTGAGAGTAAAGAGGTGGTACCCTGGCAGACTCAGATGGTGACCGTTATTTCCTGGAGACTCATCATAAATTACTGACTTTTATACATTGATGTTTTAAGCACTGATGTTTTAAGCATTCCCTTTTTGCTCAAATTGCCCCAAATTTTCCAGAAGTCTTTTCAGTTTAGTTATTGTGTAGTTGCGACGTGACCTCCGCACAGTCTGATTGTTTCCTTGCTTTCTGGCGCACAAACGTGTCTGACTCATTTTTTAAATATCCTGGTGTGGACCTGAAATCAAATTTTTTTCTCAAAAGAAGCAACTTTTAGCAGAAAATAGTATTTGACGATATTAATTTGGTCGTTAAAGAGAACTTACTCTTGAATAAGAGCTGGATGCAATCAGATACAGGTTTTCTAGTTATGCACTAACATTTATGAAACTTTGTATTACAGTTTTGTCAAAGGAAAATATCCTTATCACAAATTGAAGCTTGGTAGTTTGACTCTGTTTGCATTGTAAAAAAAATTGTGTTCTGCTCTTTGATAACATGAGTCTTAGGAACGTGTTTCAGTTTAGCCAAGTCGATAAAAAAGTGGATTGGTCATAAGTACTAGGAAATTATTCCTAAGTATTTCAAACTGCCCAATTATGAAGTTTTGGACTCAGAAGTGATGCTTCAAATTTTAGTTTTGTTTTTGAATATTAACACATTTTTTTCATTTTTTAATGTTTATTTTTGAGAGACAGAGCACAAGCGGGGGAGGGGCAGAGAGAGAGGGAGACATAGAATCTGAAGCAGGCTCCAGGCTCTGAGCTGTCAGCACAAAACTTGATACAGAGCTTGAACATGATCTCTGAGATTGTGACTTGAGCCTAAGTCTGATGCTTAACTGACTGAGCCACCCAGGCGCTCCTTGAATATTAACACATTTAAAAGAATAAGCCTTAACATGCACTTGTTCATTTTTTTTGGTTGGGACCTTAATATATTTTCCATTTTATAGATTATGATTGCTTTATGAATATTTTGTTTTTGTCCTTGGTGGAGAAATCTGTTCATTTTATTTGTGGTAGTCATTTGCAATTCTTCACATTAGCACATGAAAAAAATTCAACTCCAACTTTATTAGTAACCAAATGACATGCAAATTAAAACAAAAGCATTTTTGTTACAACAAATTAACAAAGACTTAAAAAATTATATTCTGTTCCAGGGAGATTTAAATGACAGTCTCATTTTTTAGGCCTGCTTTGCTATCATGATTGCAAAAGTTGGTGCTTTCTACTTGGGCTGGCTCCTATCTCCTCTCTTTCTCTAGTATCAGAGCTCTGTGCTCCCTGACTTCTGATCAAGCCCTCTCTCTTGACCTGACAGACTTGAAGAGACAACAAATAGAATCTGCACAGAATTCACGCCTCCATGAATTCTTTTTGGCTATAGTAGGGCAAGATAGTAAATAGTTTAGCCTTTGTAGGCTAAGCAGCAAAGTAATCAATATGTTATGAAGTTACTTAACCTAATCATTTGAAATTAAAACTTTAAAGACCATTTTTAGCTTGTAGGACTCTGCAAAAGAAGGTGATAATCCAGACTCGGCCCGTGGCTGCGCTCTGTCACCTCCTGTAGGGAAGACCTCACTGTCCGCGGTGGGAGTATTCTCTAACGTTAGCTTCATCATCGCCCACCTCAGCCCCCGGCCCAGGTTGTGCTATTCTTGGGTATCCCACAGTGACTGAGCAAAGTCTAGCCTCCCACTGGCAGCCAGCAAGGAAAAGGGACCCAGCTGGAAAGAATCGAAGTCTGCCAGCACCCGGAATGGGTTGCAAAGTGGATCCTTCCTGAGGGCCTGCAAATTAAAAACCCAGCTGCCACAGTGGGGAGGAAAGGGGGCTTATGAGATCCTCAATAGAGAACCAACTGAACTCACTCAGACTTCTGAATTACAGAACTATGTGATAATAATTGGGTGTTATTTTAAGCCATTATGTTTGTAGTAATTTTGTTATCCAGCAATAGAAAACAAATACACTGGGAATTTTTGTTCACAGGGGACAGCCCGTGTGACACAGATGAGAAAGAGAGAATGGACCTGAGAACAAAGAAGTCAGGGACCAGATGGACCAGATCACAGTTTTTCTTTTCTTTTCTTTCTTTTTTTGAGTACCTCCTATACCTTAGATGATTTTGGCAAATACAGATGAGTCTGTTTTCTCAATGACTGTAAAGATATCATTGGATGAGGCTTTATTTGTGATGACAATAGGAATGTTAGAAATTTCAGTTGATTATTGTTAGTTTTATTGGAGGATGGCCATGTAAGTCTTTTTATTTCCTCCAGACTGGATCTTTCCATTTGCTTTGATGTTTAAAATTGAGGAATAACTACTAAGAGGTAGGGGGGCACAGAGAAAAGTCCAGGCCCATGCAGATGAATGTTTCCTACAGGAATTCCCTACAAAGTATTCCCTACCCGAAGCTTGGTAACCAGCTGCTGCTACCCAGAGCAAGTATCTGTGACAGCACACAAGGAGGCTGAGACAACCAGAGATGCATTTAAGTATGACAAAAGGCCAGCCCCCAAATAATTGCTTATAAAGATCCAAACAGAACCTAGAAGTCTTACCCTAGCTTTTAAAAATCCATTATTTCTTCCAGACAGAAGCACTTAAGTGGGAAAAATGGCTCATTTCAGGATACATGTAGAGAAAGCAATGTAACAATAAAGCAAAGCTTCAAGATATTCTGATCAAAGACTTGTGAAACTAATAGCTAACACAGAAAAGAGATAATAGCCCTTTTGAATGCATTTTGAGTGCTTCTACAAGATGTACAATCTAATTGGGGTGTAATTGCCAGCTACTGAGAGGTTTTTTTCCCCTATGGTTTGTACTACCTCGAGTGTGCATCTATTAGGGGTATAACTATGTGGATGAGCAGGGAGAGCCAGGATACCTCTGTAGCAATAACAGCAGCTGAATATAGCATGTGTCAGAAGGCATAGCATTCAGGTTTCCTGATAACCAATTCAAGCTTAATTATACAGAATTCTGAGGCCTCATTAGTGAAACACAATGTAGAGAATTTATACTAGTAATATTACACTGATCACCTGATTTAAGAATAAGGAATTGACGGAAGGGTGGGGGAAACATGGTGTATTCTGCTTTTTTTTTTAATGTTTATTTATTTTTGAGAGAGAGAGACACAGAGTATGAGTGGGGGAGGCTCAGAGAGAGAGAGGGAGACACCGAATTTGAAGCAGGCTCCAGACTCCGAGTTGTCAGCACAGAGCCCGATGCGGGGCCCAAACCACGAACCATGAGATCATGACCTAAGCCAAAGTCGGACCCTTAACCAACTGAGCCACCCAGGTGCCCCTGTATTCTGCTTTTATTGTAAGCAACTACAGTTAGGAAAAAGAAATAGCATTTGCCATCAAAGTCAAGTTCTTAAAGAAGAACATTAGCAATAAATGTAGAAGTAATGATAGAAAAAATAAGTTTACAAGACATAATGAAATAATTAATCCAGACAAGGCCCAATAATGAATGTTAAAGGTGCTGGCAGAATGGTTGGCAGAGCCCCAGATACTCACTTGGCACCAAAGTATCACCCCACAAATTATTTGCTAATAGTAAATAGGGGAAAGAAAATGTTTTAAAATAGAGAAATATCGCTATCATCACTTGGTAACCAAACTGACTATCCAATTTTCCGGCTATTAATGATGCTATGTGACTCCTAGATTATACAGTGTTTTCAACAGAAGTAAGATCTGGAGACCTGATTAAAGTTAAAGAACATACAATGCAGGGAAGAACAAACTAAGCAACACAATGAGGAAACAATTGGACACACTCAGAACATGGGACTTCCAACTGGTCTCCTAAAAGAAGTCCACGGCAAGTAAAAAAGAAGTCAGTAGATTAGGAGACTAATGAGTCAGAACGAAGTTTAACTCGGGATTGTTGATTGGATTTTAGTTTTAAAAAATACTTTAAAAATAATATGGGCCGATGGTGAACATTCAAATATGGGTCATTCAAATATCAGGCAGAATCTTCACAGGAAATAGATGAGAAACTCCAAAGAACGTAATCATTTAATACTTAATGATGATTAAATACTATTGAAAGATGTGGTCAGGGCCAGAGGAACCAACAAGGTATGCTTTTTTAAAAAAGTGTTTATTTATTTATTTATTTTGAGAGAGAGAGCACAGGGGAGGGACAGAGAAAGGGAGAGAGAAAATCCCAAGCAGGCTCTGCACGGACAGCACAGATGCAGGGCTTGAACTCAGTAACTGTGAGCTCATGACCTGAGCCTAAATCACGTTTTGGATGCTTACTCGACTGAGCCACCCAGGCACCCCGGGACCTGGGTTTAATAGGGAAGCCTGATCTGACACAGCCAATGCCAGGCCAGCATCCTGGCAGGAAGGAGCAGAGGCAAAGTGTCCCAACCACCTCCACCCTTCTCATCTCTTCCTGGGGCTTCCTGGTGGCCTCCAGGGCTGTAGGCTTCTACTATTGGTTGAACCCAACCAGGAGCCTGGCTGTGACAGTCCTCTCCTGGGCTTAGCGCCCAGCAGAGAAGGTAGATCATACCTCTGCAGGTGGGGAGCAAATGGACAAGTTGTGTCCCACACAACTGTGTCCCACACAGTTGGCTAGATTAGAGAATTCTTATTTCTTGTTAGGTATGATAATGGTGCCATGGTTATATAAGAGAATGTCCTTAGGATTTTCTTTGGTTTGTTTTTTGAAATGGATGTTAAAGTATTAAGGGATGAAATGCTATGCCTTTTTTTTTTCATGTCTTATTTGTTTTGAAATGGCTCAACCACTTAGATAGAAGGAAAGAAAGAATAGATACCTGAAACAAAAACAAGCTTGTAGGATTTTCTACTTTATTGCTACCTGCTCTGTGCTCCCAGGTGCCAATTGTGTCACTCTTGAAGAAACAGTTTTTCCTTTTTCCTAAATGCAGAATATGGCACATGAGGGATGCCAAAAATTGAATTCTGACCCGTACATCCCTATCTCCATGACAATTATATTTGCTGGCTACCCTATACAAAGTATTACAAACGAATTTATTTATTTATTTTTTTTTTTTGAGAGACAGAGACAGTGCGAGCAGGGGAGGGTCAGAGAGAGAATGGAGACACAGAATCAGAAGCAGGCTCCAGGCTCTGAACTAGCTGTCAGCACAGAGCCCGATGTGGGGCTTGAACCTGCCGACCGTGAAACCATGACCTGGCCGAAGCCAGATGCTTAACTGATTGAGCCACCCAGGCGCCCTGACAAATGAATTTATGATGTTGTTATAGTTTGTCTCTCTTGCAAGCTGTGAATCCCTTGATAGTAAGGGCTTTTTCTTATTTATCTTTAGGCCTACTATGTGCCTCATACTATCTTATAAATATATCACAACTCAGTTCTATTGCTCCTAAAAGAAATAATGTAGGAGGTGACAAGATTGAGAGACTGGAAAAAGTGGGAACAAAAGTGATATCAGGTGGTATATCAGGTGCTATGGACCTAATGTTGTGTCTTCCCCAAATTCACATGTTAAAGCCCCAGGACCAGCATGATCCTATATGAAGGTGGGGCCTTTGGGAGGGGATTAAGTCATGAGGGTAGAGCCTCGTGATGCGATCAGTGCCCTGATGGGGAGAAACGTAAGAAATGACCTCTCTCTTAGCTATATAAGGATACAGTAAGAAGACAGCCATCTGAAAACCATAAAGAGGGTCTTCACCAGATACATAATCAGCCAACACCTTGATCTTGGACTTCTCAGCCCCCAGAACAGTGGGAAATATGCATCTGTTGTTTAAGTCTATGGCATTTTGTTACAGCAGCCTGAACTTAAGACAACCTCATTGAAGGGCCGCATGTGACCTCAGAAAGGAGAAGGGAAGGTAAAGGACAGGGCTTTAGAGGAGGATGGAATGGCAAGGTGAATGGAAGGTTCTAGCGTATGGTGACACAAATTGCAGTAAGGGACCTGGGGAGAAGTGAAGGGACCTTTGGGAGGTCTGGGATGACCACAAGCAAGGAGGAGCCCGGTGATGCTTAGTCATTCAGACCAGCTAGCTCACAGGCAGAAATGAGGTCCAGATGTGGACAGGCCTTGGGATCCAGAGATTAAAACAAGCAAACTGAAAAGCAGTGTATAAAATCCAGATAGGGAGCATGATCTGAAATTCTGTAGAGGCAGATTTGAGAGGGGGAAAACTATGGATTGACGTAGATTATTATTTCTGGAAATTCTAGTTAGTGACTCACTCTGAACCTGCATCGCATGGTACCACTTGAAGGGCACATGTGCCATAATTACATGCACACATAATTAGGGCTAATACTGAGCACTTAGCATGCACTAGCTTTCTTTTATGTATATTGTATGTAACCCAATTGAACCCATACCAATACCACTGAGGGTAGATACTATTATTATGCCTATGTTACAGATGAGAAAAGTGAAAGTCTTCCTCTGTGCACCCCTCTTCTTATCGTGGGAGGGGGGAGTGATGAATTCCCAACCATTGATGTTAAGGTGACGGATCCTGCCACAGGCCTGTACCCCGGTTTCCTGATTTTGCACACAGATGGGCTGGTGTGACCTTCAACTGCCACTGTTGAACTAGACAAACAGGGCTAGAGGCAAGACCTGCCCCACCATATTGCTACTGCACTGCAGCCTCTGATTACACTGGAGAGGAGCTTGAGCTTTCCTAATTATTCAGCTTGAAAGCTCCACAATCCAAGGGTAGAAGGCCCTTCTCCTGAAATATGATGTCCAGATCTATCAGATTGCTGTGTGCTGTCCTAGAATGAGGCTCCTACCTCCATTAGTGTTTCCCAGTGATGCTGCTTCAGAAAGTTGGCCATCTGCCTTTGTTTGCATGACTATCTGAAGCATGAAGAATTTTCAAAGGTCACATAATCTGTAAGTGGTAGAACTAAGATTTTTAACTCAGGTAGTTGAGACCCTACCATCTCTTGTGGGTTTCTAGTGGGTAGGTATGTCGCATTTCCCCATGATGTGTAGTATAGAGACTTGCACATACCTTCTAAGTATTTGAATGACTAACAGTGATGTGAAATAACAAGGAAGGGAGACAACACTGATTTAATCATAAATCTTTTATAAAACTGGCCTAGTAAATTTCCTTAAACACAGTATACAAATTCTTTGTATTTATTGCTTAAGTGTTTTGAAGTTGAACTGAAATTAATGAATACTATTGTATCCATCAGTTAAGTGAAAAAGCCAATAAACAACCAATGCTATTTTCCAATCAAGAGGGAATGGTCCTTTAAGGAATAAAGAGAGCTTAAGAGAATATATGATCAGTGTTAAGAGGCAAGAGATAAAGATGGAACTGCACTAGTTGGCATAAGACTTCCCACAAATGGGTCTCTAAGTGGATTTAGGAGGAGGGACACAATTTGAAGAGGAAAAGAAGAGGAAAATTGCCTGCAGGTGGAATAAAAAGCACAGATACAGAAGACCTGGCAGGTCAGTGGAGACGGGTCATGATTGAGATTGGGGAGCGTTCAATGTCTGGCAACAGTGAGAGAAGGCAGGAAAAATATGATGGGGCATATTGTATGTTTTCAAACATTATCAGTGGACACTTGAGCTAGAAAGTAATACAGTGCTCACAGGTGGTAGCAAGGTGTAATGAAAGAAAGCTGTGCTTTGCAAAAATTATACTGATAGTGGTGTTTAGAGGGATTTGAAGGAAGACCCATTAGAAGGTTATTTGCAGACTCCCAGCAGCATAATAAGCTGAGCTGATGCAGACAGATGCTCCTCCCACTGCTCAAAATGTGGGATCAAATATTAATGAGTGATGGACAATGATGGTAAAAAGGAACAATATGATAGATGACATGAAGAACGGGAACTGAGAAGATCAGATTTAAGAGTCTAAGGACTTTAAATACGATGTATACCTGGGCTTAAAAATGTAGTACTAAAATAATGAGCAGAAACATAGTTTCCAACCCAGTAGCAGGAATAAAGGAAAAAAATCTGAGTGCAAGGAAGGAATAGTTCCCACTGGAGCACAATAGATTGTAATATAAATGGTGCATCTTTATATATAAGAATTAAATATACAGCGGAACAGCTCCTATAAATGATAGAATAGTGCTTTATTCTGGAATTGTTAAACACAGGGAGGGAAGCAAATGGAGCTGGGAGAGGGTTTAAAATGGCTTTAATTCTATCTGTACTGTTTTTGGTTTCTTGAAAATATCTGAAGCAAGTACCTTTATCTCCTTACTAAATTTTGGGATGAGTACATAGCTGTGTATGTTCTTTTATTTGAAGTTGTACAATAAAAAATTTGAAAAGTTATTGGAGTAAATAAAGCCTGAGGGGACAGGTCCCTAGACATTGGACAAGAGGAACCTTCTAATGTTACTTTAGGCAACTCTACCCCTGGCAGAAATCCCCTAAATAATATCCATGAAGTTGGTATGGCAATGAGACATGAGGGAGTAAATTCACCAAGGCTCAGAGAGATACACCTTCTCACTTTTATTACTAACAGTGTAAGGTTCTCTAAGGCAAATAAATGCTGTGGTCAGCTCTTTAAGGGACGACAGGTGCTCTGGATTTATTCCATACTCTGTTTATAGTGCCCTCTAGTGGTGGCTCAGCACAATTCTCTGTGCAGGGCCCACTTTTTCATGCATATATTTGTATATATTTTTCCACATATTAATGAAAACATACATAGTGGTTCACACATATTGTGCTTTGTAAGTCAACAGAAAAATAGGGTTATCAGTTATAATTTCATTTATTATTTAAAACTTGGCCACAACCTATTTAAATTTGAGTCTAGTGTCTTCTTGGCCAGTGGTTTTTAGTTGGTGATGTGTGTTAGACTTGCCTCTGAAGTTTTATTAAAATGTAGGGTTTAGGACTTGCCCCAAACTTACTGACTCTCTTTACTTGATATGCTTTTTTTTTAAATGTTTATATATTTTTGAGAGGGAGAGAGAGAGAGACAGAGAGAGAGACAGAGTGTGAGCAGGGGAGGGGCAAAGAGAAAGGGAGACAGACACAGAAGCAGGCTCCAGGCTCCGAGCTGTCCGCACAGAGCCCTACACGGGGCTCAGACTCATGAACTGTGAGATCATGACCGCAGCAGAAGTCGGACGCTTACCCTGCGGAGCCACCCAGGCGCCCTTTTACTTGATATTCTTTTTCTATTCTCTTGGCATATACCACCGCAAATTCTGACAAATGTAGGAAATCTCATCAGAGCTATTTCATATTACTTCTGTGCTTTCCCCATGCTTCACCCATATTATTAAAAAATTAGCATACTGACATATCTTTGGGGGCTTCCTGTGAAGTATGACACTTCTAAAGTATTATGTTGATAATATTTTACCTGTACAAATTTAATAGATTTAACCTACAGTTAAAAAGAAAAGCATTATTCGTTCACTGTAGGGGATGAATGAATAATACAATTAAATAGGTAAATATTCTGGACTTTCTCATATTTGCTTAATAGTAAAGACAAGACCTGCCCCAGAACCCCGTAGAAAAATAAGGTACTTTAAATTAATGATACTTCAAAGAATAGATTCTTGGGTCCATGCTTCTCTTGGCATTGTTTAGAAAAATTTTAGTCTATCCCTAAAGACTGAGTCAGGATTTCCAGAATTCTTTAGTTGAGAACCAGATGGCTTCTGAAAGCTGCTAACCCAAGATATGACAGAACAAGAATTGATCACATTGTAATGAATTAACTGATGAGGCATGATTGTAGTTGTATGTTTAGAATATTGTTGATGTTGTTTTAATGCAGTATTTTCTGCATATACAAAGAAGGCGTTTCCTCTTATGCTTATCTGTACCCGATAACAATTTAGCTGACTCTATAAACTGAAATAAAACATTTTAAAATGATATATTTTTCTCTTTGACCTCCTTACCTCCTATCTCTTGAATTCAGACACTACTGTTGAGGAGTCTTACTTTTCACGACAATATAGTTATTGGTAAAGATTCGATAAGAATCTGTTCTTTTACCAAGCTATAACAAGGAAAATTGATTGAACAATCATAGCCTTGCCTAGAATGTCATATTTGGGAAAGATGCTCATTTAGTCAGATATGACCAGACACTTTTGAGGGAATAGGGCAGCTTCCCAGAAAAACTGTCCTGGCACCTGGCTTGCATAGTCTAGTCCCACAAGGGGGCAGGGAAGATCACTTCTGGGCAGGACGGAAGTTTGGGGTACTTGGGGGACCTCAAGAACAGAGAAACAGAAAATTTGCTCACATTTATAGGTACTGCCAGTAAAATCTGAAGGAGAGAAACTTTTCAGTTTGGCTAAGAGACTAACCTCAGGACAGCAAATAATGAAGTCCATCTTAGATTCCTTACAATAAATTCCAGGCAACCAGACCTCAGAAGGTACATATCATAATATCCTTGTTGCTCTTGTATAAATAATCAGGCAAACCTATGTGGCTTTTCTAACGGTCTAGATGTCCTCTATACTTGCTGCATGTTAATATTCTAATTAAGATTTATGGCTAGGGGTGCCTGGGTGGCTCAGATGCTTAAGCCACTGGCTCATGATGTCAGCACAGGTCATGATCTCAAGGTTCATGAGTTCTAGCCCCACATTGGGCTCTGTACTGACAGCATGGAGCCTGCCTGGGATTTTTCACTCTCCTCTCTCTGCCATTCCCCTGCTAGCATTTTCTATCTCAAAATAAATAAACTTTAAAAAAACCCTATAAAAAAGACTTATGTTTAAATATGCTATTAATGTGGTCTCTAGTTCTTTTGGGGGGATTATAGACTGATACTTTATTATACTGGACCTGGTTCTTTCTTTATAAATCAATTCCTTGGTTCACTATTTAATATGGATGGGATGGAAAGAAGAATGCAATCTTTTACTTTTCACCAATTCACGGCTCCCTTCTGGTGGGGGGAGGGGTGTAGAAGCAAAGAGAGGATAGTTAGGGGGATGGAGTCCAGGAGATTAAAGAATGTCACAATTGGGAGAAAAGGGTATTTCCAACTTTGCACTTAATTCTGAGAAAACAGTATTGTTGTCCTAAAGGTGTGTTTGATCCCTACATAATGATTTGAAGTACATTCAGATTTTTATTTACACAAAATACCTGGTATTAATTTTTTATTCTTTTTTACTATTTTCTTTCAAATTCAGAAAAGAAGAACTGGAGAAACCCTGGCTTAAGCTCAGCTTTGATCTCGGGCACTATGTCTCACGCAGGCTTCTGGCCACAGCCCAGGTGGAAGTATGTTCACGGGCTTTCCTGTGGCTCCCTACCACATACTTTATTGATCACCAGTGATTTCAATTACTCATTTAGGAGTTCATATTGTGTGCCACACTTAACAGTGAAATACATTGCGTTCAAGACAAAAACAAAAGGACATTTATTATGGAAATGACAAATTCTAGATGACATCAGCTCTAGTGGGCTTTTCTTCCCCTGGGTCACCTGGGCTACTCCAGAATTGCGAGTGCAGAGGTCATGATGAGGATTCTTCTAGATTTCAAACCAACCCTTACTCGGTTAAAATTGATTTTTGTGTGTGCATTTTAAGCATACATTCTCCTTATTCAATTTCCAAAAGTTTCCGTGAGATGCATGCACCAGTTCCTTTTGTATCAAAGCTCTTTCTGATCTTGTACGAGGTGTGTGGGGTGTGGAAGCAAACGGCCACCTCCAGGGTGTAGCCCAATTTTAAGAGCTTGGACTTTAAGGCTCTGCTCCTCACGCCCCAGCGCCCTACCTAAAGCAAGCTATTTATATTCCCTGTTCTCAACTCTGGAATATGGGCTCGGTCACAGTACCGCGGTCCTGGGGTTGTTGTGCAGATTAAAGAACAGCGTCGCACATAAAGAGCTTCGTATATGGCTAGCACGTACCGCCGAGCTCTCTGAAGTTAGGGGCTGCTATTCTGACTACAATGTTATTTTTAGCCACTCAGAAGACCTCATTCTCCCACAGAACTCCGACAAAAGTATAACTGCAATAGGAAACCACAACACAAGAAATAAAAAATGGCAGGTAAACTTCTGATTTGGAGGTCACTTATTCTTTCGGGGTATTTGATAGAAGTCGGCAGTGACGTTTCAGACAAATTAACTTTTGTTTACAGCAATTACCTGATGGCAAGTCATTGAATTACTTACTTGCTACTCTTCAGTGTTAGCGGAGGCCCAGTGACTAGAGCTTGAGCCAGGATATCTGAGGCTCCCGGGGACCTTCTCTTAATGAGAATCCGGGGAAGTCTGACACCTTCTGGGAAGCCCGATGCCTTCTGGGAAGCCCATTAAAGGGGCTTTCCCCAGGCCTCCACTCACTTCAGACACCATTAGACAAGACTGAGTTCTTACCATGTATTTCTTTTCCACCGTGCCCGTCTCCCTAGTTAGTTTCTGTCCATGACAATGCATTGGAGAGTCTAGAACACCCTTCTCATATGGTACACTTCTATGTGGCGTCAGCCCATGGGAACAGGTTTTGTTAGCTCAATATTTGTTGGCTCATTACTCTTACTGCTCATTTGGGGGACACTTTAATCCCCCATACAGAGGCTCTTCTCTACCAAACCTTTCTAAGGAACCCTAGGCAGTGTCTCATTTGTGCTCAAATCAGCCTGTGCCTGCTGGGCCCCCTTGGGTAGTGATGTTTTTCCCATTTGTCATGCATGGTTCACCTCCTGGGGCCTGCTGCCCTGCCTGGGGTGCTGCGTCTTGGGCTGCAAGAGCGTCCGGATGCTGAGTGGAAAACCATGCCCATCAGTCCTCATTGGACCAGAAGTGGGCCGACTGCTGCTCTGTCCGTGTTCAGAGCTGCTCTGTGAACCTGAGCTGGGCACCTGCTGCCAGACTGAGGCCCCACGGTCCCACCTCTCTCCCGTGGCACCTCTCTAGCACCTCCCTCCCCCTGCCTCTCCTGGGGACATGATCCACAGCCTCCTGGGCAGCCTCAGCTCAGCCTTCCCTGTCCTGCTGTGTTGTCTCACCAGCCAGTCCTTATTCTCTCTGATATTGTCTGCCTTCTGCATGGGACTCTTCTCTGAGGACAAATAGATGAATAGACCATAACCAGGACATGGTGCTTCTTCTGGGCTAGACATGGTCAGCAGCTGGTAGGCTCTCGAAGATTCTAAAAATGACATATATGAGTCCCTAGTGAGAAGCTGACCCCCATGCGGGGCCTCTCCATTCCTGCTCTGAGCCCTTCATGGGTGATCCTGGTCCTGATGAAACTCCTGGGCTGTGTGTGTGTGTGTGTGTGTGTGTGTGTGTGTGTGTGAGAGAGAGAGAGAGAGAGAGAGGTAGGTAGGTGTGGCAAGACAGGGATGTGTTTGCTGTCTCAAATGCACAGCATACTGGAGTTGACTACTGGCAACATGGCTGGGTTCATTTCTTCCATTCTCATCTCCAGACCCACCCTGTTTGTCCCCAAGTTCAGGCATTACTCTCTGCTTTCCCAAGAACAGCTGTGGGGACAATGGGAGTTCTCTCCCAAGCTTCTGCATAGGACCTTGTTCCAGGTTCTTGCTTTGGGCCTGACATGGTATTGTCTGCCTGCTCTTCCTAAGGCCTATGAAAGTCTTGGTATTGACATGGTGACACTTCTCTCTACCCTGATCCTTCTGCTGTTTGTCCCCTCCCCGCCATTGCTACCATGTAACAGCCAGGGCCCCAACAGGAAACATGGTATACTGGAAATGGAATAATTCAAACAGAGATTATTTACAAAAGGACCAAATATAAAGGCCTGGGTGGGATGGAGAGGACCCACAGCAGCAGCACAGAAACGCAGGGCTGGAGGCAAGAGAATCATTACCTGACAAGGTGAGGACTGGTGAGACAAGGAAGGGAGGGGTGACTCAAACCCGGAAGGAGGGAGTCCTGTTGAGCAGGTGCCCTCGAGAGGAGTAGTCATACAGACAGCCTGAGGGGGACCTTGTGGAGAGGGTGCCAGGGATACTCCTCCCTGCCCCCACCCCCGCCAGCCTTCTTCTCAGATCTCCTGCCAGGGACTCCCACTGGCCAAACCCAAATGGACGCCAGGTTATTAAATCCCTATTGCTCAGCCTCCCGGGCAGGAGCAGGATGGAGGGGCTCACCGAAGACACTTGGCACATTCGGGGACCTCACAGTGCACGAGAAAGAAAAAAAAACAGGCATCTATTTTAGAAACTTGCTTAACATTTAGTTGGTGGCTGTGTATTGGCTCTTTCTGGTAATCTTTACTCCTGAGAAGATTTTAGCTTCTGAATCACTGGGGACAGGGTCACTCATTTTCCCACTTAACGGTCTTCCTCCCCGTGATGTTAAAAAAATAACCGTGGCCAGGAGGACTGCACCAAATCTTGTAGCTTTCCCCTTCTAGATATGGATTCCCTGGATATGTCCCTTCTAGACTCTCAGGCCCCTGGGCCCAGAGCAGGGCCTATGCTGTGTCTTCTGACTCCCTTGCAAGTGCAGATCTACACTGTCCATGGGAGCTCTGGGCTCTTTTCCTGTTGGGCCCCATCCCTGTCCGGGTGCCTTCAAAACCGGAATGTGGTTCACCTAGTGGCTAGAGCTACGTTCTTAGAATGTCTTCAGAGTTCTGGTGGCAAAATACTGAACCTTAGGTCTCTTTCTAGAAGGACCTTTCTCTCTTGGTTCCACTGCACAGTGAGAATTTGCAGTCTGTTCTCACAGAGTGAGATCCCACGGTGCCTGTAAGGAATGCCCTAAAGTTTGCTCCTGCATGGCCTGGTTTCTCGGACCCCTTTCTATCGCTCCCTCCTGTGCTGCCTTCTGCAGCAGGCTTGCAAAACCTTGCTCCCTTCTCCTTTTAGTGTGTGCTTCATGTTTTTCCATATCTTCCAGTGATGTGAAGCAATTGTCCATGAACTTTAAGACATTAGGCCAGTTGGAGTCATCAGTAAGGACTAGCAGAAAGCACAGTCTCCCACTCAGACCAGCCCCCGCTGGGGTTCTGACCCCTAAAGAGAAGTGCATTCAACCTCCTTCCTCTCTTGGAGGTAGTTTCTAAGCCTTATTATCTTGTTCTACTATCAATCCACTCTTTCTCTCAAGGACAATGGCATCTTTGGTAAGAAAAAAAGTTGGATTTTTCTTCCCATTGAAAAGAAATTTTGTTTCTTATTTTTTAATTTAATTTAATTTTTAAATTTTTTAAATGTTTTATTTATTTTTGAAAGAGAGAGAGAGAGAGAGAGAGAGAGAGAGACAGCATGAGCAGGGGAGGGTCAGAGAGAGAGAGGGAGACACAGAATCTGAAGCAGGCTGAGCTGTCAGCACAGAGCCCGATGCGGGGCTCAAACCCATGAACCGTGAGATCATGA
>NC_043705.1:109241127-109306406 GCF_006229205.1 Suricata suricatta | reverse complement strand
TATATATATATATATAGGGGCACGTGGGTGGTTCAGTCAATTGAGTGTCTGACTTCAGCTCAGTTCGGGCCCCACATTGGGCACTCTGCTGTCAGCACAGAGCCCACTTTGGATCTTCTGTCCCATTCTCTCTGCCCTTCCCCTACTCTCTCACTCTCTCAAAAATAAATAAACAGTAAAAAAAATTATATATATTTAAGGTGTACAGTATGACGATTTGCTATACATGTAAGTAGTGAAATGATTACACAGCCAAGCTAATTAACATATCTCCTCACATAGTTACATGTGTATAGGACCTAAAATCTATGCTCTTAGCACATTTCCAGTGTGCAATACCACATTATTAACTATAGTGACCATGCTCCACATTAGATCTGTGGTCTTACTCATCTTACATAATTGCAACTTTGTACCCTTTGACCAACATCTCCTCATTCCCCCCCACCACCCAATCTCTAGCCTCTGGTAACCATAATTCCACTCTCTGCTTCTACATTCTTGACTTTTTGGATTTCACATGTCAGTGAGGTCATGAAGTTTTTGTCTTTTTGTGTATGGTTTGTTTAACTTAGCATATGTCCTCCAGGTTCATCCACATTGCAAATGGCACAATCTCCTTCTTTTCTAAGACCAAATAATACTCAGAGACAAATATATAGCACAATTTCTTTATCCATTCTTAGATCTATGTTTCCATATCTTGGTTAAGGTGAATAAAGCTGTGAGGAACATTGGGATTAAGATGAGATACTGACTACATTTCCTTTGGGTATAGACCCAGAAGAAGGGGTGCTGGATCCTATGGTGGGAACCACTTGAGTAGGGGTACAATCCCCTGACTATGTTATTGTTTGGGCTAAGGCTGGTCCCATAGCTTCAAATTATGAGTGACTTGCATGGAGAAAGAAAAAAGAGAAGCTGTTTCTCTGTGGGGAAAAGGGCAATAGGGCAGAGATCACTGTCTTCTTTGTTGCAGCCTACCATTAAGGACTAGGTCTGATTCCTGTGTTTTGGAGTGTTAAGTGGCAGCTGAAGGGGCTTCTGATATAGGGATTTTGAGACTTGGGGCACAAAGCAGTACCATCTCAGATCTAGAGGGCCAAGTGTGATTCAGATGGAGAAATATTTTCTCTATTTCTGTGCTGTGCTTTGTACAGTGTTCAGGAGAAATAAACACGAAAAACCACACATCTCCTTCAGCACCTCTCCTGCAGCTTTGGGAACCCAGGAGGGCTTTGGCAGTGGGGACAGCCTTCCAGAAGCAACAAATAACAACAAGAAGGGGGGGAGCTAACACTAGGAGGAGACCTGCCCACCACCATGCCCTATCTCCAAGATGGTTTCTGGGAGAGCCCAAGGGGTTGGGTTTGCTCAAGACTCAAGTCCTATAGGGGAAGGTGGGGGCAATGGGCCTGCAAACTGGGAAGAAAGCTAAGCTGGACAGCATAGAAATGAGGCTTGACTGTAGGAGGAATGGAACATTTGGGTTACAATCAGAAAACTAACATGTCTTTAGCAACTTCACTAAATGAAAGTCATGAAATCTGTTTCCCTTTCTGTTGACTCCTGTTCTTTGCTGCTTTTAGTTACTCTCCAAATATAGATCAGATGCACAAAAGAAATCAACCTCCAGCATGCTGAATAAATGATCTCCTAGTGATTAACTTCCCTCTAATCTGTAAGCTAAAATCAGTGGGAATCATGAGTGAATATGAATATCCTGTGTGAAATTGGCTCATTTGTGTGGCTTTAAGCAGTTCTTCTGAGTGTCTGGTTTATTTTCGTGGGCCTTCTTTATGAGCTCCAGGTTTTAGGGAGTAGCTATAATTATGACGATTAGTTATAGAAAGTGGTTGTTTCAACCAACTTGTTTTATTTTACTACCACTTCACTTTAAAGCAACTGAGACAGGAGAAAAAAGAAGCCATATTTCTCTGCAGAGTTTTAGAGAACACATAAAACAAAGCTTTGACATTCTTCCCAACCAGGGATATGTTCCCACTATCAGAATGAATTGAGGTTTCTAAGCAAAACAGCCTACACACCTGCTGAGTCCATGGTGCTCAATAGCGTTTTCCTTTTGGTGTTTTAAGAAATGTCATCAGTTCCCCCAAAGTGTTCTCTAAGGTTAAATGAGTGAATCAATTAATATCAGACGGTTTGATGACTGCAAGATTACCTCTCAGAGACTTTTTAAAAATGTTTATTTATTTTTGAGAAAGAGAGGGTGGAACAAAGAGAGAGAGGGAGACACAGAATCTGAAGCAGGCTCCAGGTTCTGAGCTGTCAGCACAGAGCCTGATGCGGGGCTTGAAGTCAAGAACCGCGAGATCATGCCCGGAGCTGAAGTTGGGTGTTTAACTGACAGCCACCCAGAGCCCTCAGAGACTAGAATATGCTCATGCATGTAGTCTGGCTCCCCCAATGGGGGATATGAATGGGAGCCGTGTGGACAAATAGCTTTGGGATACTGTCACATCAGTACACCTGGCAGAAGGCCGGTGCTCTAGAACATATTTCTGAAATGTCTTAACTGAGAGACATGGAGCAGCACCACCCAGGTCCCCTTTCAAGGCAGGACTAGATGCCCAGCTGCAGGGATGTCATGACAGACCACCTTGGGCTGTCTACTTCTTCAGAAGCTGCCTCAGCTGAGAAGAGCCTCCTTGTCCTTCCATGCGCAACACATCTGATAGCTGGGCAAGATGTGTCTAGGGGACCCATCCTCTTGTCTAGCCCTGCTGCTCATACTCGTCCCAGAGCTGCTGAGCGGGCTGGCCCAGGCGCGGTCAGCTCCACATTGCTGTCTGTCCTCTCCCTCTGTCCAATCCTGCTTCATCTCTTTTCACAGGTGCTGATCCCAGTCAGCATCTTGTGCGCCAGACTATCTCAGCATCTGCTTTTATAAAGCCCAACCTGGGACATGACTTAGATTTAACTACGTGAGATCACTGTAGTTCATGAATGAGGGTCTTACTGCAACGGACTGAATGTTTATACCTTCCCCCATTCATATATTGAAAAGTAATCTCCAATCACATCCCCCCAAATTGGGATTATAGTAAAAGATCTTCATAGGATTTAAGTGAGGATTACATGAGGTGTTTGTTATAAATTCCTAAGAACAGTGACTGGGACATTTTAAGGGCTATAGACCATTAGATGTTATTGAAGTATATGAACCTGTTACATTTTAGATAGCTGATCCTGGAGAGGTAGTCAGGGACAGACCATGCAGGCTTTGCCCAGCACTCTCAGAACAAAGAATTCCCTCCCATGATTTAGAGGATGTGAGAGGAGAGGTGGTAGATGTATTTTAACAATAGTAATGGGATCCTATTCACTATGTAGTCACCGTCATTCCACATTGGGAAGAAGTGAGCCACTCAGCTAAGCCAATACTGAATTTCTGACCCACAGAAAGAAGGATAATGTGTTTATGGTTTTAGACAAGTAAGTGTTGAGCAGTTTGTTTCATAGCATTGACAATTACAGGAGTCTGGGTTGTTTAGCCTTGTGTCATCCTTACTCCTCCTTTCTTTCTGTCAATCTACCAAGTATATTGTAATGAAACTATTCTTAGATAGTTCATATAATACTGGAAAGATCTATTCCTTCAGTTGTGAGATCACACCAAGTATTTTTCTAAATTGAAAAAATATTTATTTATTTGTGGGAGAGAGAGAGAGAGAGAGAAAGAGAGAGAGAGAATAGGTGAGAGTCAGAGAGAGACAGAGACACAGAATCTGAAGCAGGCTCCAGGCTCTGAGCTGTCAGCACAGAGCTCAACTTGGGGCTTGAACCCACGAACTGTGAGATCATGACCTGAGCCAAAGTTAGATGCTTAACTGAGCCTCCTAGGCACCCCTCACACCAAGTATTTTTCTATTCATGTTTGCCTCAAAATTAGGGCACCACAGTAGGTAAACAGCACCTCCACAGAGGACTCTTAAATGCTCAAAGAGGAATGACAGCCAGAGCTGAGTGGAAGTCATCCCAGCCACCCAGAGGAGCAGTCAACTCCTCTTCACTACTTCAGTCAAGACCAATCTTCACACAAAGTGAGATTCACTGTTTAAGAGAATCACGCCCAGAGAGAAAGGGTCTGCCATGGCTTAGGTAGGTGACTCTCTCTCAGGTTCTCCATGAGGTTGCAGTTAAGATGCTGCCAGGGCCTTAGTCACTCCAAGACTTCACTGGGGCTGGAGGGTCCTCTTCCCAAATGGTCCCTTCATGTGGTGCTGATTGTTGGAAGGTGTCCTCAGTTCCTCTCAGTGTGGGATGATGGTGGTTGGATTCCCTCACAGGGAGTAGAGAGTAAGGTGAAGGTCTCAATATCTTTTGTAAGCCAGCCTCAGAAATCACACACTGTCATTTCTGCAATATCCTATTAGTTACACAGGTCAGCCTTATTTACCTTGGTCAGAGTACAACCAAGGGTGCGATACCAAGGACCTTTGGGAGCCATGTTGGTTGCTGACTACCACCAATCAAAATAAGTTGAGATGGAATCCAAATAGAGTGGAGGGAGGTAGACCATAGTAGCTACTCTGGGGGCTCTGTCTGTAAGGCTGGAGAAAACTAGCTTCTAGAGGACGTCTCACCAGTGGTGTAGCCCAGACGAACTGCTCAGGAGAAATTTGGGCAGGCCAGCTTGGAACTGCTACTCTGAGGAGACATGGCTCAAGGTTATCACCTGTTGACATTGGTGTGGGATCTGTTTATTCTTCTCTTGATAGATCTCAGTAGTTACATTTATTATGTTTTTCCTCTGACTCATTTCAAAATGTGCCCGATTTTCAAAGAATTTCCATTCTTCTTTTAAAAATGGTATGTTTTATTATTGCTCCAATGCTTCAGTAACTCTTGGGAAAACTTCTCTTGTCCCTGGATACTGCCTTTCTTTACTAACAGCAATACAACCTAAGTGAAGGAAATTTCATGCTGAGTGCTTATCTCCAAGCTTCTTTTTCATTACTTGCTCCTGCACATTTCTGTGCTTTTAAGATATGAGCCTCTTGTCTTTGCATAACAAATGCTTTTTTCCAGAACTGGCACATAGTAGGTTCTGAATTAATGTACGCTACTAAAATATATTTGAGTATATTAGAAGTTACTGAACATAGAAATATATTCTGCATCTTCTCCCCTCTGCTGTCTGCAGAGCCAGTGCACCTAGAGGAGCAGAAACTCCAGTGCAGCACATTTCTTAAAATAGCTATCCTTAATCACTTCACAGTTACATCTTTATATATTTTTTTCTTTTTTGATTAAGTTAGCTGAAAATACCCCTTTCTTCCATAGTATAAGATGATTATCTCAATTAGTGTTAATGATCTCCTTATCCATGTCCCTTCTTCCATTCTGTCTTGAAGAAATTTTCTTGGTGATTTTCCATTCCTTTCAGACTTAATGGTGTGGATGGTGGATGGGCTGGAAGTAATACTGATAGAACTACGTAAGGGGTATATCTAGAGTGGTGGTTTGGTGGCCCTAACTCTCCCATCTTTTTTGAAGAGGTTGTCGAAAACATATTAATTATGTTCCCTCATGACAAAAGATAAAAACCTAACTCAAGAAAATATAAAAAATTTATTAATAATGTCCCATGGAACTTATGGATGAAAATGCAGTCAAATCTCTGGAAGGAAGTGGAAACAACTACTGAGAAGCTAACAGGTCCCAAATTCTCCTCTCCTCACTTTTTATCTACATGCAGATTGGTTTCCTCTTCTCTTCAATCCCATGGCCAAGTATGGCCACTGAGTTTGTTGGGTCCTCTGTGATGGAGACTTTGAAATGGAGTTAGCAACATAAGAGGTTTGTTGGGATGTAATGCCTGTGGAAGAGAAAAGGATCTTTTTTTTTTTTTAATGTTTTTATTTATTTCTGAGAGAGAGAGAGACAGCATGAGCAGGAGAGGGTCAGAGAGGGAAACAGGATCTGAAGACAGGCTCCAGGCTCTGAGCTAACTGTCAGCACAGAGCCTGACACGGGGCTCGAACCCACGAACTGTGAGATCATGACCTGAGCCGAAGTCAGCCGCTTAACCAACTGAGCCACCCAGGTGCCCCAAGAAAAGGAACTTGAAACTAGATTGGACAGGAGAGACTTCACAGCATGATTCAGAGCTGACCCCTGTTATGGAAAAGTGGGGAGGAAACAGGATCAGGCAGGAGGAGCCTCAGACCATGAAGCAGACACAATGAGAGCTCCAGAGTGAAGATTATCCGTTAGAGGTGCTCTGTATTGGCAGAATGTCCAGGCATTAGTACCCTGCAGTGCTTAGTCATCAGGTAGGAGTTGCCTGGAATAAGGGCGATCTGGGCTGGAAAGCTGAGGCAGATTCTGCAGTTGTAACAGCTTGGAGGCTGTCTGCTGACTCTACTCATGCACTTCCTGACTCCATGCCTTTCTTGAACAGAGTAGTCAATAGTACACTTCTATGGCTGCAGTGGTCACCAAGAAATGAGAGTTCTCCTGTTGTGAGCACCTCTGTAGAAAGCTTACATAGGAGAGTCTGTGTGTATCTGCCCCACAGATTACCAAAGAAGGAGCTGGGCCAAGGAGGGTGGGTCCATCTTTTACAAAATGGCCTCAGGGGCCCTTCTGCTGTGGTTAAGAAGATGAGGGGCTGGGAATTTCCTCCACAAGATACTGTCAGTGTAAAGCTGGATAAAATTTGAAGGTTGGAGGTAAACAAACAGAGGAACATGTTCACTACTTTATCCATTTGGTGCCAAAAGGCATGATGAAGCCTATTTTTGAAAAATAACTTATTTTTCCTTTTTGTAATCTCATTAGAAGAAAGCACACTTCTGTTCACATGTGTTACTCTGAGATAATAATCTTGTGGAAAATTATCTTTGACTTTATGGTTAATTGCTTCAATCATAAATTGCCTGCTCTTCTGCTCCTAGCCCCATGTCACCCTCTTAGAATTTTTCCATGATTCTTTTTACTCATTCTATTCAGATTTATATCATTCATTATGCAAGGGAGAGTGGTGGTACATTAAATGTAAGTATTGGTGGAAATATGTAAAGGGAAAGCAATACTGCATTCCTGGAGGCACTGCGGATTAGTGTCACAATCAAGAATTTGAAAGCTGTAGGAGTCATGATTCCCACCACATCCCCATCCAACTCTCCTGTGTGGCCTGTGCAGAATACAGTGGAATCTTGGAGAATGACTGGATTGTCTTAAGCTTAACCAGGGGGTGCTTGAAGTATCAGTTTTAGATAAAGATATTCTTTGGAGCCTTTGGCAAGCCTCTATAGGTGAATCATAGCACAGACCTTTAGGAGTTTTGGAGCAAAACCTGGACATTAGCTGTAGGTAACTACTATCCTTTGGAGAAGCAACTCTTGGCCTGCCACCGGGCCCTAGTAGAGACTCAGTGTGTAACCATAGGCCATTAAGTTACCATGTGATCTGAGCTGCCCATCATGAATTGGGTGTCAGATGACCCACCACATCATAGAGCTGGGCATGCACAGCAATACTCCAACAACAAATGGAAATGGTTATGTATGTAATCGGGTCTGAGAAGCTCCAGAAGGACATGAAGAAGTGGCCTAAATGCCCATGGTCCCCACTTCTGCTATACTTCCTTCTCTCATGGGGAATTTCCCTTCGATGGCTGACAGAGGAAGAGAAGAATGGTTTACACATGATTCTGCATGATACACAGACACCACCCCAAAGTGAACAGCGGGAGCACTACAGCCCCCCCCCCCCCCCGGACATCCCTGAACGGTAGTGGTAAAGGGAGATCCTCCCAGTGGGCAAAACTGCAGGCAATACGCCTAGTTGTTCTCTTTGCTTAGAAGGAAAAATAGCCAGATTTGCAATTATAGACTGATTCGTGGGTTGGGGCTAATGGTTTGGTTGAATGGAAATGTGACTGGAAAATTAGTGGCAAAGAAATCTTGGGTATAGGTATGTGGAAGACTTCTCTGAATGGGCAAAAACCATAAAAGCATTATGTCGCATGTGAATGCTCATGGAGAGTAACTCTGCATAAGAGGATTTTAGTAATCAAGTGGATCAGATGATCCATCAAGTAGATTCCAGTCAGACTCTTTCCCACCCAATGGGCTTATGACAAAGGGGCCATAGCAGTGGATACGGAGGTTGTGCATGGGCTCAGCAACATGGACTTCTACTCACCAAGGTTGACCTGGCTCTGGCTACCACTAAATGCTCCATCTGCCAGCAGCAGAGCTCCACACCAAAACCCTCATGTGGTGTCATTTTCACAGACAGCTGTGTGGTGGCAGGTTGATTATATTAGACCACTTCAAAAATGGCAGCATTTTGTTCTCACATACTCTGTAGTCAGATTTGCCTTCCCTGCATACAATACTTTTGCCAAACTATCATCCATGGATTCATAGGATGATTTACCCACCATTAGGGTGCTCCACACAGCATTACTTCTCATCAAAGAACTCACTTCACAGCAAGGAAGAATCCAGAGGCTCTCATTAGGACACACACAATGATTCCATTGACCTGGAAGTTAAAACTACCACCTGGCCACTTTGGGCCCCTTATGCCTCTGAATCAATAAGTAAAGAAGGAAGTAACTGAGTGGGGTGACTGATTCTGACTGGAATCCTGCTCTATAATGGAGATAGAAGAGCATGTCTGGAATATAGTACATCCCTTATGGAATCTCTTAATGTTACCAAGCCCTGTGATTAAGATCAGTAGAAAACAAAACCCAGTCCAGGTGAAACTACTGATGGTCCAGACTTTTCTGTAAAGGTTGAGTTGCCCTCTGAGGTAAAGAACATCAATCAGCTGAAGTGCTTGCTGAAGGCAAAACATGAAGAAGATAGTTATGTATACCAGCGACAGAACCAAGGCCTGTAATTGCCATGAGTATTTCCTGCTTATTTTACTATAAAAACATTTGTATGTGTGTATGTATGTACATGTGTGTGTATCTTTCTGTCTTTTCTCTCTCTTATCCCCTTTTGATATAACAAAAGATATATTGATTTACATATCAAGTACTCAGTATCCAAGTACTGTTAATTTTATATAGTATTAAGTTATAAGAGATCAAGGAGAAGAAGAAACATCACTCAAAGACTTTACCTCCTCTTCTGGGAAAGGGGTTAGTGCCTTTGTGGTTATACATTGAATAGTTGTATCATGTTAATTATGGAATTATTATTATCTTAATTTGGAGATTAAGTATGGGTTAAGGAGATGCATATGAAGGCCAAATGGACAAAGGGTGGATTTGTGATTGTTAATTTTATGGGTCAACATGGCTGGCCATGGGTTGCCTAGATTAAACATTTCTGGGTGGGTCTGTGAGAATGTTTCTGAATTCTTATTTAGTTGTGTTGTTTGTGTCTGTTTTGAGCAGTTCTGTAGCTGTGATTTCTTCCTGGAATTTCTTTAGAGGTGAGTTCTTTCATTTCATCGTTTTGGCTAGCTTTCTGTCTCTTGTCAGTTTGAAAAGCTCGTTCTGCACTGTGCACCTGTTAGTATTGCTCTATTAAAGGAGGCTCTTTGAGTGTCTAGGGCCTGTATTTTCAGGTGTTCTTTTAATGGTGTCTCTCTGTTTCTCTGATTGTTGTTGCGCCTCTGATTATTTTATTTCCCTACTCAGTGATATTTGGGGCTCTCCACCACTTGTGCTTTGGCTTGTTTCTTGAAATAGCACCTGAGGCGGCTGTCCGGGGATTGGGGTGTGCACGGACAGCACCGCAGCAGGAAGAGGAGACAGATGAGCGGCGCCTCCCTCCCAACCCACAGCTACTGGCTCCTGGGGGGCTCCCAGCAGAGCACCAAGACAGGAGGAGAGGCAGTGACAGGAGCAACAGCTGCTGCGCGGGTCTGGGCTCAATCCGACTCTAGGGGGTCAGGCAGAAGCAGGCAGGATTGGGAAGCAGGGCAGGAGAAGTGGGATGCAGAGAGCGAGGCAGAGAGAGAGGCAGAGAGTGGCCAGGTACCAAGGAAGGAGCCGGGGGCAACTAGGGATGCCACGTCACGGATGCCGCCGCCTGGACTAACGCCACCAGCCCCTCTCCCCAAGTGGAGGGCACTGAGGCGCGGGCGCATGGGCCTCGGCTAGCTCCCCGGCTGGCTGCCGGCGCCCTTGGTGCACCCCGCTTTTTCTCTGCATTATCAAGGAAGGACTCTGGCCTAGCTGAGTTGGATGTCCATCTCCAGTTCAATCAGTTGTGGCCAGGGGATGGTTCCGTGTACAAAATGCCCCCTGGCGGCCTACTGGTGTGATTGGCAAGCTAGGGGTGGTGGGCTGGGAAGATGACCCTAAGGGAGTTACCTCTTGCAGTCTTTCATTCCAGAAGAGGACTTTCTTCTGGAGGGTGGGGCAAGGGTAGAGCGAAAATGTCCCCCGGGCAGGAATGAGAGTACTTGTGATCTCTTTTATGGCACTCTAGAACTTGCCCAAAGTGAAACTTATCCTAAACTAGGTTATGTTTTTGCACGCCACATTCAGCAAGTTTAAACAATGCAAAACTGAAATAAAAACTTACCTAGAGTGATAGTGGAGGAATGGGGAGTGACCATTAATGGGTACAAGGTTTTCTTTTGAGGATGATGAAAACATTCTAAAATTAGTTTATATATATTCCACATGGGCTGTAGAAATGGCCCAGAAACAATGAGCACCCTTAACCCCCTCGCCCGGAAATCTCTAAATACTGTTACCCATTAAAGGTGGGCTTTTTGTAGGATACTTGGGTGGCTCAGTCAGTTAGGTGTCTGACTTCAGTTCAGGTCATGATCTCAAGGTGTCCTGAGCCCTGTGTCGGACTCTGTGCTGACAGCTTAGAGGCTGGAGCCTGCTTCGGATTCTGGGTCTCCCTCTCTCTTCTCCTTCCTCACTCATGCTCTGTTTCTCTCTCTCTCTGTCTCAAAAATAAATAAACGTGAAAAAAATTTTTTTAAAAAAGATGGGCTCTTTGAGATAATGGCTTATTTCAACATTAAAACATTTTTTTGTTTAATCTTTATTTTTTAGAAGGGGGAGGGGCATAGAGAGAGATAGAGAGAGAGACAGAGACAGAGACAGAGGATTTGAAGCAGGCTCTGCACTAACAGCAGACAGCCTGATGTGGTTCTCAAACTCATGAACTATAAGATCATGACCTGAAGCAAAGTCAGATACTTAACCCAGTGGGCCAGCCAGACAACCTGGTAATGGCTTATTCCAGGTTTAGGTCATGGAAGGTATCAGATGATCCTGATGTGTCTCATGTCACAAAGCAAGAGTTTATAAATTAATGGGCTCATACAACACGTTTGTCCATTTTAGCTCCTTCACATTGGCTACAGAGTTGTGTGTTCTGGCTTGGCCACATATGCTCCCATCAGAGGGAGTAAAACAGAAGAAAGCTTTATTACTTAGGCACCTAGGAAGTCCTGCAGATGATGCTGGAGACTGGGCTTGGAAATGTTGCCTGTGCCTGCGGGGTCACTGTGAGGGGCTCCGGAGTTATGTTGTACCTGTCCAGTGGTGTTGTGCGCCTTTTTTCAATTCTGTTCCTCCCATTCCCTACGTTATGGAATATGTAGCTCTCAGATACACTGAACATCTGTTTGTGAGTCCTTTGAAGGACCACAGACTATAGTAATATCTAAGATTTTTCCACCTTCCCCCACTCCCCTCCTAGAATCAATTTTTGCCTTCTAGGGGTTGATATCACACATGCTATACGTACTATAGTGCATTTGTACCTGCAAGCATGGAGAATATGGGCACACCTAAGCTCACAAGACACAGAAGCCCAGAAAGGGCCAAGGTCAGGATACTCCATTATTGGGAATCAAAGCTGAATCTTCTCTGGTGGAGACCTTGGGTCACTGTGACAAAGGAACAGCGAGATAGATTTCGGGCTTTTCTCTCCCACAGGTGCTGAGGCCCAGCGGTCTTGAACCATAGGTGTTGATCCTGAATATATCTCCTGCAACTAATGCCTACTTCAGGGTCAGCTACCTAACTCAAGTGTGTTGTTGACTTATTACTGCTGAGCACCATGGTAGTGGGCAAAACCTTATCACCATGAATACTTGCTGGATCTCTTTCATTGCCCTCCAGAGCCACTCTCTGCCCTGCTCTGTGCTCCAGGAGACTACCACATGGATTGCCTCAATGAGCCCCTTGCCTCTGGCTTCCCCAAGAGGCTTGGCCAATGAGAGGCAATACGGTGGGAGGGGGATGAGGTTAGAGGAGTTTTTCTCCCAGCTCCTCCTGTCTCAGGTCACAGCAGTCTGTCTGTTCTAGTAAGGGCCCCGCTCCTGTCGCCTGGACCTCTCTGCAGCTCTCTCAGTTCTAGAGCTACCTCCTCTCCTTGGCTTCATCAGGCCTGAAGCTTATAGTAGCTTCCTGCTTTTGCTGGAAGAGCATCACATTATCTCTGTGCTTCTCCTCCATTCTGCCAACCTCTATAGTAGTTAATTTTTTGAACTCTCCTTAAATTACTCAGCTTGCAGACGACACATTTCCTGCTAGGTATTAACTGATACCCCTAACGCAGTGACTTGACTAAGGATAAGGAACAGGGTTTTGAAATCTGGGGAAACATTTCGGTGGGTAAAGGTCAGGAGGGATGTGTGTGTTTGCAAGAAGGATAAGACGGAGAAGGAGATTCAGGTGGTGAATGTGTAAAGACTGGTTTCAACATGTACAGTCTTGAAGGTGGTGGAGTATAAAAGGCTACACTCTTCAGGAGTGGGGAGAAGTAATGTAGTGTTGTGAGAAATGAATGTAACACATTTCATAAAAGCACAGGCTGTAACTACCAAGATGTTATGCAAGGAAGTGCTTACAAGATGGCTAGATTGTTGCAATGCCACACGGTGACACAGTAAAGTTAATGTTTTGTAGAAGAAATGAACACTTGAGTGTTTACTCTGGGCTAGTGTGCTAACATAACACTGCACTTGAGGAGACAAGTCTGTTGGCTCGGCATCCTTCCATCTATGAACCCCACGAATTTGCCATGAGATGGTGCATTTTGCTTTGGGACTTGGGAAAAGAAATCATCAGAATAGTCCACTGTGAGGGCTCTTGTCTGTGACATAGAGAGGTAAATAAACCATTGGGTTTTGTTCTGACCTTTGATTATTACTGACAAATTGTTGTAGGTGGTAAGTGTCTAATACAAATTCTCACTAATCCGCACTGGACATTAGATGTAAAGGACTAAACATGGGTTTCATACATGCATACAACCCACAGATCCAGTTTCTTAGTCATCTCTACAGTTCCCCTGTGACCAATAAGCTAATGCTTCATATGCATACGTGCATTTATTTTTATGTAAAAGTACTTAGAACTGTGTCTAGTCACTACCAGATACTCTGCATATGAACTGTTTTGGTGTTCCAAGAACCCAGTGAGGCGGATGCTAAGAAACTTGTTCTGGTTAGGAGTGGAGTCAGGATTTGCACTTAGACAGCCTGATCTATAGCTTGTGTTCTGACTGTCGTGCAACACTTCCTCTCCTGGGATTTGAACAGATGGGCCATGAACTTGGGAACAGAGTACATCAGTTGTCTAAGCCTTCCTTCTTCCTCCAAGAGGCCCTCCAAAGAGAACTTTCTGAGTGTAGGCTATAGAAATACCACCTTGAGTTTTAATTTCTCTTTTCCATCTATGAGATCTAAGATCTTGGTTACTCTCTGTTTTACAGATAACATAGCTTAGCCAAGGATGTTCCTCTAGAATTCCCAAGGCCAGGAAGATGGCCCAGGAAGTTGCTTGTAAATTTGATAGACCCCAAGAAGATCCTTCCATCCCAAAATATGTCTCTAATAGCCTGTACTGTGTCTGAAGTACACTTTCTTAGAGTTAGTGCAAGTCATGGACTCATTGGGGTCTTGAGCCCCAGAATAAATGACCAAAGATCTTTTGCCAGTAGTTTTTTGCTTTTTAAAAGCTAATAGAAACCTATTCAGACTAGCTCTAGAAATAAGGATAATTTTATCCAAATGATACAAATGTTATTTCCCAGAGCACAAGGTTACAAAGCAGCTTGGGAACTGGTTCTTAGCAATTATTTGGTTTTTAGGGAATTCTTAACAGCAAGGCAACTATTCTCTCTGAGGCTGTGTGCATCCTTATTTCTGCTATTCCCTACAGTGAAAAGAGAATGAGGCAGACATACAGACTGACCTCTGCTTTGGCCCTCTCATTGAAGGAAATGACCACTTCAGCTCTATGCAAACCTCAGTCCAAAGGCTTCAAAGGGCTTGTTTCAGAATCTCAATCCCATGTTCTCTAAGGGGAGAGAACACGTTGGCTCAGCTTTTGTCAGGGGCCCACCCTGGATCCAGTCACCTGGACTGTGGATGAGGCCATACGGTAGTTGCCCGGCCATGGGTGCCATTGGCTCAGACATTTGGAGAAGGGACCCTACAAGGCAGGTCTTCCAAGAGTGTGGTGAAGTATGTAGAAACATGGGAATCTCTCCTCCAACATCCTAAGGATGAATACCTATTAATTAACTCCTGCTCTCTGATGGCCCTCAGATAAAAAATGTGCTTTTGAGGCACCTGCCCCTTTGCCAGCCTTCAGTGCTGGCGATAAGGTAACCCTGGATGGAAATGGACAGGAAAGGAATTGCTGGGGTTCAGAAGTGGGTGCACAAGGAGGAAGGTGATCACATTTTGGAGAGCACTCTAGCATGCTTCATATAATCAGCATACTACCGAAGTCTTTTCTTTCTCATATTTTTTAACTTGAAAGAGGCCTTAGAAGTTTAGTGCAGTCCCTTGTTCTCTTTTCTAGTTGAAAATGAGGTTCATGGAGTTTACAATGATCTGCCCGGGGCTACAAAGCCAATTAGGATCCCGGCTTCTATCTCTGCCTTGGACTGCTGGTCGTCATGCTACTCTCCATCCTACTATCTCCAGTCCTGCATTTTCTTTAACATGACATCCTTATCTGACCTCTCAGTTAAACCTTGTTGTGGCAGAAATATCTCACAAACCCCCAAGGACCATTTGTGAGCAAGCTGTAGAAATTCCAATTTCCTTGGAATTTCCCTCAGGTTAAAAAAGCAGGCTTGAGTTTCTCAAGCTTAGTAGCTCAGCAAACAAAAAGTAGTGTTAATACCACCAAAGGGCTTAAAAGCAAATTGTGGAAAAGGGAAAAAAATAATTAGATCCTAGCTGATAAGGACAGTCTTGGTGTGATAGGGAAGCTTTAGTACATTCCTCCCAGGGTCTGGCTTGGTCTGAACCTTACCTGCACAGAGTTAACGGCTTGTATAGTTACCCAGTAACATCTTATATTTGCCAAGACCTTGACTAATGTTTAAAGAAATATGGGCCAAGTTACATGCTATTCTTTTAAAAATAGCCACTACTGACTGAAACGGGCCATCTTTACCCTCAAAGAGCTTCATCCCTCCCGTGCATTACAAATAATAATATCTAACATTTGTTGAACACTTCCTATGCATTGGGTTCTATTCTAAGTGTTTGATGTCCTTTTTAATCCTCAAAACAACCTTAGGAGGTATATGTATTTTTCCCATTTTCCAGGCGTAGAAGAAATTGAACCTTAGAAAGGTTCTGACTTGCCCTGGAGCAAGCAGAGTGAGGACACAATATAGATCTTTATGTCCCTAAAAACTGTTCCTTTAATCACACTACTATCATGCCTCTTTAGGTATATTTATGTAGAATCAGCACAATTTGCGCTTGGTAGTTTTCAATGAGAAAGCAAACATTTATTCTTCAAAAATTTCCCAATCTTCATCTTGCTCCCTGCTCCCAATAAGAATGACCCCTAAAACCTTCAAAGGTTATACATAAGACCTTCAAAGATTAGACCAAAGAGTAAAACAGGTTTAGCATATGAGGACTTTTCTTTGGAATATGAAGTCAAAAGACAAGATGAATAAGAATTGCTCATTTAGAATTTCATATAGTTTTGCCTCTCATCAGTGTAATTCCAGTCTTTCCCACAAGAGGGCAGTTATCACATAAAAATATGAAACCCCTCTTGGCTTCACTTTCCGGCCACCAAGTCACACCACATCTGGATTTAGTTTTACAGCTCAGTACAGATCCTGAGAAGATCTCTGCTTATTTCAAGTTTGAAGCTAATATGTCATGCTTTGCTTTTTTTTTTTTGTCTTGCCTAGCAACTGAAAGGAGCTTCTGATATCTTAGAAAACATCTCTTCAAATGGGAATGTAATATGGGCCAAAGACAGTTGCTCGTAGATGTTCTTTTCTGGAGGTAAAAATCTTGTACCAAACACTAAATGACAGTCAAAAGCATTCTTCTGTGTCCATGATTTTATACTTCATTTCATTTAAATACCATTTGGTATCAGTAAACTGTATTGCTCAGAAAATTAGATTTTCATGAGGATTCTAAAGATTAGCAGAGAAAAAAGATTGAAAGTTTTGATACACAACAAGTAACTTTTCAAGTGTCCACCATAATGATCTAGAGAGGCAACTAGAAACACTTGTATTTATTGATCACTTATCAATATTTTCTTATGGAGAAAATATTTTAAGCCAGACTCAAATGCAATCTTCCCAACATCCCTGGAAGCTATGTTTTGTTACCAAGCCCCCGTTGTATAGATGAAAAAATTGCAATATGCTCAGGTGAAGTAACATGCCAAAGGACCCCCCTAGCCCATGTTCTTAATTAACCATCATGAAGTAGTAGATTTGTTAGAGATTAGACGGGCCCACATACACCAAGTACAGACACAGACTTCAACATCAAGGTCCACTGGTGCTCAAAAAATCCATGTCCGGAAAAGGAGGGTGAGGTGGGGTGGCGGCTCTTGCTGGCTGCACTGCGGTCTCCGCTGCGTCCAAGGGCACAGCCGCTGGAGCGATGGGTATGGACCATCATTCCATGGCAGGCAACGATCCCAGGCTGCGTTTGAACTCAGAAGGCAGATAGTCTGGCAGGATCCTGGCTAGCAGGTGGAGAGCACAGAAACTAGGATCCATGCCTACAGAAGGAACAGGTGGGCTTAGGGAGGTACCCTAGTCCCAGTCACGGGTTAAGATTTGGGACGGGATCCAGGCCCTAAGAAGGACTGTGGAAGTTGGCAGGGGAGAAAGCAAAGTGAGGAGAGAATCTTGGCCAATGTTCAGCTTTACAAACTGGGCTAACTCCAAGAGACAGAAGGGCTCTGATTTGGAATCTGGTTGGAGCCTCAAGAGGGCAGGCAGATACCCAGTTGTGTAGTTATGCCTCAGGGTCTGGGAGGGTCAGCTTCACTGCAACAGTGAACAGAGGCTACTGGTGAGTTGTTTGCCTTGGCTACCGTGGATTCGGGAGCAGGAGCAGCGATAAGCCTGACAGTGGGTACACTGGTGAGCCCAGCAAGAAGGACTCAAGGAAGGCGGGGTAGACACAGTGGGGGCTCGTTCTGAATCTGCACTCCTTCCCCTAGCATATCCATCCCTGAGCACTGCCAGGTGAATCTGATTCCAGATGATAACTCCCATCAGGAGCCATAAGTGGGCTCTTCAGACTTGTGGGCCTGAGGGTCATGAGCACATTAGAAACCAATCGAATGAGTAGAATCTTTCAAAGCATTTCTCATTCACTAGCTCTTGAACACCTGCTCTATGTTCCATGATTCTTAGCATAGTACCAAGCTTCATAATGTGTAAAATTAGACTCAGGAGTTTATAACAAAGGTGCAGGTTGAACCTCATACCCAGCAAGTACAGGATGATTATTTTCTATGTAAGGTATGTGGGCAGTCTACAGGGAGAAGGAGTGTTTGTTGTGCCTTAAAGAAGGACATCAGAACATCAGCAAAAAGATGAGGATGAGGCCATCTGTATAGTTTCCTGTGACTGTTGTAACTAATTACCAAAAACTGGCAGCTCATCTATAGGTGTTCATCCTCTCCCCGCAGGGCTGGCTCTCTCTGGAGGCTCCAAGGGAGAATCCATTCCTCGCCTCTCCCCCAGTCTAGTGGCTGCTGGGATTCTTTGGCTTATGGTCACATCACTCAAATCTTAATAAGACCAGCATCTAAAATCTCTCTCTGCTCCATCTTCTCTGAGCTCAGCTTCCTCCTCTGTGCACATGTGTATGAAACGTCCCTCTGCCTCTCTCTTATAAAGACACTTATGGTGGCATTTGGGGCCCGGAATAATGACCTCGTATCAACACACTTAACTTAATCACATCTGTCATGTCTTTGCCAAGTAAGGGAGCATTTACAAATTCCAGAGATTTGGACATGGACATCTTTTGGAGGGCCCTGATTCAGCATTGCCTTATTATATTATTATTATAGCACCCCAAATGAAAGAGGTAGCATGGGGAGGGGGAAGCAAGAGTGTTTGGAGGACAAAGAGCCAGTAGTCTGGAGGATACGGGGTCATCCAGAGCAACACTCCCCACCGATCTTTTTGGTCCCATTGCGGGCGCCTCGAATCCCAGACCAAAGAGTTCGGCATATACGATGAAGGAAGTTCTGTAATTGTAGCTTTAGACCGAATTGTCAGGATCAGATGGTTTGACTGCAACAGTTCTTCCACAAGAGAGCCTCAAACCACTGCAGGTACTCGGTCAGAGCAAGGGCGATGCCATCTCAGCTGTGTCTTAGGCAGACTGCCTTCGCTAGCTTCCCAAACCCTATTAGAGTGTAATGGTGCTTCTTACAGCTTCTATCTAAAGAACAAACTCCCTCATGGCCCCAAGGCGAACACTGCAGAGCCGACTCCAGCCTACAGGATTGCGTGAGGTCCAGTCAAATATCCCTTCAAATATCCTGGGTCCACGTTCCAGCGCGGCCATCGCTTTCTCTCCTTCCAGACTGCCGCTACTGCGGTCTGCAGTCCTCTCATGTCTGCTTCTCCAGGTGGCGGAGGCCCTCGGCTCTGGTTTACCCAAAGGGAGAACAGCCCTTTGTCTTAATTCCTCCAAAGCTTAGTTGATAGCAGGCTCCAATGTGGAACAAAGCCTTATTCATGACTTCAGGATGACATAAGGAAAATTCTTTAAAATAACTGTTGAAGACAGGATATTGGCAATCCAGCCCTTAGCTCTATCAGCATGCCCCTCTCAGAAACCCTCGCCAACCAGCTCTTTCCTTTCCACCAGATGAGTGGTCAATTTTCTTAAAAGCATCTTATTGAAACAAAACAAGCCTTGCAGACCTTATGTCAGCCTCAAGGGAATTCTTTCCAACCCTTCTCACCTGGCTCTTGAAATTATAGTCTGTATGCAATATTCACTCCCCAACCCACTGGAGTTTCACTTTTGCCCCTACCTTGCCTCTGACTCTCCCCTTGGTTATGTCAGAGACACGCCTGCTGCTAAATCTATGCTTCCATGCTTATCTTCCTTAACTTCTTCAGCCCTTGTCATGAGCTGTGCTGTTTGACCTTGCCTTACTTCTCACTTCCCTACCGCCTCAATGTCTCACCGCTGCTGTAGGAGAAAAACCAATTCAGACCATCACAGTCTCTCAGCAGAGAAGGGATTCACCCCACAAAGATGGCAAACCACCTTGCTTAATAACATAAAAAGTTAACCGTTTTCCAACTGTGGGCTATGGTCAGTTGGGGGTACTGAAATCAACTTAGTGAGTTGCAAGACGCAGTGTTGGGTTAATGGAATAGAATAGAGACCATCAGACTGGCTCGTCTGTAGTAAAGCTAAGTGTTCTGTGCCAGTACATGCGTACGTGTGTTCTCTGGGTCAGGGTGGCTGACTGCATTTCTTATTGTGGGTCCAGTCAGAAAAGTAGAAAGTAAAAAAGGCAGAAAAAAGAAGTAAAAAGGCACTTATTTTGGTCTTCATGCAGATAACTCCTATATTCTAGAATAGAACTTAAACTTTAATTTGGAAGTAAAACAAGAGAAAACAAAAATCTTCAGCGGGCCTTTTGATTTTAGAAAGACAAAAAATAGTGTTTACAGCCAAGCTATGGAAAGAGCCCAAATGTCCATCAAGTGATGAATGGATAAAGAAGGTGTGTGTGTGTGTGTGTGTGTGTGTGTGTGTGTGTGTGTGTATAACATATACATACACCTTTATATGTATATATACATAATAGAATATATATTATACATATATAAAGGAATATTACTCAGCCATCAAAAGGAATGCAATCTTGCCATATGCAAGGATATGGATGGAGTTAGAGTGTATTATGCAAAGTGAAATAAGTCAGGCAGAGAAAGACAGATGATTTCATTCTTATGTGGAATTTAAGAAACAAAACAGATGAACTTGTGGGAAGGGAAAGAAACAGAGGGAAACAAACAATAAGAAACTCTTACAACAGAGAACAAGCTGAGGGCTGATGCAGGAAGGTGGGTGATGGGTGGGCTAGATGAGTGATGGGCATTAAGGAGGGCGCTTGTCAGGATGCGCACTGGGTGTCGTCTGTGAGGGATCACTAAATTCTCCTCCTGAAGCCAATATGCCACTACGTGTTAACTAGCTAGACTTTAAATAAAAAAATGCAGAGAACCCCCCTCCCCCCACCAGAGTTCTGGTTCACTCCTAGAGTAACTGGTAAAAATTCAAGCAGCTTTGAAAATGTTATTTTGTCCCTCAAAAAAATGATACACAAGGCTCTCCAAGCTCACCTCTGCAGCCTCATGTTCCCACTTTGTCCCCTGTATTCTGCACTGAAGCCACACGGAGCCCTGTGTGTCCTGCAGTCCCAGAGCTCTGGCTCCAGGCCCTGCAACATGCCCTTCTGTTGCGGAGAACTCTCCAGCTCCCCGCTTGCCTTCCCTGCCCACAGCGTCCTCTGCCCCACTCCATCATTCCTCTCATCTAGGCCGAGAGATCGCTTTTTCTAGGAACCTTCTCAGAGTCCAAGCCTCATTGTCACTGGACTCCTCAAATGAGCCCCTACGCTTGGGAGTCTGGATGCGTAATTCATGAAGCGACTAGGGCAGTGGTTCCCACCTGTGTTATTATTGAGGCCCCTCCACAGGGTTTTTTAAGACATTTTTCATCTAGTTCACATCCTTTTCCCTCATGAGAATTTAATACCACAGATATACCATGTGTCTATTTATGTGTCGTGGCCCTTTGGAGGTCCACAAACCATTATCTAATAGCTAAGATTTTATATAATCTTAAATTATATGCAATTTTTTCTCTATAAGGAACAATTTTTGTCCCCTTGTGGGTGACATTGCCTCCATTGAGAATGCATGGAAGTGAATAAAACTCTCCTGGTCCTCTTGAGAGGGCTAAGAAAAAAAAAAAAGGTGCACATTCTTTCCTGATAAGAAGCTTATGTCAAATGCTGAATAGGTGAAGGAAGGTAAAGTTAGAGTACAAACTTTGCAATGAGGATGACCTCACCCTAACCAAGGGCAGAGTCAGTAGAGGGCAAAAGTTACTATACAGACCACAAATCCAAGGAGATGGGCTGTGAGGGCATGAGAGTAGCTAGCTCAAAGGTGACAGAAGATCGAGGAGGTCTTGTTTTAAAAAGATGGGGCACACTTGACTTTAGGCTAATGGAGCATGGATACTGCGAGACTGGAGAATACCCAGGAAGGGGTAACTGGCTGGATGAAACCCCAGAGGAGGGGGGAGGGGACAAGGGAGTCATGAGCAGGGTAAAGAGGCTCCTCTCCCTCTGGGACATCTGGGTATCAATGTAGAAGGGCCTCAGGGGAGGTCACTTCATCTGGGAGAGTGAGACCGGGACACAAGACATTTACAGTATCTACTTTGGAGAAATGGGAGAAGCTGACCGGCGCACACAGAAAGATGGCCAAGTGGCATCAAGGTCCAGCTGAAATAAGAAATATGAAATCTATAGCAGCTTGATGTTTTTTCCCTATCACTTTCTAGGTACTCTCTTAGGTGATGGGGATCCAGTAGTGAACCCTAAGTTTCTTATCTTTTTTTGTTTATATATTTTTAAGAGAGAGAGAGAGAGAGAGAGAGAGAGAGAGAGAGAGAATCTGAAGCAGGATCCAGGCTTTGAGCTGTCAGAACAGCCTGATGTGTGACGTGGGGCTCGAACTCACAACCATGAGATCATGACTTAAACCGAAGTTGGACACTTAACCGACTGAGCCACCTAGGCGCCCCACGGACCCTAAATTTCTGACCTCAAACTGCCATTGTCTGCCTTCCCCAAATGGAATATAAATTCATAGGTAAGATGGCTTTACATACTGGTAATTGTGATGAAGATAAAAATAGAATACCGTAATGCAGTGACTGCTGGATGCTCCGGAGAGGCCTGCCTGAAGAGATGACCTTTAACCCGAGACCTGAATGGAACAAAAAGGGCAACCTTGAGACATTCTGAGAGTAGAACTTTCAAAGCAAAAGGGACTCCAGAACAACAAGCCTGAGAAAGAAACGAACTTGTAGTATTCAAGGACAGACGGTGTGGGGGAATCATAGAATCAAGGGAGAGAGGGGAGGAGGAGGTCAGCAGGGACTGAGTACTGTTGAGTACTTGAATAGCTGGGTGCCAATACCTTGCACAGTTCAAAATCCAAGTATAACTTTTGACTCCCCCAAAACTTAACTACTAATAGCCTTCTGTTGACTGGAAGCCTTACTCATAACCTAAATAGTCGATTAACACATATTTTGCATGTTGTATGTATCATACTGTATTTGTACAATAAAGTAAGCTAGAGAAAAGAAAGTGTTATTAGTAAAATCACAAGGAAGAGAGACTGCATTTGTAGTACAATACTGTATTTATAGGGAAAAAAAACCCAACACAGCAGACAGACACCAGGACAAGAGTTGAGGCAGAAAGACCAGTTTGGAAGCCTGGTTGACTCTCCAAAGGGAGAAAGGGCCAAGATAAGTTGATGAGAAGGAGGGGGGCAGTTCTGGGGTAGGCAGGGACAAAGGGCAGTTTGGGAATAACGCTCGGAGAAGTCTTAAATGTTGCATCAGATGCTCATTTCTAACCCCACCAACTCACACAATTCTATATGGAAACCCTACTCACATCCGGGCCTCCTTGCCTATTTTAGAGGTTCCTGGAGGCAAGAAACTGTAAGATTAATTGGATACATTTTCCTTTGCCCACCCTAATAGTATTTTTTTAAGAGTTTATTTTTTTAGAGCAGTTTTAGTTCTTAGGTTTTCAGTTCTAATGTTTTAAATAGGCTTTCTTTTTTTACACAGTGTTTTTAGAGCAGGGTTGGGGGAGGGAGGGATGAAGAGGCAGAGCACAGAGATTTTTAGGGCAGTGAGGCTACTCTGTATGATACTATCAGAGCAGAGACACGCCATTAGACACTTTTCTAAATCCATAGTACGTACAACCCCAAGAGCAAACCCTAATGTCCACCGTGGACTTCGGGTGATCTTGATGTGTCAATGTGGATTCACCAGCTGTACCACATGTACCTCCCGGCGGGGGGTGCTGACAGTGGAGGAGGCTGTGCACGTGGGAGGGCAGGGGTGTCTAGTATTTTAAAGCCAAATCCTTACACTCTTGTCTATTTCCTGCCACCAGCACTGAGCTCTCTCCTTACCCCTCAGAGCAGCACTGATGAAAACACCTCTCAATATTTTATGAGGCAGAGGACGTTAACATATCTAAAAGAGTACATTTTTCCCTCCAGGGCCACCAGCGTGTAAAGTGCAGGTGAAAAAAGCTGTGTGTGCACAGTGTTATTAGGGCATGTTCTTAAGTACACTCCAAAATGTCTGTGGGAGGTTTTCAGGGTAATGAAAAGGAGCTAAGGAGATTGTTCCCTTCTGTTTTCTAATATTTAACTTTTTAAAAACATTTATTTATTTTTGAGAGAGCACAAGTTGGGGAGGAGTAGAGAGAGAATGAGACACAGAATCCGAAGCAGGTTCCAGGCTCTGAGCTGTCAGCACAGAGCGCGATGAGTGCCTCAAACCCATGAACCATGAGATCATGACCTGAACCAAAATCAGACACTTAACTGACTGAGCCACCCAGGTGCTTCAGAAAATGGATATGATTTTTAAGGAAAGTTATTCCTGAGTCTACTTGATCTAGAAAAGACTAACCTCTGTAGAGTGGAAATTTTCTATACGTTAAGCCTTCTTGTGCATTTGTACATTCAACACACTCTTAGAACAAAAAGCACAAATGTGTCCATAGTGAAGAGCCCGTCTCCCTCCAGCCCTGCCTCCCAATCACTTTTGCTGTCACATGAGCAGCCGCTGCTCCAGCCACATATCTTTCAGAGAGGTTCTATTTATATAAGCAAATACCTACTTATACAAAAAAAATCCGTAAATAGTAGCATATTATGTGCTGTTCTGGACACAGCACATGTTGGAGATCCTTCTCCTGCAGTGGGCAAAGAGTTGCCTCATTCTTTTTCAATATAAGTTGAATATAAGGGGTGTGATAGTTAGGGAATTATGTGTCACGTATTTTTGCCAATTTTATAGCAGAGCTACAACCAGATTCATCCTTAGCTTTCTGGGCTTAACTATCAAAGAGTTCACTGCTTTAACATTTTCGTCTCCCCTGTGGCTCTATTTTCATCACTAAGTTTGCCATTCTATGGCCCACTCAACCTCCATCTGAGGTTTGACATCATTATCTAACTTAGTCAACTGATCTCATTTTTGATGAGTCAAATGTAATAAACCCAGATGACTCGGCTCAGCTGTCCCTTCAGGACAAATGACGAAAAGATGAAAGGAAAGAAAATGTGTAGGACAGAGGGCTGAGAATTTGCTGAATGTCTGAAATTTGAATATGTGTGTGTATGTTAATTCCTAGTCAATTATAGCTCCCAGCTTTGCACTTGGAGACAAGGGAGACAGCAGTCTTAGCTTATATTATGACTGCACATCTCTGGACTATCGTAAGAACTCACAGTCTCTTAGATCACTGCAGTTCACAAGAACAGACACTCAGAAATTCTGTAAATGCTGCTTCTGGTTCTAATTCTCTTTTTCTCGTGAGGTAAGCAAAGCAGACCCGTTTGCCAAGGATAGCCGAGAATGTAAGGGCGATCCTTGCCTGGGCAGCTTGAGCCTGCCCTGTGCTAAATGCAACTTCGAACCATACCCTATAAATAGCCGTTCATTGTCAGTGCGTGTGAAAAGACAAGAGTGGGTGTGTGGCGGTAGGATGCAGGCCTAATTAAGTAGTTGGCGTCTGCGCAGGGTTCCAAGCGAATCGCTGTTGGGACTGATAATCTAGTCGGTAGGCAACTGCAAGGGTTCGCTCCTGACGGCCCACAGACTGAAGCGAAGCTGTTCAAAGCTGTCTTGGACTCCGACCATGGCAAAAATCATCCTGAGGCACCTCATAGAGACTCCGGTGCGCTACGAGGAGGAGTTTGAAGCTCGAGGTTTGGAAGACTGCCGGCTGGATCACGCTTTATATGCGCTGCCGGGGCCAACCACGGTGGACGTGCGCAAAGCCAGGGCGGCCCGGGCTTCCCGGGGGGACTCTGCGGCGGAGACGCCGACCGAGGAAGGCAAGTCCCGCTTCCAGATCCTGCTGGACGTGGTCCAGTTTCTCCCCGAGGATATCATCATTCAGACCTTCGAAGGCTGGCTGTGGATCAAGGCTCAGCACGGAACCAGGATGGACGAGCATGGTTTTATCTCAAGAAGCTTCACCCGCCAGTATAAACTGCCAGATGGCATTGAGACCAAAGATTTGTCTGCCACCCTCTGTCACGATGGAATTCTGGTGGTGGAAGTGAAGGAACCAGTGGGGACTAACTGACATCAATTCCTGTTCATAGGCTCCAGGAAGATGGTAGTTCAGCCAATGGTACCACCTGGAAAGTCTGTATTAACCACGCTGGAAATTATTTTTATGAAGATTAAAAGTATAGACATAGTTCCTGGTATGTTGAGGTTGTTTTTGTTATTCTCACTCAGAGAGGAAAATTGTTAAATGTTCCTGCAGTTCAAAAATGATGCCGTTCTTACAACCTGAAACAGTGACAGTTGAGGAGATGGGTTTGATATCAGTAAAGACTCGGGATTATTTCCTCGTTACCCCACCAATGCCAAGAATCTTAATTTGTAATAATTGATGGCAAAAGATACTGGTATCCTATGCATTTTATGAAAACCGTTTATATTGCTAAAAACAGCTGTGATTCCCTTCACTTAACAAGCTCTTCTTTTCAGTGAATTTTAATTGAAGTGGAACTTTGTAAATATACAGTGTGAAGGTTAAAATGCAGTACTTAGAAATTGGGTCTGAAATATATTCATTATTCACTACAGCTGTTGCTGCCTTAAACATAATACTGGAATTTTCAGATACAAATTTTATTTTTAAAAAGCTCTAAATATGTACCCCATTTTTAAAAAGCTGAAGTGAATCTATTTGAATGTATTTTTGACAACAGCATATGTTCTGTGGATATTTATGTGACAGTACGGAGATATGTGTTGACTCCTACTCTTATAAATTCATATTAAGAAACCACTTTTAAAAGTACGGTTACTGAATTAAAGAGTTTTCTTCTGTGTTCTTTGAGGCTATTTAAAATTTTAGATTTCAGAAGATGGCAAAACGCACTGCATCTGCTCTCTCTGCATAATCCTGGGCTTTAAATAGCCTGGCAGGCCGGGGAGGTTCCCAGGCCGGAGCTCGCACAGGGGGCTAAGTTTCTATGCAGCACTGCTGAGGGCTGCTTGGCCTAAAGGGAAGGGCTGAGGCGTTGTTGGAGGTTAAGGATTTGCTATAGGGGTACTGCCATCAACAGCTGGTCTCTGTGTCATTCCAAAGATTTGCTGTCTCATTCTGTACATGCTAAATATTTCTTGGGAGGAAGTAGCCACCTTTACCCGGTCCCACCTTGTGCTACCGGGGAGCCTGCGCACTGTGCTGGGAATAGAAGACGTTGGATGTGGAAAGAGCCAGGGCTGACGCAGGCCACTGGCACACCCCCGTGCTCCTCCGCGGTGCGTGGTGTATAGTTTGGGTAAGAACAGGAGAGACACGAAGCAACAGAAAAAGAAATAAAACAGTTCTAAAAGAAGTTTTGAAAACAAATGTGCTCAGAGAGATTTGTTTACAGTATAATTAAACAGAAGGAATCGTGAAGCTATATGTTGATGTTTATCTACTGAGGTTTGTGCATCTAACTCTCAGAAATTTTGTTTGACAAAGTGAGTATCACGGACCAGCTTTGCTATATTACAAAGATAATCGTAATTATTGGGATTACATCTACTAATATGATTAGAGCTGGGATACCATTTGCCCCACATTAGATTCTTTCCCAATGATTGGTAGGATGGTATGAAAATCAACTAGTGCTCTGAGAAACCAACCAACCAACCAACCAACCAACCAACCAACAAAAACCCCTCTCATCTGCCTTTAACCTTATTCTACATGATGCCCTACTTCTGCGAAAACTCAATAAGTAAAATTCTTACCACGAGGAGCTACTGATAGAAACTTTTCCTTTAAAAATAAACACTAAAATAACCACATCATCCATTTAGTCTTTATTTGTTTCTAAGATAAATTTTAAAGTATTATGCAGCCATTTTTTTATTTGGAAAATATACAAAACACTATAACAAATAAAAACTATTTCTTATTCTTTTATTACCATGAAGTTGCTCTGCAAAGTTTCTAGTTCACTGTTCCCCTATGAATAAATACCTGTATCACTTTTCACATGATTATATTTCCATGGAGTCTGATATCCCACTAGTCCTGCTTACCATCTCTTGCCTGCCTCACTTCGTGCCAACCCAAACCCATCCTGTGCCCTCCTGGGCCCCACTCTAAGCCCAAGCAGGCTGACCCAGATGGGCCACATCATTCTTGTTTCCAACTGGATTCAGCCAATGGGAGTGCTGACAGTAAACTAGAGACAGAAGTCTAGTGGGTGGGAGGGGAGAGAGGGCGGGGCATATCCTTCTGTCAACCTGCCACAGATGAGGTGTTGGCAGGCTTGTGTCCCTCCATGACTACACCTCTGGAGAGGTGGCTGGTCCTCCAGGACTCCCATTTGTGCTGGGCTCAGGTGTCTTAACAGTTTCTTTTTTTTGTCCCTTTGGCATTTGGGCCGGTAATGTTTTCTGCCTTTCCTGTCCTGGGTGCTTCACCATCACCTACTGATGCTGTTTACCTGTCCGCTTTCCCATAAATGGTCCCTTTCAGGTGATGGAATTCTGATTCCTGCCAAAACTCTTACTTCTTGACTTCTTCCTTTTTTTAAAGTTTATTTTGAGAGAGAGAGAGCGAGTGAGCATGAGCAAGCAGATACGTGAGAGTTGGGGAGGGGCAGAGAGAGAGGGAGACAGAGAATCCCAAGCCTACACTTAACTGACTGAGCCACTCAGGTGCCCCCTGACTGCTTGACTTATTAAGTGATTTTTTTTTGAAAAAGTGCATCACTTGCTTTTACTACCAAACATTAAGCGATTTGTAATGACTATGCACTATTCCAACAAAGATAAACAGTAGTCTGATTTAACCATTCCTTTTTCACTGCTGGTCCCAACAGGAAACAGATAGCAATGTTGAAATTGAAATAATTCAAATTGGAGTGATTTACTTATACAGAGATCCACTCTAAAGGAGCGGGCAGGGTGAAGAAGAGCTGCAAGGGGTGGCTTATAACCTGAGGGTAGCAGGGTGGAGCTGTCATATCCCCTGGGAACAAAGGCATGGCAGGAGGAAACGGGTCTCAGAAATCAAGAAGTCAGATGGAGGAGACCACCAGCTGTGACTTTCATATGACGGACACAACCAGCCCCAGGTCACCTCTCTGAGGCACCAGAAGAATAAATACTTTCTCCCTCTAATCACCAACCAGGGCACCCTATTGGTGGGACTTAAGTGGCAGCCAGAGGGCGTGGGCACCCTCTTACTAGAGTTCACTAGCCTCCCAGGGCAGAGGCCAGGGTGGAAAAAAGATGGAGAGTGACTCCTGGGGGGAAGGGGGAAAGTATCCAGCAATCCTGTAAAATGAATACTGTAGTTATAGCTCTCTAAGAGAAACCTGTCCTACCAAATATGGCCTGAGACAAGAATTGAAGTTCTGGCAGGTTATTTGGGAAGGGCATGCCCAGAATGGTAAAAGTGAGAAGGTAGGGGGAAAGAGACGAGAAAAAATGGGAAGCCAAGTGAAGGGATGTGTTGCCGTGCTGGCCCCCACTTCACAATGAGCTATGAAGAGGCTCTGCAGGCTCTTGGCAAGGATGTTGGCTTAGTACCTGGAACTTCTCCCGAAGATCTATGGGAAGAAATAAAATCTTAAAGTAATCCACAGGGAAGAAAGAAGAGGGAATTTGCTTGCCCCAGTCCTTACTATTTCTTGTTTCGCCTTTGTCAAGGTTTAGCTCACAGGGTCTAGACTCTCCTGCACTTCTGGGGTGTATCATCCAACCCCTTAGTGGCTGCTCAGACCCCACACCCCACAGTGTGACATTTCATCCATGCTGGGAGCAGAAGGACGACTTAGCATGGTCAGGGCTCACTCCGGGTGAGAAGCACAGGCTCAGGGTTTCAACTTGGCCTCCAGCCACCTTAGGAGACTTGGCAATGGCTATGGTGGCAGCAGCATGGCCTGGGAGGCGGGTGACACCCTCAGAAAAGGCAGCTGGCAAGGCACACAGGGTTTGTATCCACCATGACGCCAAATCTAGAACTGCAGGAAGGGGGAAGCCAAACCACACAGGCCTATAGCATCTATTGCCTAAGTACCCCAGACTGCCTTCAAAATTTAGGGACTCAAGTATCACCTTATATTTTGATTAATGTTTTATTTGCTTAAGTGTAAACATCAGTCCTCTTAAACCTCTCCAGGATTTTTCTTTTCCTGTAGATTGCGGATCAAAGCTTTGTTTTTGTTTTAAGCTGCCATCTCCTATCCTGGAAACCCAGAAGTCATTGAAGACTTTAGTTCCCACTGACCGCTATGAGTCCAAACCATACTGGAATCCTGAACGTGCCCTTACCTTACTTCTCACCTACTTGTGATGATCTGAAAACTGCATTCAGTGGTCCTTTAGCACATACAAAAAGGGATTTTACAAAACACAAATGGCATGGCGCCTGGGTGGCTCACTCGGTTAAATATCCGACTCTGTCTCAGGTCATGAGCTCATGGTTCATGGTCTAAAGCCCTGCATCGGGCTCTGTGCTGACAGCTCAGAGCCTGGAAACTGTTGGATTCTGTGTCTCCCTCTCTCTCTGCCCCTCCCCCCTCCAAAATAAATAAATATTAAAAAAACCCCACACAAACAGTAAACAGCCTCAGGGGGGAAAATCAAAATACCTCCTATCATTCCTCAAGCTTAACAAAAATCTTTGTCACTAGTCACTGCCATTTTCTTCAGAAATTCTCCAATAATTAGTTGGAAAAAAGAATAAAAATGTTGGTTTGGTATGCTATTTTACAGCTCACATATTACATATTGAAAATAACTCTATCTTAGCAACTAAGTTGGCCAGATGTCCTTCCTAAAATATGACAGTATTTTAAATTTGAGAAATGTATTCTGCTAAGTAAATGTTTTCTTCTACATTTCCTCAGCATTGTTTAATACACAAGAGCATGCATGTGTATATGAAATATACTTATAAAATCCTGTGTATTAATGTCTTCTAACTTCAAGGACAAATACAAGGAAAATCTATTGCAGTAAGACAAAATGGTCTACATGATCCCATTTTTTGTAATTTGTTGAGATTTTCTTCATGACCTGACTTATTTTTAAAAGTGTACCACATATATATGTGAAAATAATTTATACGTGCATTTTCTATTTGGAGTATATATATGTATGTATATGAGTATGTGTGTGTGTATGTATATGTATTTGCTATTTTGTTGGTTCTCCTATTCCTTTTTTTGTTGTTTGTGGCAACTAGAAACACACAGATTGGCATTTAAAAATCTTTCAGTATGAAAGGACAGTTTAACATTTTTAAAAAATCTGGTCCTTTTTTCCTTAGTGTGTTGTCATGTGATTAGACATTTGTAATTTCTCTCAGTTGGATTATATCCTATATTACTATGTAGGCGCACTCTACCTCCATTGTCATGCTCTGACCATTAAATTGTTTTGTCTGATAATATCATTTTTTGTTTTTTGCTTTGAATGACATCTTTTTTCTTACATATTCAATGTAGCTTTGTTTTAAGTTTGTTTCTTAGAGGCAATAGCGTGTAGCTTGATTTAAAAATCTGTCTAATAGATGAATTTAGCTCAGTTCTTATTGCATAAAATATTTAGATGTATTTCTTACTGTGTGTATTTATCATGATTTCTCTTTATTATTTTTCCTTTTCTGTCTTTGGATTATCAAATTTCTAAGCTTACCTCCTTTTTCTCTTGTTTTTTTTTTCTCCTTCAACTTTAAGGTGTTAAAATGGAAACATTGTTAGATAATTTATAGGTTAATATACGTGTTTGAAGGAAACTAATAAAAGCGTAAAAACAGAGACATTTTAAATTATATAACATTTCTTGGGGTGCCTGGGTGCCTCAGTCAGTTAAGAGTCTGACTCTTGGTTTTGGCTCAGGTCATGATTCATGGTCTGTGAGTTAGAGCCCCTCATTCGGCTCTGCAATGACGTGGTGGAGCTTGCTTGGAGTTCCCTCCCTCCCTCTCTCTCCGCCTCTCCTTTGCCTGTGCTTGCGCTCTCTCCTGCTCTCTCTCTCTCTCTCAAAATACATAAATAAACACTTAAAAAATTAATAATTTAATGTTTCCATCCTTCTCCTGGGTGTTTGAAGAACGTTTGTGTCCTTACAACCCACTGAACCCCCCCTCCATCTTGCCGCCATTGTTGAGTTTTACCTTTAACTATTGATTATTAAAATCCCAGCACTAAAAAAATTTTTTATGAATTTGTGGGGTCCTCTTTATTGTTTTCCACGGTTTTCTTTCTGGGTTTCTTTCTCTGCTCAAGGCATCTTGTTATTTTTGCAAGGGTCTGGACGTGGAAAAATCTCTTACACTGCTTCATTCTTTAAAAAATGTTTTTTATTTATTTTTGAGAGACAGAGAGAGCAGCGCAGGCAATGGAGGGTCAGAGAGAGAGGGAGACACAGAATCCGAAGACAGGCTCCAGACTCTGAGCTAGCTGTCAGCACAGAGCCTGATGCGGGGCTTGAGCCCACGCACCGTGAGATCATGACTTGAGCCAAAGCCAGATGCTTAACTGACTGAGCCACCCAGGCGCCCCTACACTGCTTCATTCTTGAATAATATTAGGAGGGTTTAAAATTGTGGATGAACAGTTACTTCGCTTCAGCCCTGTTCTGTGTGCCAGGGTACCTGCCCTCTGATTTCAGCTGGGATCCACCCAGTGGAAGAGCAGGCACCAGCAAGAGAGCAGCATGCAGAATGACAGAGAGATGGGGGAGTTCTTTCCTCTGCCTTCTCCTGCTCTGGTTCCAGGTTCTGGCAGAGGCTGTCTCCCTCTGTACAGCTGTGATGAGGTGGCCCCCTCCCCAGGCTCTAGCCCAAACTGAGCCAGTAGTTCTGTTCTCTTCCCCATATTCCTTCAGTCTCAACAGGGTAATAAGGGCTTCTTACAGTTACTGGTCTCTGGGTGCCTACAATTGTACACCAATTTTAATGTGAGGGTCTATTTCCTGATACCACCAAGCCATTCTGGGACACCAGCTTGGTGTCCTACAATTCAACTCAATTCTAAACACTATCTACCCAGACAAGGCATCAGATCCCATAGGTCAAGGGTCCAGTCCCACATGACTGCCCTCCTCCCCCCCATTTCAGACACCCAGTCACAAACCCAAGTTGTCACTTCTACTTCTGACCTTCTGACAGACTGGCCATAGATGGAAGGGTCCAAAGACCCATTCCTTGGGTTCAGTTAATTTGCTAGAGTGGCTCACAAAACTCAGAGAAACATTTTGTTTAGTAGATCGCCAGTGTATTATAAAGGGATGCAATGCAGGAAGAGCCAGATGGAAGAGATGTATAAGCCTGGATACACAGAAGGAGTGTGGGGTTTCCACCAGCTTTCCAGGTGTGCCACTTTCCCCAAATCTCCAGGTGTTCACCAACCCAGACACTCTCTGAACTCTATCCTTTTGGGTTTTTATGAGGCTTCGTTACATACGCACGCTTGATTAAATCATTGGTCACGGGTGACTGAATTCAGTCTACAGCCCCTCTCCCCTCCTGGGTGGGAGTGAAAGTTCCAGCCCTCCAATCACAGAGCTGGCTCTCCGGGCAACAAGCCCCCATCCTTAGGTTACTGAGAGGCTTTCCAAAAGTCACATTACCATAACAAAAGACACTCTGAAGGACTCCGCACTTAAGAAATTCCAAGGGTTTTAGGGGCTCTGTGCTAAAAATTGTGATTAAGACCAGTTATGTATTTCTTAATAGAAATCATAACATCTTGGTGTCTCAGCATTTTTATTGTTTCCTCAGCCCTGCCCACATCTCTGTAAATCATCACTTTATTACACATTTTTAAAAAATCCAAGCTGAGCATGCCTTTGGTTACCGTCTAGGAGTCTGAATGATGTCTCTACCTATAATATCCTTCTTATGTCGTGAGAAAAGCCCTGTTTCGTTATTTATTTGTTAAAAAATTTTTTTTACATTTATTTATTTTTGAGAGACAGAAAGAGGCAGAGCACAAGTGAGGGAGGGACAGAGAGAGAGGGAGACACAGAATCTGAAGCAGGCTCCAGACTCTGAGTGGTCAACACAGAACCCGATGCGGGACTCGAGCCCACAAACCATGAGATCATGACCTGAGCTGAAGTCGGACACTTAACCAACTGAGCCACCCAGGTGCTAAGAAAGGACCTGTTTAAACAAACAAACAAGAAGACAACAACAAAAAAACAGGAATATATAGAAGGAGACTTTATGAATTAGAAAATATTTGCAATGTTTTGAATTTTATGCAGTCTGTGTTTGAGACCGAAAAGCATGACTTCCATGTTGCTGAGTCTGGTAAACAACAGCAACAACAACAACAAAAAAACCTATTAGCCTCTGTTTTGTTTCTCTTTCTGTTGGGAGTTTTAAGGTGCCTGATATAATTTTAGAAGTGGTAGAACAAGAATTAATTAAATAATCTATTCTAATGATACAATAAAACCTTGCACAAAAATGTGTCAGGCATTCTTTAATTTGAAGTAGTAAAAATATAAGTAATTTGTTAAGCAAACTAAAATTTATCCATATTATAAAATCCTATTCTACCATTAAAATCACCTATAAAAATATTGAATGGAGTGGAAAAATGCTCACTAAAATTAAGGTCAGAAAGCAAGTTACAAAATGTGCACAAAATTCCTACCTTTACTTTCAGGGGGCATATTTTTATGTCAATACGGTTTTGTTTAGGACCGGATTTTCACGGCAGTGTTGTACTCCGTCATGTGGATATGCTGTAACTTATATGCAGAGAAGAAAGAATCAAAGGGTCATCTAAAAATGTCAGAAGTGATTATATAATTGGGGTTTTAGAGTCTCTATATTTCACTGTAGAAATACAGAAAACAAACTTTTTTTTTGAGAGAGAGAGAGAGAGAGAGCATGAGCAGGGGAGGGCCAGAGAGAGAGGGAGACACAGAATCTGAAGCAGGCTCTAGGCTCTGAGCTAGCTGTCAGCACAGAGCCTGACACGGGGCTCGAACCCACGAACCGTGAGATCGTGACCTGAGCCAAAGCTGGATGCTTAACTGACTGAGCCACCCAGGTGCCCCAGAAAACAAACTTTAGCAATTAGGAAAGAAACAATAAATATAGTTAAAATTTTTCTATAAATGTAACATTTAGTAAATGATCAGTGCCGTGTCTTGAAATAAAGTCCTGGCCATACCTACAAAGGATGTTACAAAATCTGCAGAAAGCAAGTGTTTTACTCATTTGATGAACATATCCCAACTCTACTCTACTGAGTTATTCCAAAGAAGTCAGAACTTTTAGGACCAACAATCTCAAGAACTTACGATTCTATAAAATGCAATAAGCCCAAATGATTTTCTAAAAATCAAAATTTCAGTGCTTTGCAATTATTTTCCAATTTGAACTGTAGAGGCAGCCCAGAACTTCAACTAGGCTCCAAGTTTCTCAGTGAGGAAAATCAAATGCACTGTCTTGGCTGAACAGCAGGTCAGTAAAGCATATCACCTTTCTTGCCCCACCCTGGTGGACTCGATTGGATGAGACAGCCCCCGTCACTTCCCCACTTCCCTCTGTGAAATGCTACACTGGCGTTGCTGCGCTCTCCAAGCAGCTGTTGGGCACATACTATTCTCCTGGAACGCTGCCCTTGGAGAGGATGGAATTTCCCTGTGCCCTTATTTTGTCTCCCCAAGCCCAGTTCTCCAAGCAACATTCAAAGTCTTAGAGAACTCAGGGTGGCTTTTCTTCTCTGTTGCTGTTGAAGGGGATACAATTAATTTCTTGTGAAACTGATTTTTTAATTTGCCAGGAAATTCCAAATAAGCTCTTTTGGTGCTAAGTCCATAAATATACTTTACTTCTGGAACAAGGAAGAAATAACTAACTGAACCTCTAGGGATTGTGGCTTCCTGGCAAAAAAAAAAAAAGAACAAAAACAAACAAAAAAAACAAACCCAGAGTAATTAGCCAAGTAGACTCTGAAAACAAATAAATGTAGCAAAAAACAGGGGTTTGAGTACCAATTCTGCAGCTTTCTAGGCTGGTCATTTGGGTCAGTTTGTAAAACACCCTTATGGCTCAGTTTCCTCATCTGTAAAATGGGGATAATTCTAGTACCCATCACATACGGGTGTTTTGAAGATTAAGTGAGATGAAGACGCAGGGTGACCCACAGCCCTGGTTTGCCCAGGCCTGAAGAGTTTCTTGGGATACAAGAGTTTGGGACATTCTGAGCAGACTGGGGTGGTTGGTCACCCTATAAAATGTCAGGTCCTTTCACAATGCCTGGTAACAGTATGGCTTCATGTATTATAAGTATCTTTGAGAACATTCCCAAGGACATGTTTTCTACATAGGTTAATTGGACACATCCTGACTTTATCTTTTATAAAGAAACTAAACATACACCTAAAAAAATAAAGAGCTTCATCCGTGGCTCAGTATACTGTCCATTTCTAAGGTCTACTTGGTTATTCCTAAACTTCTACGAGTCTATTTTTTTTGCTTACTGAAGCCAAGCCGCACTGCTCTGTGAATTAGTATGCAAGAACTATGCCTACTATTAGTAGGCACCACTATGGCAAGATAAAAAGCTTTGTCATGATAAGAAATGAACTATAGCATAATCTTTTTACTACAATGAATAAAAAGCCATTTAAGGCACATACTTTTGGAGATAATATTCCCATCTGGAACATTTCTAGTTAAGATGGCAGACTAAGCATATTTCTTTGTCTCTCTTACCTGTCAACCCCAGTCAGTGACAAATTTCTTTTTCCTTATTCACTGGCATTGCGGAGACCAGGAGGGGGCTTATCAGGTGTCCTCAGGCTGTAACCAAATTCTGGCTGACCAAAAGCACTTGGGGTCACATTGATAAATCAAGGAAAAGGGATGCAGGGCTTAGTCACCCTTTTCTAAATATGTCTGATTTTAAGAAATCACCTGACGCTCCCATGTAGAGTTCCAGGTCTCTCCAATAGAAATTCTGAGTCTGGTGGAGCCCTTGAATCTATAATCGGTTGCTGTGCCCAGTGATGTTGATGATGGGGCGAATTTGGAAATGGTTCTCAGCCTATGCTTGGGTGCCTCTCAGTATTTGGTGCCCTGGACCCTGGAACCAACGATGCTAAATATCACCCAGTGCTCAAGCCTACACAACACACAAAAATAAAACACTGAAAACAGGACAATGTTGCATAGAAATTTAAATGGAACTTTATAGATCACTTAAACACTTCACTGATGTTTGTTAATTCGACAAGATTATAGATATCCTACAGAGCTAGACTGAATATAGGCTGACCTGGTCATTTTCCAGCAGATAATACCCTCTTTGAGGATGTAAGGAAGGGAGAGCTACTTTCAAGCAGGTAATTATTTTTAACTGACTTATTCCTGCTATTATTTCCTTCAAAGGTTACACAATGCTGTGTTTTAAATAAAATGCCAGGGAAAGAGGTACACTGTTCCCTCCAGAATGGACATGTTAAAAGAAAAGAAATAGGTATATATGGAAAGATATGTTTTAACAATTCTTATTCTTCATTTCCTTCCTCTTCACTGCTCATCAACATGGCATGCACCATGCTTGTCCTTAGTTTCTATCTCTATTCTCTCTAGGATGGTTCCCAGGTATTTTAACTTGTTCCTATACCTGTGAGGTTTCATTTGCCCTGCGTTCTATCTTCTCTTATTTTGTTTTTCTTCTTGTATTTTCCTCTTCCATAAATGCCTTAATTTTCCTCCTCTGTTTACTTTCTGTCCATCTACTTCCCTTTCTTTCATTTTCTCTGTAGCATTTCCTGCCTCCCAGATTTTCACCTAGAGTCACTGAAATGCTTTTATGGGCCGGACAGCCTGTACGGGTTGACCAACTGTCTCAATTCTATGTAGAACCAGCCCCTCCCCGCCCTGCAGGCCCAGGTTGACCAGGATGGCTGATCTCGCTACTTAACCTGTAACCTGGGGAAATAATATATTGATACTAAGTTTAGGGAGGAGTAGCTGCACTAGGTAGTATGCAACTGTGTAGCTGCAGTGCTTAAATTATCAAGTGTTGGAAGAAAATGCAAATGTGAATAAAATGTATAGGGGTTGTAACCGATTATTGGCGAGATTCAGATGACCCGAAGGACCAGGGATAAGTACGTGAGTCAAAGAGACTTTGGAGATCCGTGTGAGAGACTGACCGAGAGAGGTCCATCTTTAGAGCTACAGGCTGTGAGGTTTGTATGTCACCTGGAGTACTCTATCCCCTACTCCTGGAGACAATAGGACACTCTGCACCGAGGAGTTTGAGTGGAGTAAAACCCATTGTACTGACAATGTAGTCTTTTCCAGAGTAACTGACAACCCAGGAGGCTCTCCCTGCTCCTGGAAAGCATTGTCAAGGCTGAGTCCCATCCGTCTGGACTGCAGGGCTGGGAATTCACTGGGGAGGTAGGTGGAACTTCTATCAGAGGCTTAGCAGAGCTGCAAGGCTTCCTGTGGCTCCCTCTAGTCCTCCTACTTACACAAGCGAGGGGCTACAACTCCTGACCAACACAAGCTTCTCCACATCTTTCTACCATTAAAAGGACTACTGTTCCTTTTTAATCTTCCGATTGTATTTGATTGTGCCAGTGTCCTTGGGAGCAGATCATACTAAAACGTAGCTAATTCTGCTAAGATTTTTAACTGATGACTTGAGGTATTATTTTCTTTTCAGGAGCCATATGAAGAATAAGTTGGTCACCCCCTCGCTTCCCCTGTGAGAGGATTCCTGCTTCCAGGCACACACAATGCCTGTTTGACAAATTAACTTAGACCATTCTGAATACATGATTAATTCTTTTATAATTCATTCATTCTCGTGGAAAGCAGAGAACTGTGGGATTATTAACGGATGAAGGAAGTGGAATTCAGGACTCTAACACAGTTATGTGGGAAGTCAGACTAAACCATTCTTCCTGGCTTTCATTTAGCAAACTGCTGGGTGAACATTTGTTACATACTGAGCACTATATTCAGCGTTGCAGATAAAACAACAAAAACTATAATTATTGACCTCAAAGCACTTACATGATGTTTTTTTTTAAAAAGTTACATACATGTGAATGTATGTAATAAGGGTTACAGATGTTAGTGTAGAAGCATATTCAGGTTACAAGGTAGGTACAAAGAAGGGCATGGTCAGATCTACGTGGGCTGGTGAGTATGGCTGTGGTCACTTTGTGATGTAGTCTACTAGCTCTGGAGAACAGGATGAGGATTGTTTTATTGATCCCTGTATCTCTATCACCTTGCACATAGTAGGTTCTCAGTAAATAGTTTTTAAGTGAACAACAGATGGTGTTGCCATAAAGCATGGTGGGTGTGAAGCAGTGTAAGTAGTGTAGCCCAGGTTCAAGGTCCTCCATGATTAGGCTCCTGCCTGCCCGCCCCATGCCTCCCATGTGCTGCTCCCCTTCTGTCATGCAAGGAGTTTGAGCTTCAGCCTGAAGGCAATGGGGGCTCCTGGAGTGGGAGTTTTAAGCAGGGCTGTGATGTGATCAGCCTGGTGTTTTAGAAAGAGAACTCTAGCTGCAGTGTGAAGGGTGGGTGAGAAAAGGATGACCTAAGCTAGAAAGATCATCTAGATCAGTAGTAGTAGTTTAGGTGGGGTAATACACATGATAATCACCTGGTAGTTCTTCAGGGCCAACCCCAAACCATTTGAATCAGAATCTCTGGAGATGGGCTCCAAATATCAGAGGCTTCCAAATCATCCTAGTGATTCCAATGAGAATCACTAGCAGAAGTTTAGATAGTTGCAGAATGAAAAAAGGGAGCATAGATACACGGCTGTTAGATGTTGAGGAATAACATAATTAGTTACCAGAGCAGAAGCAATGAAGATAGAGAAGGAATGGAGTTACTCACAGGTGGTGGTTGGAGTCATGGAAATTGGGAGACAAGGTGACCAAACTTTCCCATTTGCCAAGGAGTATCCTGGTTTTATACTGAAGCAGGTCCCTCACCCTGCAGGGAGGCATCCCATCCAAGATAGGCAGTGAAGGATCAGAGTGGGGTTGGGGGAGGATGATCAATGTTAAACATAGGTGACAGCTGCTGGGTGTTGGTGACTAATGCTGACCTAAAGCTCACAGCTGAGGATGAAGTGGACTAAAGAACCGCCTTCTAAATTGCTAGGAAGACAGCTGTTGAGGCCTTCTATCTCTCAACGGGGCCTAAGAGGAACCAGGAAGCAGAACCAGCACCACCACCTCACACCCTACTATAAGATGAGGTTGAAAGGCAGAAGGCTGTTGCCTTTTGTAGAAGTACACCACTCATGCAGAACTATTTATTCCCCAAACAAGGGCAGGGGTGGATCTGAGTTGCTTCACCTCCTTGAAGTCAAGGGAAGGAGCTATCAAGAGGACTGCTCATAGGTTTGTGGGTATCCAGTCCCTGTCTGGACAGTTATGGGGTGCTAGGCTCACTATCCAGCTCCCATGCTACCAGCGTAGAGGATAAGTATATTGGAAGAGATGGCATGGAGTGGGACTGTAGTCCCCACTCAAAGCCCAAGAGATTTGGAAGACGGATCATACGTAATCCTGAAGACCTAGGAGTTGGCTGGGGTGAGTAGATCATATTTAGAGCTTGGATTTTATCTGGGAAAGCACAGCCTTGGGTAAAGAGGGGTACATACCAGAGGAATAGGACACCAGGCTTCTAGCTCCGGAGCTGGACCTGAAATTGAGAATAAATCTCTTTCATAAAGGGCCCCTAGCACTTTGAGTTGCTGCTGGGGAGCAAATCACTTGTCAGATGACATTGTCAGTCTCCATCTGTCCACACTGAGCACAAGGACAATGAGCTGGGTCCCACAGGGCTCTACTCCCTTCCTTATCCCTCCTCCCTGGCCATTACCAGCAAGGTATGTGATGGAATAACACTAGTAGGGGTGTGTGGGCGGGACCACACCCCACACCCCCATTCTCTTGTAGGAATTAGAACAGGAGGTGGGACAGAAGAGAGCCATTAACTGGATATGAAAGTAGAGGTTTGAAACAAATCACTGAATCTTGAAGATAGAAAGTCATTGTTTTAACAGCTGTCCATAACTCTTCTAATAACTGAGAGTGATTGAAAAGTTATAGCATTGGGCTGAAATCATTAAGGAAGTCCACATTCTATGGAAGAGGGGATTTTGACACAGCAGTTACTGCCATGTCATGAACAACCTTATGGAACAGTCCAGGCAGTAAGAAACCAAATCCTTCTGCCAACAGTGAAGTGGATCCTCCAGGTGCCTCAGATGACCATGGCCCTAGTGAACAGCTTGCCTACAACCTCATGGGAAATCCTGACACAGATCCTGGAGCTTCGAGTCACCTGATCTGCTATGACTTGCTTCTGTCAAACACAACCCCTGTTGCCTTGAAATAGGGTAAATCTACTCAAGGGATACAGAAGTGCTGATGCATAGGAGCACATGTACCCCAATGTTCATAGCAGCATGTCAACAATAGCCAAAACATGGAAAGAGCCTAAATGTCCATCACCTGATGAGTGGATCAAGAAGACGTGATATATATACACAATGGAGTATTACATGGCAACAAGAAAGAATGAAATCTGGCCATTTGTAGGAAAGTGGATGGACCTCAAGGGTGTCATGCTGAGCGAAGTAAGCCAGGCAGAGAAGGACAGATACCGTATGTTTGCACTTATAGGTCTAACAAGAGAACAGGAGAAACCTAATGGAGGACCAGGGGAAGGGGAAGAGGGAAAGAGAGTTGGGGAGAGAGAGGGACGCAAAACTTGAGAGACTATTGAATACTGAAAATGAACTGAGGGTTGAAGGGGAAGGGGGAGGTGGGAAAAGAGGCAGTGGTGATGGAGGAGGGCACTTGTGGGGAAGAGCACTGGGTGTTGTATGGAAACCAATTTGACAATAAACTATTAAAAAAAAAAAAAGAAATAGGGTAAATCTCAGGCCCCAGAGAGAGTCCCGAGGCCTTGGAAAGCTGGGAAACAAAATAGACTATAGTTGGGTCTGTCTCCTGTGCATACCTGGGTCTACTTCTTTCACCAATACTGTGACAGAACTGCTCTGCAGGCAGGCTGTGCTTCTATAGACAGATTTAAAAATCATTAGATGCTGTTACTCTCTTTCAGAGGCTTTTAGTCAGTAGAATTAACTAGCTTATTTATCACTGGAATAGGGAGTAATTTAAAAAACAAATCTACATTAACAGGCTCATTTCGGGAGGGCAGCTGCTCCAAGACTCTAGAGGAAAAGGGGAATTACAAATCTAATGCAAGTCTAAGACATTCCTATGTCGAAAGTTGCCCACTGTCTAACTCAATTGAAATGAGTGTTTGGAATATATGTGAAATATACAAAGTTTCCAAGTTTCCTTGTACTTTTCTTTTCCAGATTTTTTTTAGCTCTATGACTTTACATTTCACAAACTTAATATAGAAATGGCTTGGTAGGCTAAAGTTACAGCACAAATGTAAGTCTTGGTCCTGTATCTCACAGATAGTATGTGCTCTTTATTCATATCCTTGAAGATTAAGGTTTAAGTAGTTTCATCTTGGGGATGTGTTTCATACAGGATGAATCTGGATGCCTTTTTCTATATATAATTGGTACAGTCAGGACTGAAAATTTCCATTTCCTCATATGAAAATAATATAAGCAGCTTATTAAACAGACCTTAGACCAGGAAATGCATGGGCATTATAATGAATAATTCTAAGCTCATTATGATCTTAATAAACAGGTTAAGCTTCAGGACAATACTGGAACTGATATTTATTAACCTTGATAGCATAAAATGCATGCCTGATCAATTTCTATGGAGTCATTATTTAGTATATGGGATAAATTTAATACAAATCATTGCTAAATACAGCCATGCTTGTGGAAAAAGGAATTACAGCACAATTTCATGCCAGAAATAATACTATCAAGATCCATCAGGGTTAATGTAAAAATGATCCCTTTTCTTAAGCATATACACTTAATGTCATGATCACCAAGAAAAATAGTTGATGACAGTCACTCATAGGCCTAAGGTAGAAATACAGTTCCTTTATGAAATAAACAATCTTGTTAGATCTGGCTCTTAAATTATTACACTACATTTAAGCAAACAGTGTGGCAGCTAATTAGATTAAGTGGAATTTAAAACAAAGCAATCTAGCTAGCTGTTTTGTTGGACTCTATTTAGCTGTAAATGACATTCAGAGTTGTTGTCGGTATTTATCTCGCACTCCTTGTAACCTCCCATCATCAAACTGATGTGCCAAATGCTCTATTAGGTGGAATAAACTCCTTTGGGCCTCTTGTCTGGTTAGGAAATCAGTTAGTGGCATTATGGAAATTTTCTTTTCTTATTCAAGTCTAGTCTAGCTTCACAGCTTGAATTAAGTCCTTGTGCAATTGTGTGACCATGGGGAAAGTATATGACTTTCCTGAGCTTCAGTTACCTGACCTGTGAAATAAGGCTAATGCTGTGTAATTCACAGGTAAGATACCCAAAGCACCTGGCACAGAATGGTGCCTGTAGTAGGCATTGAAAGAAAAATGGTCACCATCAAATAAAGCAAAGCAGCAGGTTTGATTTGAAATTTATTTATACTTTAGATGACTTCACAACAATAAACCTGCAACAGAATGTTAACTCCTTTCATGCCTCCTTAAACACACAGGAGACAAAGCAGAATACTTACAGATACAAGACTAGATAGTGTCCTCTAGTGGTATACAGGCAAAACACATGAAGGCCATTTATTTATATTTTTACTCAGGATTCAGACTGAAATTGACCATGGAAATACAATACAATGTAAAGCTACAAGGTGAAAGATAATTAATATTTGGAAAGGATTTTAACTTTCACAGCATCCTGTACAATGCTAAAGAAAACCTCCTAGTCCATTATAATACAAATTGTAGTTTAATCATATGAGCAACAAAGTCATCGAGCCAGAAACTATTATCTTTCTCAATCAAGTGTGAGCCTCTTTGATTCAGTTTTGCACTCCTGATTAAGTATTACATAAATAAATTATTTCAATAGTTCAGTGGGATGAATCCCCAGAGTTCCTTCCAGGTTCATGTAGTAGTACATAATTTGATTATTTCACAGGACTTCTGATATTTAGAAAAAAGTCAATGTGCTATAGAACCATCTCCAGGGATTCTAAGTATTAGATGTCAGTCGCAGAACTTGCCTTAACTTGCCATTATCAGAGTGCTCCCAACCAGCTCTGACCTCTCATAATCTCCATTCCTACCAACACTATTGCCCTTGAAATTCAATCAGGGTAGTATCAGATAGTGATAAAAGCATGAATTCTGAAGCCCAACTTGTCTGAATTCCAGATTTACCATTTACTGACACTATGAACTCCATGCCTCAGTTTCTTCATCTATAAACATCAGTATTAATACTAGCTACTTCATAGGGATGTATTAAGCTCAGATATGGAAAGTGATTAGAACAGAGCCTGAACTTCTTATTAGTGAGTAGCTGTTATGTATACATCCTTCTCAGTACTACAGAGATTGCTTGAGAGGCTTAAGATACAGGTCCTGCCTTCAAAGAGTTTACAATCTGCATCAGAAGATCTTGCAGGATTGGTGGTAGGGGGTGTCTTATCCCACTTCTTAGTTCGTAGGAGAAAGACTTCTTAAATACCCCTGGCATTCACATTCTTGTTCTCCGTGGGAGAGGTAAAGTGATTTCCCTGGAGTAAGTGATTTTGGGGGCAACTACATGAGGAGGAGACATATTTCCCCATGCAGGTAGAGGCCCATTGGACCATCACTCAATAGTACATCCTAAAATTCAGTTCAGCCAAAAATAAAGGTGATAATGTGGGCTCCACCTGCAACCCTCTTGGTATAGTTCTTCATTTATGGAGCACTCAGTTTGAAAAGTGGAGAGCTGTTTACTGAGGGGACCCTTGGAGACCCCAATAGAACACACTGACTCACAAAAACAATTCAACGCTAATTTGTATAGTGTAGACCTACCATACAAATGTTTTCAGAAAGGAGAGTTTGGAGTAGGCTGGAGCAATAGGAGACAGTTTCACAGAAGTAGGACTCAAGCTGGCTCTTACAGAATGGGACTGAATTTGGATGAGGGGAGGGAAGAAAAGTAATCCTATGAGCAGAATAGTTGTTTTCTAAGACTTAACTGCAGTTTGTACTTCTGTGTAATTGGAAAAAGACATAAAATATTGGTTAAAATTAGAAATTCATATTTCTGCTTGATAACTATGTGGTGACACAGCCAAGCTATGGCAAAGAAATAGGTGACACATTTCCTCACCACCTAGTTTTTCGATCACAGGTGACCTGTCCGGAATGTTCTAAATGTTAGGACACTTAACTCCTTACAACAACCCTATGACAGAGATAATATTATTTCTCCCAGCTGAGGATACCAAAGCATAGAGAGTGGCAATTTATCCAATGTCTGTAAGAGCTAGAACATGGATTTGAACCCAGGTAGTCTGATCCTGGACTTCATGCTGTCACATCCTTCTGCTTTGTGATTTCTCAGTCCAAGGGAGGAAGTTGTGGTGGTCCTTCCTTGTGAGGGGCTCAGAGAGGAGGCCGGCCTGATCTGAGGAAAGGCTGGGATTCTGGAGACTGCAACTTGAGCTGAGAGGTAGGTGGGGCTGGTAAGTGGGGGTTTTGAAAAGCCAGGCACAGAAGTTGGGAGGTGGAGATAAAAAGAAAAGATTAATCCTATCATGCTCCTGTTCCAGGACAATTCTATATTTCTCACTGTATGAAGTCCAAAGATTTCAAAGGCTTCAGTTTGGGGGAATGGGCACTGTGTGAACATAAGGAGAGGGAGAAGGAAAGCAGAGCTTGATCCTTTGTGCCTCGGCTGAGCCACGGATGGGCAGGGCATGTCGACACACGTTCTTATCCTTTCTTTCCAAGGGCCTGCCTAGAGACGTGCAAGGCTGGAGGTATGAACCTGAGATGTTATACATATACCTAAGAGCTGAAACCATGAGATGTGAAGCTTCCTGACAAAAAGATGACAAGGACGCAGAGGAGGAATACTGATGGAAGAGGGAGTGTGGGTATCCCAGTGCTGTGGATGGTAATGCAATTAAAGAAGTTCTGATCCCCTGAGTTATTAAAGAAGCTCTGGTCAGTTCAAAAAGGTGTCTGAAGATGAGGACTGGTACAAAGCCAGGAAATTTAACAGTGAGCTTGAAAACAATAAAGGGAGGAATTGTAACTTGGCTTCTTCCCTTACAATGCTGTTCCATCAGGTAAAGAGAGGGATGTCTGGTTAATGTCAGTGCGTGTTATCGTATGTGTCTACTCTTTCCTGTATGAAGGGCATGGTTATGTTACTGAGAAGATATCTGCACCAGGCCAGTCCTCCCCAGGAAAGTAGAAACCATGATGACTACTTGAAATAGCAGATTTGATGCATGCAATATTTAATTCAGGTGATGGAAAAGAGGAGGACAAACAGGGGCCAGTGAGGCAACCCAGGAAGCCACTTCTATTCCAAGTCTAGAGGATCATGAGGAAGAGGCTCCGTTGCTAGAAGTCAGAGGTCAGTTTTACCTGCAGACCTTGGTAATGGTGGGCTTGTTGGGGGAGAGCTGGATGATGAAGAGCAGCAGCTGAACAGAGATGGAGAGATATTCTGGTTTTTCTCTTCTTCCCACTCAGCAGTCTCCCGCCACCACCTTCAGTGGCCAACCCCTGCTGGACATTAGCTGCCTGGGGAGCCAGGGAAATGCAGCCAGCAGAGGTCAGGCCTCAGGATACAGAGCAAAGCAGGCAGCCTGGCAAGAGGACACATGAGGACAAACATGTCCTAGACCTGCATGGTGCTCTTGTAATGTTTGGTCTGACATGGGGGTCTGATCTCATACAGAAGAGCTAAAGCATACCTGAGTGAAGTCACTGTTCCTCTGGATGGTCACCAGAGTCCTGTCACCTGTCTTCCCTACCAGAACCATTCTTCAGCCTCAGTTACAGAACACTCAAGGTGTCCAGTGGTGGTTCTCATGAGAGACACATAGTTTCTTCTGCCTGTTGAGAGGCCTCTAGACCTAGAATGAAGGGTGATGGAGAAAACCCCATGAGCATCACCCGTCCTCTGCCTTTAGAGCTGTGAGGGGGCTGCCCTGCTCTGAGATGGGCAGCAGAATATCAAACAACCTGGGGGTGCTGGAGGCTTAAGAATTGTGGTAGGAACAGGGACCTGTGCCTCATATGCTGAAGAGCTTATGTTTCATGTTTCCTCTTGTGTTCTCTTTCAGTATTGTGGTAAATTAAAAAGACACTTGGACACCCTTCGTGTGGTGCTGGTGTTAAGGAGACAGGGGATAAGTGGGGTTGGGTGGTGGATTTCCATCCAACCTTGTGCCATAGCTCTGGAACGGCAGTGGGTGCCTGGGGCCAGTGTGGTGGGATGACTAACATGACAGAAGCCTAAGAATAAATAAAACCCAGAAGAGAAGCTCCAGGCAGAGGGAAGAGCTGGTTATGTGCTCTGACTATATAACCCTAATGCTAAAGCCTAGTGGTTTGTGGATTTCATAGCTAGCAGGTATTGAGCACTGTCCAAAGCCATGTACCATTATAAGCACTTTGCCTGTATTAATTAGTTTAATCCTAATAACAACCCTCTGAGGTAGATGCATGTGATGGATGTGGAAATGGAGGCTTAAAGATTCAGCAACTTAGCCTGCGGGAAACTACACAGCTGGGATTTGAATTCAGGAAGGGTATCTCCAGAGCCTACATAATTAACCATTACAAAGGGAATCTGAGTACTTTAGAAAGCCTAAGAGAAGATGTCTGAGGGGAAAGAGACAGAGAAACTTCTGGAAAGGGTAAAATGAAAGAGGGAAGTTTTAGGAGAAGATGGGAATGACTGGAGGGGAGAGAGCAAGTGACTGATTAGGGGAGAGTTTATGTGCTATTCCAGATAAGTCAGCCAAGCATGGAAATCTGTGTGAGGATATAAAAACCACCATCACACAGGCTGTGTCTAATGATTCCAACACCTAGATTCCTTGTAGATCTGCTGTCTACTGTTTCTGTTCATTCTTATTCGTGGTCTCGTCTTCTCGTATTTCTGGCTATCACTGAATATTGGGGTTGTACTTGAGAATAGTGTATAGAAATATTGTAAAGCTGAGACTTCTGTAAATCATCTTCAGAAATGTTTGCTTCTGAGGGGTGCTGGCAAACTGAGATCAGCATAACTTAAGTTCAAGCCTTGAGGTTTTGTGAACCACCAGATAATGATAAGCCAAGCCTTGTATGAGCTGGATTTATTTCTGATCTATACTTTCTACTAGGGCTGTGGGAGGCTTTTGGGTCTCAGGCCAAAGCAAAGGATTACTTACCATGGAGAAAGTGTTATAAAAATAATGAGAGGCCAATTTACGGATTGCTATGCATTCCTGAGTTGATTCTGCATTTCCCTTCTCAGATCTCTGCTTTCTCTGTTCCTATCAGTCATGGTGATTCTGAGCTACTGATCGATGCTGGTGGCATGGCAAAAGGTCAGGGTGGGGAGCACAGTCAGTAAACTGGAGAGACAGAAGTATAAAAATGGTTGAGTGGAGGGATGCCTGGATGGCTCAGTCAGTTAAGCGTCCGACTTCGCCTCAAGTCATGATCTCCCAGTTTCCTCTGTGAGTTTGAGGCCCCTGTCGGGCTCTGTGCTGACAGCTCAGAGCCTGCTTCAGAGTCTGTGTCCAACCCCCCTCCCCACCCTCCTCTGCTTGCACTCTGTCCCTGTCTCTCTCAAAAATAAACAAACATTAAGAAAAGGGTTTTGGTGCTTGGGTGGCTCAGTCAGTTAAGCACCTGGCAGCTCAGGTCATGGCCTTGCATTCCGTGGGTTCAAGCCCTGTGTCAGGCTCTGTGCTGATAGCTCAGAGCCTGAAGCCCACTTCAGATTCCATAACTCCCTCACTCTCCACCCCTCCCCCGCTCATGCTCTGTCTCTCAAAAATGAATGAATGTTAAAAACAAAAATTAAAAGATGGTTGAGTGGAAATTCAGTGTTGAGCTTTTAGAAAGCCCTGAACAGTCTAGCCTCATTTATTCAGCTTACGAGAAAAAAATTCATGACAGTGCTACAAACTATTATGTCCTCTCATATCATGAAGAAACAGTGAGGATGAAGAGAGGAGGTTTAAGGGGGCCCTGCTCAGGCACAAAAGGGCCTAGACCAGTGGGCTCCCTGACCTTTTTTTTTCTTGATGTATCTATCTCTTGGCCGCTAAGGGGGCTTCCAGGAGCTGATAAGGGCAACTGAATACCATGACTCAAAAGTGTCAGGAGCAGGAATGTTCAGGATCTAGGATATGACTTCATCTTATTTCTAGACTAATAAATTAGCCTCTTACTGTTTCATGAATGCTACTCATAGTTCAGAGAGAAAGACTTTAATACTCATGGCACTGCAAGCAGCACCACCACCAGCACATTGCATTGGTTTCTCTTGCTCCCAGTCCTACAGGAGCAACCTGGGGGAGCCCAGAGGGCCACCTGCACATGGAGCGAATTGCATTACAGCAGAGGACACTGAGCTTGGGTAACCGCTGTTTTATAGCCAGCAGTAAACAGCCTTTCCTTTGTCCCCGAGGGAGACATTACCTCATTCCTCAAGGTTGCTCACTGCAAACACATCCTGACAAATGTGTGGCCAGGGCCTTGGTTTCTTGACGTACCAAGTTAAGTATGTGCAGGGGTATCCAGGGCTCACAGTAGCTTATCATTCCAACAGAGATGGTGGAGGAGGATTACTTAAAATGCACATAATCTAATAAAACCTAATAAAAATAAATGTTTTTCTGTTGTAGCCTCTAAGTTCGGGTCCCCTGGACTGGGTCAAAGGCCCCACTGTTGGGATTCTGCTCTGTGGCCCCAGTCTGTCCACCCAGCACACTCACTCTACTATTCTCTCCTGAAGCTATTCTCCTCATTTCAGTCAGTTGTGCTTGTTTTCAATTATGTTCTTTCACACGCTCTGCTTCTTTAGAAAGCGGCATCCACAGTGGAATGGTTGCTGATTTTAGCATTAAGAAATCTGTCTTTAGGTGCAAACTTTACCATTTGCCAATAGACCAACACACCCATCAGGCCACTCAGGTAGTAAAGTTGGGGCACCACTGTACCTCCTGTCTGTTTAGTGAGATACACTTCAAGAGTACCATTTTGAAAGTCAAATTTCTCCTTACCCCTCCACCTGCACTCTTTATCTCACTTACAGACACCATCTATCCATCTTCATGCCTCTACGTCATCAAGGCTTTTATCTGCTAGGTATTATTCCTTTTACTCTTTTCTCTCCCTGAAGACACTGTTTACCTTGATCATGTTTCACCTGGAATCATTCAATAGCTCCCTAAGGCTCGCCACCTCCAGTGGATCTGTCTTACGTTGTCTGGTCCCTTCATGTCCCTCACTGCAAACGCCTCCCGTCCTCCCACAGCCCGGTTTCCTTAGAGCACGTGTTCCCCCTCACTCCCTCTGCACCTCACCTTGTATCATTTTACACCACAGTATTCCTGATTTCCTGTATTTCTCAGCACCCACCATGGTGTTTCATATCTTGGTGCTTTTGATGTTTTCCCTGATTCAAATACTAACCCTCTCTTTGACTAAGATTTCCCTTAGGAAATCAGAAGTATAATATTGGACAGGATTTTGTCATCCAGGAAAACCCAGAAGAAACAACAGAAACATTACCACCAGCAGCAAGACAATTCCATTAGGTAGCATGGTCAAGATTGTACCCAGGAACGTCTATCAAATGGGGAACAGACATGTCAATAAATTGTGGCACATCCATATAATGTGACATAATGTGCTATAAGAAAGAGTGAGGACACTATACTCTGACATGGAAGTACCTTAGGTAAAGTGACCTTAGGTAAATCACATATTCTCTGAGTCTCCATTCTCCTCCTTTATATTTGGGAATGACAATTCTCAAACAACCCTTCTGGGTAAATATTAAGTGTGATAGTGTTTGTAATATAATTAACACAGTGACTTACATAAAATCAGCATCTGGTATTTTATATGTAGATACACACGCACACACACATCTCCCCACATATAACTATATACATATACATTTGTCTATACTAACATATACATTTGCATATATGTCTATAGATGTGTGCATTTGACTAACACACTGTACTGAAATGATCAAATGATCTGTTTGTGCCTATATCTCTCTGCATCAACTCTCCCTGTCCCCACCCCCATAGACTTCTATGATTTATTAATATTTTTATCTCTGGTACTGGCACATACAAGAGCTCAGGAAGTATTTGTTAAATTGTTGGTGAACTAAACATGGCCAATTCTTAAGACTCTCTGAACACAGGGTAAAAAAAATCAACAGAAATATCCTGAAAATTTTCAGTCAAGTCATACTAACTCCTGAGGTTGGTATTATTGCAAGTTTCTTTGCTCCCTACACCTTGCCCCTCCACGAAGATCATGAAAGTATTTATAGACCAGAAGGAGCCAAAGATGGAGATTCCTTTCCTTTCTTATTCTCATTAGAAACAGTTGAAGGTTGAACGAAGGACCAATGCTGTGCCCGTGTTGCCCGTCTCAGTGCTCCCCCAGCAAGCAGCTCCTCCAAGTGCTTGCACTTCCAAAACTTCAGAGCCAGACTACACTTCGATTTGCTGATCACCTTGGCTTAAAATTTATGGAAGCCCAGATTCCAATAAACAGCACAAATAGGCAATTCTAACAGCTTTCTTTGGATTCCTCTAAAAGGAAAAGTTGCACTTTAGTTAGGTGGGCCTGGGCACCCCTTTTCCTCCAAGTAGTAGTTTGGCTTACCATTGAAGCTGGGTCCCCCGAGAGTCCGCTGGGGTACAGGAAAGCATGACTGTCTCACTGGGGCAAAATCTCTTGCACGTGAGAGTTCAGCTTTGACAGTCCATGCGGCAATGCAAACATCCTTTCCTTCTAGAGACAGGAAGACTCGGTGTTAGGTCTTCTGCCAGCTCCCAACCTTCCTGCCTCTTTGCACCAAGGCATGAAGCTTAAGCCTCTTATGTGCTTCCCAGGATAACAATGCTGTTTAAAAAAATATTTCAGGTTGATAATTTTTCTGCATGCCTGATTTAGCCATCAGACTCATCTACAGATATTTAATATAGAAACCTAAATTTATAGACTTTGTATAAATTTATATAGGAAAATAAATTTATAAAGATCCTTTACATATTCTAGTTCATATGTTAAAGGGACTCTTTCCTATGAAATTCATTTACAAGATTTCCTTAAAAGAAAACTGTCCATGTTCACTTAAAATGTTTTATTTACCTGAATCTAATTTTTTTAAATTTATCTGCTATAAAAGCAGTATCTCTGGTGTAAGTGTATGCATGTAGTACCCTAGATCAAATAAATCTAATATATGCATTTTCCCTTTTCAAATTCTTCTCTAGGTGTATTTCTGAGTCAGGTAAGAAAACTTTGATAATGGCATTTAGTGGCTCTGTGGGCCTTTAAGGAAATTTGTTGATGTCAGTATTGTCTCTACCATTTAAGTCATCTGATTCACTCCTCTACACCCCCTCTTCCTATTTTATAAACACGTTCTCTCAGCTGAGTCAATATGCATAGAGCGGGCTGAGGCAAATGTTTAGTCCCAAGCAGTCTGCCTTCTCCTATTATGACAGGGGACAGGTGAATGACATTTGTCCTTTTAAGGAGCAGAGTTTTTCTCCAAAGGATGAACTGGTCCAAAGCTGCTCTGGGGAAAATTGATTATACTACTTGACTGGAAATGGGCATTTCTCCTCCAGATGTGTGTTGTGCTGTGGCCTGGTCTCCTTGAAGATCTTAGAGCACTTCCAGGAGAAATAGAGTTCATGCAACACTGCATCACTTCGCAGGGCTCAGGTGTTTTCACCAGCAAGGATTAAGGGAGGTAAGAAGTAACTTGGACTTTCAAAATGAGTGTTGCAAACTGGAAGCCAGTAGAGCAAATGTTGTCTTTAGACACATGTCATTTGAGTCACACAATGTTTTTAATATCAGGACATTTTGACATACAAATGAAGATTAGTTGCTTCTTAGAAAAACCAAGCCATATGGCAATAAAGGGCCTGTGTCTGGCATGTCACCAAGGGGCAGGGGCTGAGTCTTTGTCCTCTATAGATGAGGTGCACTCTCCTCAGGTCTACAGGCCCCTGACTCCCTGCCCCTCTGGACCCCTCCACCAGGCCTGTTTACATCACTTGCCTGTCCCATGCAGGCATTTGAATTGATTACTTCTTACTTAAAATGTTATTTATATCTCATATTGAAGCATTGATCTCATGTTTATTTTTTTAATGTTTGTTTATTTATTTTTGAGACAATGTGTACAAGCAGGGCAAGGGGGAGAGGGAAGAGAGGGAGGAGAGAGAGAGAGAGAGAGAGAGAGAGAGAGAGAGAGAGAGAGAGAGAGAGAATCCCAAGCAGGCTCCATGCTGTCAGCTCAGAGCCCCACACAGCACCTAAAATCACAAACTGTGAGATTATGACCCGACCTGAAATTAAGTGTTGGATGCCCGGGGTGCCTGGGTGACTCGGTTGGTTGGGTGTCCAATTCGGCTGGAGTCATGGTCTCAGGGTTAGTGGGTTTGAGCCCCATGCAGGGCTCCATGCTGACAGCTCCCAGAGCATGGAGCCTGTGTCAGATTCTGTGTCTCCCTCTCTTTCTGCCCCTCCCCAATTCACCCTCTCTCCCTCTCTCTTTCTCTCTCTCAAAAATAAATATTAAAGGGCGCCTGGGTGGCTCAGTCGGTTAAGCCTCCGGCTTCGGCTCAGATCAGATCTCATGTTCGTGGGTTCGAGCCCCACATCAGGCTCTGTGCAGACAGCTAGCTCAGAGCCTGGAGTCTGCTTTCGGTTCTGTGTCTCCTTCTCTCTCTGCCCCTCCCCCTCTCATGCTCTGTCTCTCTCTGTATCAAAAAAAAAAAAACATTAAAAAAATTTAAAAATAAAAAAAATATTAAAAAATTTAAAAAAAAAAGGAGTTGGACACTGAACTCACACTGAGTCACCCAGGTGCCCCTCTCTCATGTTTAAATAATAGGTCTGCTCCCTACCCAGCCCATATAGATTAGATTCCTAGATTACCCTTACAAAAATCTAATTTTTTATAATTAGTAATTAGCAACACTTTCCTAAATTGCTATGTTGACTGAGTTCTTAGTGTGATCAGTGTTTTATTATGTACATATTATTTCTCTTCCTAGTCATTCCCTTGTCTTAGACATTAGTATGCTTTAATAGGTGTAGATGAGTTGTCACTATATTGTGAAAATCAGTATTTAGTAAAATATCACTTAGGTTTTTTTGGTTGTTTATTCTTTTAGGTTTGCTTGTTGATTTACTTCTTTGAATTTTATCTTATTTTATTTTTAATGTGTTATTTTTTAATGTTTTAATTTATTTTTGAGTGAGAGAAAGAGTGAGAGCAAGTGGGGGAGGGGCAGAGAACCAGGAAAACACAGAATCAGAATATGGCTCCGGGCACTGTCAGCACAGAGCCCGCTCATGAACCAGGAGATCCTGACCCAAGCCTAAGCCTGAGGCTTAAGTGCCTGACCTACCCAGGCACCCTACTTCTTTGAATTTAAGATTCTGCTGTAATCTCTGACCTCCAGGCAAGGTGAATGAATAAGGTTCTGATTGTTAATGAGATGAAGGTCTTATTAGAACTAGAATTAACCAGAGGAAGACAGACAAAGCTGCCTCACAGACAGCGGCATTATCAGCAATAAGGGAGGTAAGCGGTCTCCCAGAGTACTAGGTTCTTTTCCTGGAGTAACAGGATGCTTCCCCTCTCCCCCTTTCCTAATCTCTACATGTTAACTTTAAAAATGACTTTTTTTTTTTGAGCTAAAGGAAAAAAACACCCAGAAGATTTTTTCCACTTCCACATCTAGGAACTAAAAATTACCACATTTATCCTGAAACACATTCTTCAATTCTTTTCCCAAAGTTGGCTATTGTGCACGTTTATGTTATATTTCCTATAGTTACTACACATCTGATTACTTCCAACATGAAATAATTGAGTTCCTCCTGTGTCCCTGCTGTTAGGACAGCCACAGAGAAGCAGATATGAACCCAGGACAGTGCCAGTCTGTGAAAACCATCACCTCAAAGTCTCGGAGTGTTCACCCCAAAATTCATGTAAACGGTGCAGATGGCTAGCTTGGTACTGAATATGTAACACACCGGCATAGATGCCACAAAACAGGTATGAGCAGAATGCCATGTGAACTCAAGGGAAGGAAGGAGTTATTCTGCCAGGAGAAACCTCTTGGGGGATGAGGAACAGGATTTTGAAGGATGACTAGCAGTTGTGCCCAGCACACAAAGAAAGGTGGGTACTCTGGGCAGAGGAAAGAGCCTATGTGAAAGTCTCAAATGTCGATACACATGCAGCCTGTTGAGGAAATGGTGGGAAGGCTCGTATGGCTGAAGTGGACAGTAACACCTGAGCACTTTAGAGGGCATTTGCAACAACCCATTACAGTAAGAAAAGCAGCCTAAACTTGGGTGGTAGTGGAATGGATGAAGAGGGGCTAACTTCAGGGTACAAATGGGAGATGAAGGAGCAGTAGCAGTCAGGGGTGACTGAAATTTCCTCTGTGGGAGCATCTCTGCATGCAAAACAATATCATCAGAAGAAAAAACCCAAGAGGCAGCACATCTGGGGTCAGCCAGCAGGGTTGGGACTGGGAGTCTGTTGAATGACCTCTTTGGTGAAATCCAAATGGATGTTGTTCATTTCTTGCTGATATGACTTTTTCACCTTCTTCTTTGAAATTCATTTCTCTTATTTTCTAAGACATCACCCTCCTCCATTTCTTCTTACCTATGTGATCCTTCCTTCTCAGGCTTACAGAGGAAAAGGAATGACTGAGGGAGGCTATCTGTTGTCGGTCCACTCTTCCTATCTCGTCTGTGCTCTTTCACTCGGTAACTTCCTATTTTATGGCTCCTCAGTTACCACCTAGAGACTAACTTCTTCTTCTTCTTTTCTTAAAAATGTTTTTATTTATTTTTGAGAGACAGAGACAGAGCACTAGTGGGGGAGGGGCAGAAAGAGAGGGAGACACAGAATCTCTAGCAAGCTCCAGGCCATAAGCTGTCAGAACAGAGCCTGACGCTGGGCTCAAACTCACAAACTGCGAGATCATGACCTGAGCCAAAGTCAGACGCTCAACCGACTGAGCCACCCAGGCACCCCAACCTATGGACTAATTTCTAACTCCATGTCTGCCTCCATCTTTCTCTGGGTTCCACACTTTGGTGCAACTGCCTACTGGATATTTCTACCAGGGCACAGGCACTTCAATCTCAACATCCCAAACTGCTCTCATCTTCCCTGGCTTTCATGGATGCCACATTTCAGCTGATGGCCCTCCATTTACTTGGTCTCTGACTCGTCTCAACTCTTCAGTTCCATGTGATCATTTCAGTCTTGGTTACCACTAACACAGTGAGTGACTCAAACATAGTAGGCACTCAAATTCTGGTACACTAAATGGAGGAGGCACAATGGGCTCTTACGTGTCGACCCTCCTGGGAAAAAATGTCATCCCCTACCCTTCTCCCATCCTACCTTAGCTTCAGTTAATCAAAATAGCTTCTGTTTGCTTCAGAAAGCCTTCCCTGACTACTACCCCGCCTCCCAGGTCTGCTAAGTTCCATAGTTTTCTGTATACACCCTAACCACAGCACATAGCAGATGGTTTCCATGCATGCCAATTTCACCTAAGAGCTCTAGGAGGGATAAAGCAGGATCTTCTCTACACCCTGGTGCCTATTAGCTTAATGGAAGGAAGCTAGCAAAGAACAAACAGACTGGCAGATATTCTGTGGGAAATGTTCAGAACATATTTGGAAATGAATATGGAGCTTAGAAGAGGGCTATGGGAGAGAGAGATCTGAATTATCCATGGTGATGCCACTGGGGTGATTGTTCTCACCCTGGAAGATGTGTGAGGGACAAACCCTCCTAGGTCTATAGGGGCTGAGATGGAAGATAGTCCTGAGTATAAGACGCCAAAGAGTAGCGGGGACTGTGGTGAATTGGCAATAACAGCCCTGTCTGAAGGAGATAAGCTATAACTTCTATGCAGAAGTACTGGCCAGTGCAGCCAGATTTCCTGACTTTTTTCTCCAAAAGGAGCCAGAAACCCCTATTTTTTAATGAATGAGAAGTCTCCTACATTTTAAATGCTAGCCAAAATAAACACTGGAGCAGATTCAGGCAGTGGCTTGGCAATTTGTGACTTTTGGTATAAAACATCAAGAAATGCAAACTTATGAACTATGACATTGCATATATATTGATGATGAGAAGAAAAACAGGGTGCAATTCAAAAGGGGGACAGAAAAGCTCTATAAGAACATACGCAGCCACTAGCTGCGTTAATCTAGGAAACACATATTTGAGGAAAGAGGACAATTTATGAAGAGGGCTGTCAGGTAATGAATATTGGATCAGGTTCTTGGTTTGATTTTGGTGTAGGAATGAGCTGTGTGTGAAAGAGGTCCAGCATTGAAAAATGAGGGATTTCTTTAATAGTAGCAGATAATTTTTTAGAAACTTGGGGTACATCCTCTGCTATACATATCACTACAGAAATGAACATCATAAAATCCAAATGTGAAAATACGTCCAAGTCACCTCAAGAATGAATCACACCATTTAAGAAATTAATTTTAATCATTAGATGATACTTTATATTAAAATAAATTTTACACTGTTAGCATTGTGTGAACTTATGAACATAGTATGGACTTATTTCATTAAATCCAATGAAGATCCCACGAAGTTATTTTTTTACTCCCATTTTTCAGACTAGGTAACTAAGGTTTAGAAAGGTTCATTTGTTCATTTATTCCTTCATTTGACAAATACTTATTGGATTTAAAACATTTTTTAATGTTTACGTTGAGAGAGAGACAGGGAGAGAGAATGAGCAGAGGAGGGGTAGAGAGCGAGGGAGAAAGAGAGAACCCCAAGCAGGCTCTGTGCTGTTGGCACAGGACCCAACTCCAGGCTCAATCTCACGGACCATGAGATCATGACCTGAGCCAAAATCAAGAGTCAGACGCTTAACCAACTGAGCCACTCAGGCGCCCCTAATATTTATTTGACTTAATTTGCTGGGCATACAGCAGTGCACCAAGAAGACAAAATCCCTGTCTTCAAGGAGGTTTTATCCTTGTGAAACGGTGTAGATCCAGAAGTACAGTTAGTAGCCTTCCTTTCAGACATAGCGCTTTCTTTGAATCCAGGCCTTCTATTAACTCAGCTACGAAGCCTACAGCAAGCGGTCAATACTCTTTAATAATAGCAGTTTTACAAAGCCAGCAGGGGGCAGACCTATGACTCAGACAATGAAAGTTTCTCAGGAGAGCTAAGTAGTTTGCTGACCCGTTGTTGTCCAGCCACGTGACCTTCAGCTGTGCTCCCTCTGCGTTGGATTTCCTGTCCTGTGACACTAGAGATAATAACATCTGCTCTGTCCATGGAAGAGTTGCAGTGAAAACACAGCGGGAAATAAGACTTTAAGAGGTGACAGTTCTTATGAAGTCCTATGTATATATTTGTATAAGGCTTGATATATTATACAAAGAGCTTTCAAGTAAATATACAGTGTAATTTATAATATGTTAAAAATAGCCAAATACACGGTTTTGTGAGTTTTACCTCCTGGATCTCTACCAGGTCCTCTCAGTGAATACTGGAGAAGAATCCTCTAGTGCTTCTGGCAGGGGGAGGGGAAAAGAAACCATTTTTAAATACGCTAGAGCACTCTGTTCTTCTAACAAGGTGTGACCTCAGGAGAAACTATTTAACCTGAGTCTAATCTGCTGGGATTTTATTAGGGCCTAACTGACCTGGAGGAAAGGAAATATCCAACTCTAGCATACTCTAACCATCCTGTCCTATTTAAGGGAAAGGGCAGAGGGGGGAAACCCTGAGAAGTACACATGAAGATCACAGTCCAGAGGCTAAAAGACCAGAACCTAATCATCACTATAAAATGCTTCCCTTCCCCACTATACCCTACCACACATAATAAAAGGTCTATTTACAAAAGTTCCTCTTACCTAGCACAACATGCCGGGCTATGAAGAAAATATTACAAGGCATACTAAAAGGCCAAAAACCAAAATAAAACAAACAACAAAAAATAAAAACAAACACAAACAAACCCCAAAGATACAATTGGGAAAGAGAGATAGCAAGTATCACAACCAGATTAATATATGTCAGGGATGTTAGAATTGTCAGATCAGGAATTTAAAGCAACTGTGATTAATATGCCAAGGGCTCTAATGAAGAAAGTAGACAACATGCAAGAATAAGTGGGCAATGTAAATGGAGAGGTGGAAATTCTAAGAAAGACCCAAAAAGAAATGCTAGAGATCACTGTAACAGAAATGAAGCATGTTTTGATGGGCTTGTAGTAGATGGACATGACTGAGGAAACAATCTCTGAGCTTTGAGGATATCTCAGTAGAAAGCTCCAAAACTGAAAAATAAACAGAAAAAAAAAAAGACTAAAGAAAGATAACCAGCATAGAATATCCAAAAACTTTGGGACAACTACAAAAAAATGTAACATACATGTAATGAGAATACCAGAAGAGTAGAAAGAAGAGAACAGAAGAATTATTTGAAACAAGTGACACCAAACTGTAGACCCAGGAAGTTCAAAGAACACCAAACAGGACAAATACCAAAAAAGTCCCCCCCAAAACCCTATACCTAGGCACATCATTTTAAACTACAGAAAATGAAAGAGTAAGAAAAAAAACCCTAAAAGAAACCAAAAGAAAAAAATACCTTACCTATAGAGGAGCAAAAATAAGAATTATATCTCTGTGGCGCCTGGGTGGTTCAGTTGGTTGGGCTGCCGACTTCAGCTCAGGTCATGATCTCACAGTCCGTGGGTTTGAGCCCCGCGTCAGGCTCTGTGCTGACAGCTCAGAGCCTGGAGCCTGCTTCAAATTCTGTGTCTCCCTCTCTCTCTGTCCCTCCCCTACTCATGCTCTATCTCTGTCTCTCAAAAATAAATAAATGTTAAAAAAAATAAAAAGAATTATATCTCACTTCTCCTTAAACACAATATAAGCAAGAAGAGAATGGAGTCAAATATGTAAAGTGTTGAGAGAAGAGAGCTACCAATTTAGAATTCTGTGCCAGGAGAAATTAAGACTTTTTCAGACAAATAAAAATGGAAAGAATTTGTTGACAGTAGATCTGCTTTGCAAGAAAATGTTAGAAGTTCTTCAGGAAGAAAGAACATGGTTAATAGATTAGAAACTCAGGTCTACATAAAGAAAGGGAGAACCTTGGAGAAGGAATAAGTAAAGGTAAAACAAAATCTCCTATTTTTCTTAATTGATATAACAAATAACTGTTCAAAATAATAATAGCAATGATTTATTCAACTATGTATGAGTGTGTATATATGTATATGTAGAGATATATATATACATACACACTTCTGTGTACTTAAATATACATAAAATAAATGATACCAATGCCTCAAGGGACAAGAGAAAAGAGCATTATTTTGTTATTAGAGGGCACTCACACCATCTGTGAAGCAATACAGTATTAACTGAAAGAAGACTTGGATTAGTTGTAGTGCATATTGCAAACTCTAGGGCAACTACTAAAAAAGTTTAACTGATATGTAAGAAAGGAGAGGAAATGGAATCAATGCTTTTCAACATCATATTGGAAGTTCTAGCTAAAGCAACAAAGAAAACCACAAAATGAAAGGGAAGAAATAAAACTCTCTTTGTGTGCAGATGACATGATTGGCTATGTGGAAGTCCCCAAGAGAATCAACTAAAGCCTCCTCCCACCCCTAGAGCTCAAAAGTGATTGCAGCAAGGTTGCAGGATGCACAGTTAATACACAAAACCCAATCGTTTTCCTACAGATACTAGCAATGAACAAGTGGAATTCAAATGGAAAGCACAATACCACTCAACTTAGCACCCCCTTAAAATGAAACACTTAGGTATAAAAGATGTAAAAGATCTGTATGAGGAGAGACCAAAACTCTGATGAAAGATACTGAAGAGCTAAGTAAAAGGAGAGATATTCCATGTTCTTGAATAAAAAGATTCAAGATGTCAGTTCCTTCTAACTTGATCTATAGATTCGTGTGATCCCAATCAAAATCCCAGCATTATTTTGTAGCTATCAAACAAACTGATTATAAAGTTTAGCTGAAGAGGCAAAAGACCTAGAATGGCCAAGACAATACTCAAGTAGAACAAAGAGGACTGACATTACTCAATTCTAAGTCTTACTCTATACATTTTTTTAGAGTTTATTCATTTCAAGAGACACAGAGAGAGCGAGCAGGGTAGGAACAGAAAGAGAGGGAAAGAGAGAATCCCAAGTAGCCTCCGCAATGTCAGCTCAGAGCTTGACATGGGGCTCGAACTCCGAAATGTGAGATCATGACCTGAGCCAAAACCAAGAGTTGGATGCTTAACTGACGGAGCCACCCAGGTTCCTATAAGTAATCAAGACAGTGTGATACTGGTGAGAGAATAGACAGATGAATCGATAAGACAGAATATAGAGTCCATAAATAGACTCACACAAATACAGTCAACTGGTCTTTGACAAAGGAGGAAAGGCAACACAAAGAGGCACAGATAGTCTTTTTGTCAAACGGTGCTAGAGCAGCTGGACATGTGCATGCAAAAATCAATCAATCAGTCTAGACACAGACCTTATCTCTTCCACAAAAAGCATCTCAAAATGGATCAAAGACCTCAATATGAAATGCAAAACTATAAAACTCCTAGAAGATAATGAGAGAACCTAAATGACTCCAAAGCACTACTCATGAAAGATTTAACTGATAAGCTGGACTACATTAAAATTAAAAACTTCTGCTTTGTGAAAGGAAACATCAAGAGGATGAGAAGACAAGTCACAGACTAACAGCAATCTTTGCAAAAGACATATCTGATAAAGAATTGTTTTCCAAAATGTACAAAAAATTCTTGAAACTCAACAATAAGGAAACAAACAACCCAATTTAAAAATGGGCCAAAGATCTTAGCAGATTACCACACTGAAGATCTACAAGGACACTTGGGTGGCTCAGTCAGTTTAGTGATAGGCTCTTGATTTCAGCTCAGGTCATGATCTCCTGTAGGGGGATCAAGCCTCGCATCTGGCTCTGTGATGAACATGGAGCCTGTTTAAGATTCTCTCGCCCCCTGCCCCCACTCATACAATCTCTCTCTAAAATAAAATTTAAAAAATTAAGCATAAAAAATATATGAATGGCAAATAAGCACATGAAAAGATGCCCTACATCATATGTTATCAGGGAAATGCAAACTGAAAGAAGATACCACTACCCGCTTATCAAAACGGCCAAAACCCAGAACACTGACAATACTGAATGCTGACAAGGAATTCTCATCCATTGCTGGTGGTAATGCAAAATGGTACAGTCACTTTGGAAGTTGGCAGTTTCTTAAAAAACTAAACATACTCTCAGTATGCAATCCAGTAATCGTACTCCTTGGCATCTACCCAAAGGAGTTTAAAACGTATATCCACACAAAAACCCGCATGGGGGTGTTTATAGCAACTTATTCATAATTGCCCCATTCTAGGAGCAACCAAGATGTTGTTCACTTAGATAAATAATAAATAAACTGTGATATCTACAGACAATGGAATATTATTAGGGCTAAGAATAAATGAGCTATCAAGCCATGAAAATACAGGGAGGAAGCTAAAATGCATATTACCAAGTGAAAGAAGCCAATCTAAGAAGGCTGTATACTGTATGATTCCAATTATATAACATCCTGGAAAAGGCGAAACTATGGAGATCAGTGTTTGCCAGGGGTTAGGAGGGAAAAAGGGATAAACGGGCAGAGCGCAGAGGATTTTTAGGGCAGTGAAACTACTCTGTTGATACTACAATGATAGATGTAGAAACATGTCATTGTACATTTGTCCAAGCCCATAGAAGAGACCACACTAAGAGTGAATCGTAATGTCAACTACGGACTTTGAGTGATAAAGATGTGATCGTGTGGGTTTATGGACGGTAACCAACACACCATCTGATTGGAGATGTTGATAATGAGGAGCGGGTATAGGGAAAATCTCTTGTGCCTTCTGCTCAATTTTGCTATGAACCTAAAACTGCTCTAAAAAATAAGTCTGAGGCACAAATGTGCTTGGCTTGTTCCAGAAATAGCAAAGAAACCACTGTGGTTTCACTCTAGTTGAAGAGAGGAATGGAAAGAAAAGCAAGAGCCAGGCCACCACCTAAGGCCTCTCAGGCCAAAGGAAGATGTGTGAAAATATGGTTGTTTGGAGCTATTTAGTGTCCCCTAATGATGTATTTTAGAAAAGCACAAGGAAATAGCAATAGTTGATAGTTATAAGTTGATGGTTGTACAAACTAAATTATGAATAATATGCTCCATTCTGCAGAGAAAACTTTTAAAAATGTGCTACTATATCTACTTCTGTGAGTGCACAGTTATTTTCTAATACTTGAGCATATTTTCTAAATATCCAAGACCCTACGGAGCTTTTTCTGCCACTCAGGAGCCATAGAGCCAGGCACTGTGGGTAGCCCATGTCTGTCCTTCACCAAGCCTGATGCCTGGCCTCCCATCGGACTCCTACAAACTGAAGACTTGGATGGGCCCTGGTACTGCAAACAACCTCTGCCATCCAGTGGTTCCTCAACTACCGTTTCTAAGGAGCAGCCCAACCAGTCTTCAAAAGCCATCAACTCGGGGCGCCTGGGTGGCTCAGTTGGTTAAACGTCCGACTTCGGCTCAGGTCATGATCTCACGGTTCAAGGGGTTGAGCCCCGCATCAGGCTCTATGCTGACAGCTAGCTCAGAGCCTGGAGCCTGCTTCAGATTCTGCATCTCCCTCTCTTTCTGACCCTCCTCTGCTTTCGCTGTCTCTCAAAAAACAAACAAACAAACAAACAAACACAAAAGCCATCACCTCAAATTCCTGGAATTTTCACACCTGAAATAGATTTTTAGTCTCTGTTTCAAAACCTGAAGCATTGCAAGTTTCATGTTACTCTAGTTAACTTTTTAACCTAAACAAGTGACCACCAGATGAATAGAAAGGGTGAAATTAAATGTATTTATCCTAAATACTCTAGGTTAGTGTCTCATGGTTAATAAGTAAAATCAATTATATTCTAGATGTTCCGTAAATGTTGACTTCATGTTTCTGACCATGGAAATTGTTGACAATGAAATTCAACTGCTGCTTACTGTAAGAAGAATCCTAACTCACAGTTTTCAACCAAAAATGTTGTAATTCAGAATTTGCTTACAGAGTTGCATAAAGGTTTTTGCATTAGGGATAAACACTGTGGGAGTAATTCTGGTATATTGGGTTGGTGGTTTTTGCACAAGATGCTTAGGATACCACAGCCCTTCCTCACAATAACCGTAAACTCTTCTGGCCTTTTGCCCAGATTTGCTTGAAAAGGGTCAGAGGACAGGCTGAAATTAATGACATATGAATACTGAATCCCAATTAGAGGTATCTTCAAAGAAATAATTAGGCTAGACTTAATAAGAGGGGATTATGAGAAGAAAAAGCTTGGGGCAAATTATACACTGAAGGAAAAGAAGATGCAAAACAAGGCAACTTCGGAGATTCTGGCTGATTAATATTAATATCTACTTATCGTAAAGATAATATAAATACAGTGAGAGAGAGATGAATGGACAGAGATGGTCACTGATCTCAGATTAAGAGTAGGGGTGTGAACATGGGGGTCCTTATGATTTTAGGGACCCCATTCTCTTTATGAAGGAGAATAGGGTTTTCGCTTCCCTAAATAGTGGTAACATTAGCAACAGCGGCAGCAAACACCTGACTGTGCTCCCCACGTATAGTACTTGCCATATATTCATCTCTCTGTGTCATTTTCCTCATTGTAAAGTACGGATTACATGATTACCGAATCCCCACAACAACCCTAGGAGGGAGGCAAGTGCAATGAGTGACTTGCTCAAGGTCAGAAACTAGGTAGTGCCGGAAAGCAAATTCGAACGGAACCCGGTATCATGATTCGGAAGTGTAAGCTCTCCTTCCCTGCACTACCTGCGGCTCAGGGAGGAGACGGGGCATCGCAAAATGCCAGCTGTCCCCACAGGCTTATTTTCCTGTGAACTCTCCCACACGGGTGCCTCTCTTCCCACACCACCCTTGGCCTGTTAATTTGTCAGACACAACACCTTCCTTACTTTGCTCCTCATCCTTCTCCCCTTCTTGCCAGAAGGTTCCAGCGGGTGGAAGATGAAAGGGAGCGGACAGCCCCAGACACGGGCACCTTGTCTTTCTTCTTAGTACCCTCGCTAACAGTCATTGAAAATCCTTTATTAGATGTGTGGTTCAGTTTTTCTAGAAGCCTTCACTGAGCGCTCAGAATTGGAACGCTTGTCAGGAACGCAAATATTAATTTACTTTCTAGGATACGTTTTTGGTTTTGTTTTTGTTTGTTTAACCTAAGAGACTAAACATCTCAGACAATTCACTTCTTTCTGAGGGGAAACCTCCGTCCTGCGCCTCACGGCGCCGGGCTGGCCTGAAGGGGGCAGTGGCGG
>NC_043705.1:109163544-109241027 GCF_006229205.1 Suricata suricatta | reverse complement strand
GCAACCGCAGCAGGCGCCGCCGCCGAGCACCTTCCAGCCGCCGGCCGCGGGCTTCCCGTACGGCGGGGGCGCCCTGCAGCCGTCGCCTCAGCAGCTCTACGGCGGCGGCTACCAGGCCAGCCAGGGCAGCGACGATGACTGGGACGACGAGTGGGACGACAGCTCCACGGTGGCCGACGAGCCCGGCGCGCTGGGCAGCGGCGCATACCCGGACCTCGACGGCTCCTCGTCCGCGGGCGGCGCGGCCGGCCGCTACCGCCTGTCCACGCGCTCCGACCTGTCGCTGGGCTCCCGTGGCGGCCCTGCGCCCACGCAGCACCACCCGTCGGGGGCCAAGAGCTCGGCTACCGTAAGCCGCAACCTCAACCGCTTCTCCACCTTCGTCAAGTCCGGCGGCGAGGCCTTCGTGCTGGGCGAAGCGTCAGGCTTCGTGAAGGACGGGGACAAGCTGTGCGTGGTTCTGGGGCCCTACGGCCCCGAGTGGCAGGAGAACCCTTACCCCTTCCAGTGCACTATCGACGACCCCACCAAACAGACCAAGTTCAAGGGCATGAAGAGCTACATCTCCTACAAGCTGGTGCCCACGCACACGCAGGTTCCGGTGCACCGCCGCTACAAGCACTTCGACTGGCTGTACGCGCGTCTGGCGGAGAAGTTCCCGGTCATCTCGGTGCCCCACCTGCCCGAGAAGCAGGCCACGGGCCGCTTCGAGGAGGACTTCATCTCCAAGCGCAGGAAGGGCCTGATCTGGTGGATGAACCACATGGCCAGCCACCCGGTGCTGGCGCAGTGCGACGTCTTCCAGCACTTCCTGACATGCCCCAGCAGCACGGATGAGAAGGCCTGGAAACAGGGCAAGAGGAAGGCCGAGAAGGATGAGATGGTGGGCGCCAACTTCTTCCTGACCCTGAGCACGCCCCCCGCGGCCGCCCTCGACCTGCAGGAGGTGGAGAGCAAGATTGACGGCTTCAAGTGCTTCACCAAGAAGATGGACGACAGCGCGCTGCAGCTCAACCACACGGCCAACGAGTTCGCGCGCAAGCAGGTGACGGGCTTCAAGAAGGAGTACCAGAAGGTGGGCCAGTCCTTCCGCGGCCTCAGCCAGGCCTTCGAGCTGGACCAGCAGGCCTTCTCCGCCGGCCTGAACCAGGCCATCGCCTTCACCGGAGATGCCTACGATGCCATCGGCGAGCTCTTTGCAGAGCAGCCCAGGCAGGACCTGGACCCTGTCATGGACCTGTTAGCGCTGTATCAGGGGCACCTGGCCAACTTCCCCGACATCATCCACGTTCAGAAAGGTAAAGCCTGGCCATTAGCAGAGATGTTCTGGAATGTGTTGTTGGGGCTGAAAGGGCCTCTGATTTGGACAGAAATACCAGTCTATGTTTCAGACTCATACCCTATGGGTTGGGGATCAAGCAGAGATGTGGACAGCTGGCCTGTTTTTCTGGGTGTATGATGGATTGTGGGCAGGTAGCTGCTTCCTTAAAGTATTTCCAGACAGGGAATGTGTACTCTTCAGAGAAAGTTTTGAGAGTGCTTTTTATGACAGCGCTATCATTTTCGAGTTGAATGGCTGGGTAATGAGCTTCTGGGATCTGTAATCTTGTACCTAGGGTAAAATTAGAAGAGGACCCAAACCATGTTAGGCATCCATTTGAACACTGCAGAGTCACTTACTTAGCGATGGATTTCAGGAAGCATGGAAATAATGAGGGAAGAATGTGTATCTGTGAATAAAGTAAGCCCCATGTCTACCTTCCACGCCTCTCAATCCCTAGTTTGGTAGAGGAATTAGAATCAATTTTCTGAGGGTTCTAGCTGGGGTAGTTTAAGACTGTTTTGCCTAGGCTTCTTGCTTGCAGTCTTTCTAGAATGAGGTAAAAAAAAAAAAGCTCACTTTAATTTTAGGAATTAAAAAAATTTTTTTTAACATTTATTTGTTTTTGAGAGATAGTGTGAATGGGGGAGGGGCAGAGAGAGAGGGAAACACAGAATCTGAAGCAGGCTTCAGGCTCTGAGCTGTCAGCACAGAGCCTGATGTGGGGCCGAACTCATGAACCGAGAGATCATGACCCGAGCCGAAGTCGGAAGCTCCACTGACTGAACCACCCAGGCGCCCCTAATTTCAGGAAGTTTTAAGAAAATTAATCTCTTTAAGCTCTGTCATCTTGAGTTTGCAGTCTATTAACCAATTGAATTTAAAGGAGTGTTATTTAGAAAAATAATGTAGGGTAACTACAAAGAATGCACAGCATCTGAATATCGCGTCTGAGGCCAGTGTTTCTGGTAGCCCAGTGAGTTAGCTGCCCAACTGTCAGAGCTCCTTTCATTATTAGTCGTTAGTGACCCTGATTTTTGTTCAAGCACTAACATGTGCGGATTATTTTCTTAGAAACTAAACTAGGGCCATCAAGCCTGGGGTGAGAGAATGGGGAAGTGTTGGGGTTAGGGAGGTGGTCTTGCCTGTAAAAACCTTCTGTTCAGGGTGGTGGTTGTGGCGGGGAGGGAGTTACCTAATGTGACTTCCTGTGATGATGGAAACCTCCCTGGGTCAGGAGGTCTGGCCTTCGGTAAGGAGGTGCTCACTGCCTTTCCAGGTGCGATGTCCGATTAGGAACAACCCTGATCTTTGACATATTCTTCCTTGAATTGAACTAAAATTTGCCTCTCTTGTTTGTCTTTCTGTTACCTGGACCCACAGAAAGTCGGTCTATTCCTCATCAACCTATTAGCCCTTTGCACATTTGGCGATGGAAGGCTTGCTTCCTTCCCTTCCCTGTGCTGCTCTCCCCCACCCCCTCCAGGTGTGTAGCTCATCTTCTTACTCACCAAGGAGGGGGTCCTTCCAAATCCTTGAATTTGTCCTTGGCCTTGCTAACATGCCGTTTTCTCAAACATCTGCAGTACTGCTTTTGGTAGAGAATAGTAACTTTCTTTAGCAATTTACATTTTGTAAATGCAGTCTAAGAATGAGGTAGCTATTTGAGGAACCATACTGAACCTGCATCTGTATTTATTTTGCCTTTTTTTGTGTAAATTGCTGTGAATCCTTGACTTTCAGGCTGGTGCTGGTGGGACTGACTCTTTGAGCCTTTCATGTAAGACCTTATATTTAAATACCATTATGTTATATCAACCTGGACATATGCTGCCTTATTACATATTTTGTGAGTTTATGCAAATTGTTGACAAATAGTTGAAAGGGTGGAGACAGTGCAGCCTGCAGGTGGACACAGGTGACTGGCCGATGCAGGGAGGCACAGGGTCAGTCACTGGCTTGACTCCTCAGAGTACACACAGACTCCTCAGATGCCCTGCTGTTGAAGCTATTAGAAGAGGTATGGTAGGTGTTCTGAGGTCTATTTTGAGTTTACAGCAGAAGTTTATCAAACTGCAGTTTACTTTTTTTAAATCCTAGAATTGAAATTGTAATCTGTTTCTTGGGATTTGAGGAACTTTTTTCACTAAAACCAGTACTGCTTTACGTTGTTCAAACAGAGTCAAGGGCACTAAACATAACCCTTAGGAAGGTCAGGAAGAAAAATCAGTGTTATAAGTATAGTTTGTTTCTGCCGTAGCCTTGGTGTGCAATGTACAGGGACTGTGTGTCCCTAGATGCCAGGCCTTTAGAATGTCCTGCCATTTAAAGCTACAGTGCACAATGCAGGAAGCTGACAAGGGTCTGCTTACAAGCAGTTTTTATCAAGGATGCTAGTGTTGGCGATTTTTAGGTGAGACCGATTTTGTAAATAAAGCTAAAGCTTTTTGAACATGTTCTGGATGTTTAGAACTTGTGGCTGTAAAAAGCAGCTCAGCCTTCCCCTTCAACCCTTTAACTACATACAGAGTTGCTATTGGAATGAGTCTTTTTTGTCTGAGCACTTGAGGATTTTGTTTACAGGTGGTGGTTTTTTTGTTTTTTCCTCTAAGGTCTCAGAATTTTTACTGTGACTTTTGGAGGAGGATCAAAAGAAGAAAAAAATGATAAAAATCTTTAAGCCATTTAAACAGTCTTTTGTTTAAGTATGTGGTTCAAAGTTTATATTTCAGCTTAGGGAGAAACTTAAAAATTCAAAATAATTATTTCAACACTTAATTCGTCATTGTTTACAGGAAGAGAAAAGCAGTTTCAGTGTGTCGACATTTTACATGTTCTAAACATACCAGGTCCACATTCAGATGAGACAGAAATTATTAGAGAGTGCTTTTTAATTACTAACACAGTTAAGAAGGAGGGTTAATTAAGTTTTTCCCCCCTTAATTCCTGGGGGAAAGGACAGGAACATTAGTCTCTTCTGAGATTTTTTCTTATCTGGGAGGCTGCTGTGGTCAGCTTTTCCAGCGTTCTAAACCTGTGCTATTCGATGCTGGGTCTGTGAGCTACATACGGCTATTTAAATTTAATTAAAATAAAATAAAATTGTATAAATCATTTCCTTAGTCACACTAGCTCTCTTTCATGTGCTTTGTAGCTAGTGGCTACCACATCAGACAACAGAGAACAGGCCGTTTTCATCACTGCCGAATGTTCTGTTAGTGCTGAGCTAAAACAGTGGGCTGTCGTGGGACGGTCAGCCCTTTCGAACTTCTCCAGCAAGCTGATGATCTTTGCACGTACTATTCAGATAGTTTTCTTTTTACATTAAGTAATAAAAACTAGAGGGGAAGCAGGCTCTGCTAGACTCCTCTCTACAGAACTTCCCAGGTACTCAGCCAGTGAGTAATTTCTTCAGTGTGAGGATGTTCATCTGCTCTGCATCCTGCCTTCATCTCCCATTCAGAAAATATAACTGGTCTCAGAATGGATGTCAGGGTCTAGTGGGGAACCAGCTCCAGAACTAGGGTGGGAAACTCAAATACTCTTAAATGTGGTGGACTGGCATTTTTCTGACTATACTTAGTACTGAAACCATTGTTTAAACTTAATAATGGTTTTAGCGTAAGTACTTTCTGCAAAAGTGAAGAGAGCCATTTTCTTTAGCTAAAAGAGAAATCTAGAATTCTAGTTTTTTTTCATCAACTAACAGAGTCTTAGGAAAACAAACAATTTTGCTTACTGGTGTCCAGCGTAGGAAGAAGGAGGTTTGCTGTAGACTGAAGGGAATTCAGAATATGCTTGAATGTTACTCATATTTTGCTCTGTCCTAACTGGAGTCCCTTAAATTCTTTGTTCATAGGCAGCTCATTGATTCCTGGCTAGTCACATGTGTGTCACTGCTGAGCTTTGTAACCCTGTGGTCTGATTTTCTTTTTTAGAAATGGTAGCATTTTATCTCCTCCTCTTTATCATCCCTGCCGTAGGATGCTCTTACAGTGCTGACATTGGTGGGTAGGGGTAGTACAGAGAATCTCTTCATTGTCCGTTTCTTAGCTTATTCAGTTCTGTTTCCAAAGATATGATTAATCTGTAATATTAATAAAGCTTAACCTGGATGACAGTGGGTTGTTGTGGTTTAAAAGCTTTAGGCTTATCTCCTGGGGAATATTGTGAAAGGGAAAGTGTGATGAGAAGTGTTGGTTTCATCTTTATTTATGCATACGGACTAGGTACTGGGAGGGAAGCACCTGAAGAGACAAGTGGGAGGGAAGCACCTGAAGAGACATTTCTTGATTCCCAAGACAAGATACACCACATAAAAGTGACTTGTTGGTAAAACGTAGTGAGTCTCTGAAGCAGCGTGGCAGAGCTAGGTAACAAACAGGCAGGCAGTCCTGTTTGCTGTACTCTTAAATTACGTGTGCAGGGCCCACATTGCCCTCTGTACGTGTTCCAGACGGAGCCTTCTTCTCAACAACAGATCGCCCCAGGACCTCAGGAATGGTACACCAGTAGTGGGCCTGTCGGTCTTGCGGGTAGAGTTTCACCGTTGTGCTTCCTTTCACCACGTGTAGGGTCCATCTTATGTCCCTCAGACATTAATTAAAGATAGCTAGAGGCCTGGCAGGCACCCAGGGTAAGGCTGGGCCACAATTAGCCCTTCCCTGTCTACTCCCCATTCTCCTGTGGCTAAAAATAGAACTGAGAGGGTGGTGCCAGGAATACGGAGAAAAGGTCTAATAAGCGGGCTGTTTTCAAACTCATCCTTGTTTTGAAACTTCTGGGCTAGAAATTGAGGTCATTCATTTTGTTTTGTTTTGTTTTGTTTTAGCCTCATCTTAATTGAACCCATTTCTCCTCTCCCCCACTTCCACCGCCAGCTATTTTTAAGGAGACTTTGGTTCTAGCCATAACCTTTGCCCCTGTCTATATTTTCTTAATAAAAATGAGGTTACCTTTGGGGCTTTTGAAATAGATGACTGAGCTCTTTGGTTAAAACATCCATGTGACTGGCCACAGACGGTCGTGGTCACCAAGCTACGTGGGGACAGTGCTCGTATCACCCTGTCATTGGTTTCCCAGACTTCTTCTTTGAGCCATGAGTCGTTCTTGAAAGAACACTGGGGAGTCCCAGTCTGTTAGGCTGATCACGGCAGAATCAAAAGGAGGCAGGAACCTGCACTCCCACTCATGTTCTCTAGATAACTCTTGGAGTTCGTTGGACTTCCCTCTTAATTGGGAAATGTCATCCGGACAGGTTCCTGTCTGGTCATCTTAGGATTTCCAAACACGAAGGCAGAACACAAATTTAGGAAGAAGTTCTGAGAGAAGGTGTCAGTTCCCTTATGAACATGACACTTTCTTTAAATGATGTTCTTTTTCTTCAGGCTTAATAAAAATTTTCTGCCGTATTGTCTCAAAGTATTTTAAAGTCAAAGTTTGATACCAAGATAGGTTTAATTTGCCATCTATTCCTGAAACTTTGTGATACCACAAACTAAATGATTATCACAAATAAAATGGCACAGTAATGCTTAGCTCTTGTTTAGAGAGACCGTACTCCAAGGACCTGTACCATTTGTCACCATTTATAGAGCACAGATTAGAGTCACATCTGTAGGAGGGATGGATGGGACTTTGATCCTCACTGAGTTCTTTGGTGGCAGAGAGGTAGTGTGCGCGGGGTTACCGACAGCCCTCCAAGGCTCCGCAGAAGAGATGGGGCTGGTCTGAGTCTGTCAGGGAGCTTAGTTAGCCCCACAAACAAAGGGGGCCCATGTCCCCACAAGAGCCCTGTGTTTAGTCTCCTCACTGTGGACCAGTAGGGATTCTGGGGGACTGGTGTGTGGAAGTGAGGGGAGCTTCGGACATTGATTTTAACCTGTCTCAGTTTTCTCATTGGTAAACTGGGAATGCTTTCTCTCTAAGGTCATAAGGGTGAAATGTTATAGTTCCCAGTAGTTCCTCACTAAATGCTTAATTTGAAAAGTAGAAAGGACTTTTAAAATGGGAAGTACTCTTCTTTGAAAGATAGTTCTAATAATCTTATCTTTCCTCCTCCCCCCCCGCCCTGTAGCCTACTGCCCCCAGAATTGCAGGCAAAAATATAAAAATCCATGGAGTCGTTGGTATAGCAGTTAAATATTTTATTTTAACATGGCTCTCCTGCACTGCACACCAGAAGGAATGGTATCAGAAATAAAGGCAGTGTTATTTGGAGTCACTAGTTTGTGGTTCACATTAAAGAATTTGTTAAATTGCCTCCTATCAGTAGCTCCCTTCTTCTCCCTTCTTCTAAATTACTTGTGTCCTTGCACAAATCTCCTTGACATTTCTGAGCTTCTGTTCCCTCATCTGTAAATAGGAGAATCATGATCTCCTAGGTAGCGTTTGATAATTGACTTAAAAAAGTAACATCTGTACACTGAAGATAAAATACTTAGAAAATATATGATGAACAGTTAGGCATTGTTTCAGACTAGTTTCAATAGCATTCTATCTGCTTACGTAATTTTGTAAACCTGCGAGCGTGAAAATTCTTTATCAGGTGATGGGAAAGAAAATATGTGCACGTCTAGTTCAGATCAACAAACATGGATTGAGGGCTTAGCCCACCAGGAGCTGGGAACGTGACAGTGTGAACACCTGCTCTCCCACCTGCTGGTGAGAGCTCCTACGTGTTAGGAAGCTGAGGTGTGGGGGACAGCTGGAGAACATCGCTCCGAACAAGGGATGTGATCAGTAGGCCCACCAGCGAGAGAAATTGTGGGGGGTGTTCCCTCCTGTAACACGTATTTCACTTTGAGTTCAGAATACCGTCTCCTCTCTAAAAGTGGAAATAGTCTTTTATTGTTGGTCTTGTGTTTGTAGCTTGATGAAACTTTAGCACGAATGAGTGTTAGTTCACTTGTCATTTCTACTCCTTTCCTTAGACTTTTTTTTAATCTGTCACTGTGACTGGACTTTTTTCTTCTGATAAGGAAATTTTATGTGTTATTTTCCAGGTAGTGAGATAGTAGTTAGGGAGGGGAGCCAAGATCTTATATTTATTCAGGGCATCCTCTCAGAGATAAACCTGATTCCATTCAACAAATGTGTAAGTGCCCATCATAGATCAGGTACTGTTAAAGATGCCAGGATTGCATCATTGGCCAAAACAAAGATCACCGCCCTTGTGGAGCTGACATTCTAATGCTGGCAGGGTGGGGACACGATGAATAACCAGCAGAGTAAGTACATTATAATGTATGTGGTAGGAGAAAACATAAAAGTTGAGCAGAGCAAGTATGCATGCGGAGGCAGAATGAAGTATAAATGTAAAAGGATGAATAAATGAGAAAGGATGATCAAAGTAGGCCTATTGAGAAGGTGAGATTTAAAGGGAAGCCTGGATGAGGTGAGGGAGTTAGCCAAACAGGTATCTGGGGGAGAGAGACTTTCAGACAAAGGATACAGCTCGAGCAGAGGTGCTGGGTGGGCATGTGCCATCAGGCAGGAGGAGGCCAGGTGGTGGAGCTATGAGGGTCTGGGTAGGAGATGAGGTCTCGGAAGACCCAGTGAGTAGGGCTTTGTAGGTCATTGTCAGGGCTTGGAGGGAAAGCCCTAGTGAGATGGGAGCCATTGCAGGACTTTGAGCCAAGGAATGACATCCTCCTGGACCTGTTAACAGACTTACTCTAGTTACGGGTTGACAGTAGAGTGGAGAAAAGGTAGGGGGTCAAAGGTAGGAGCAGAGAGCCAGTAGGAAGCCACTCCCATAATTCAGGTGAGAGACAGTGGACATGTGAGCCAGGGTGGGGATATTGGAGATGGCAAGAGATCCCACTCTGCATATATTTTGAAGTTAGAACCAGCAGGTTTTCCTAAGGGATAAGAAGGGGCATGTGAGAGGGAAAGGCGTCATCAAGGGTACTGCAGTGTTTGGTCTGACCAACAGTAAGAATGGAGTTTCCACCCACTGACATGAGGAAGGCTATGAGTGGAACAGGATGAGGATGGGAATTAGGACTAGAATTTAACCGTTTTTAGGTTGATGGGCTCCTGCATTCTGTTGACATCTCCCTACTCCAACACGTGCATGGACAGTCAAGTCTTAAATCTAATTCCCTCCTTGGAGTTTCCTACTTGAAGCCCAGTCCTTTCTGAGTAGCCATGGCTGGTAGAATGCTGACTGGTTTGCCAGTGGGTTGGGGTCATGTTTTTATGTTCCTCTAGTATGTAGCTCCACTATTTTGTACATGCATAATAAGTGCTTATTAAATGCTTGTTAAAAAAGTAGGCACCCAGGGTGCTTGGGTGGCTCAGTTGGTTGGGCATCCAACTCTTGATTTTGGCTCAGGTCATGAACTCACAGTCCTGAGAACCAGCTCTGCGTCAGCGCAGAGCCTGCTTGGGACTCTGTCTCCCTCTCTCTCTGCCCCTCCCACACACTCGCTCTTTCTCTCTCTCTCTGAAAAATAAATAAATAAGCAAGACAAAAAGTCTTCTACTTTTATATCTATGAAGTAGCTTTACTAAACTTATTGGGGAGAAGAGAGGAAGTTTTAAAATAAAATAAATAAAGTTTTATGTGCCAGAAAAATTAATATTATGTACCTCATGATTTCACTTTGTACTGATTCTTGATGTTTAAACTTATATGCATACGCTTGTTTCCTTTGGTAAGCTTTCATTTTAACACTTTTGTCGAGGTTCCTTTGTTGCTTAGTTCCAAGCACAAGATCTAGGGAGCACATTCATCTTATTGAATGACTTGGATACACAAAGCACTGAGCTTAGATGTTGAGCAGTAGGTGCCTGCTCTCATGGAAGGTGCAGTTCCATAATAGAAGTAGGATGTGTGCACAGAGAATTGGGAGAGAGGAGGTCGACTTAACTTAGTGCCTATTGTAAGAGTGCACAGGAGTCCTGAGGATGGGTCATTGTCAACTGTGTTAGGATCTGAGGTGGGTAGCATTTGGTTTTCTTCCTCTGAAAGGTGGTGATATATATATATGTGTGTGTGTGTGTGTGTGTGTGTGTATATATATGTATATATGTATATATAAAGTTTACTGTCACATTGGCTAACATAGTATGTCACCATACAGTACTGTCACCATACAGTATGACACATGTGCAGTCGTGGGCATGTGCCATGGTGTGAAATATGACAGAGGAGGGGATAATCAACTATGGGGAGGGGATAGAGGTCAGAGGTGGCTTCTTCCATCTCACTGTAAGAAGTTTTTTTAAAATAAATTGGGTGTTTGCCTCGAAGGCAGAGGCTGGAAGGCCTTCGAGGCAGAGGGGATCAATCATGTACAAAAATCAGGGACTAGATCCTGGCTGCCTCTCAGATTCAGCCCTGGAGCCATTACAACTGTCCCACCCTGGATCTAATGAATCAGAATGTTAGGGACCTGTGGCCTAGACAGTGGTTTTCTTTAAAGAGCTCCCCAAGGGATTTTGATGTGCCACTGGGTTTACAGCTGGTGCTAGAGGAGATGGAGGGGAGAGGCATGGAAAGATCAAACAGGGTATTGACATACACACAGGCCTGCACTTTAGATGGATATGTCCTAGTGACAGATGTGAAGGGTGGCGTGCGGGTGAGGTGAGATGGGAGGCTGTTAGTGATTTAGGCAAAACCTGATGAAATCCTCACCTGAGGCTGTGTGCGTGGGATTGAGGAGGAGCAGACAGACGGGCTGTGTGCCTACAGGAGTGACAGTAAGGAACAGGGAGGAGTATAAAATGACCTGCGGACAAGAGGCTGGAGCTACCAACAGATACTTGGAGATGGAGCAGGGGTCTGCACTACAGTCTGTGGGCCAAACCCACCCATGTACCTGTTACAGCACTGCAGCTAAGGGTGGTGTTTACATTTCTAAGTGATTCCATTTTTAATGAGTATAAAAGCCTCATTTTGCCTTGACATGCAAAACTTCAAATATTTACTATCTAACCCCTAAGGAAAATGTTTGTTTACCCGTAAGTGGGAGGCCAGGCAGGTGCGGGAGCTGGGGTGTGAGTAGTAACAGCAATTGCTACCTTCTTTTGAGGCCTTGCTGTGTGAGTAGCAGTATTCTGGGCAGTTAACACAGTGTCCAGTTCCCTGTAGGAACCAGGTGGAGGTGAGATCCCAGGGCTTCACTGTGTAGCTGGTTGCAGTTTCCTCCTGTATAACATGGAGTCATCATTTTGCATGAGTTATTAGCTATTTTATTAGATTTCTAGGGCTGCTGTAACATGGCTTAAAAAGACAATCTTCCAAACGAAGGTGTTGGCATGGCTATGTGCCCTGTAAAGGCTCTGGGGGAAACCCTTCCATGCCATCGTTGCTGTCCTTTGGCCTTTGTACCCACCCTCCGGCCTCCACCTCCACCTTCAGCTGATGTTCTCCCTGTATGCCCATCTCTTTGTCTCCTCTTCTTTTAGGGACACCAATCATATTGGATTTAGGGCCTATCCCAATCCAGTATGACCTTACCTAACCTGATTATATATGTGAAGGTGATTTCCAGATAAGGTCATAGTCACAGGCTGTGGGTGGATGGGAATTTTGTGGTGGGTGGGGGAATACTGTTCAACCCAGTACAGCCATTAACTTCCCCAAAGGAGTAGTCTCCCCATGTGATACCTTTGAAAACTAAGATTCTGGAAATTTAAATGAATTTCAGGATCGCACAGCTGATAGCAGAGCCAGATTTTGAGTTCATTTTTTGCTTGATTTCAAACTAGTGCTCTTTAGGCTGAAATAAGTAGCGTGCCTGCTAGAACATTTTGTATTCTGTAGACAGGCAGTGGCAACTAAAGGTTTGAAGCTGAAAAGTGACATCTGAATCATGATAAAAATTTAAAAAAAAGAAAAACCAGGTGTGATGCTTCATGTTTATGTTCATTATATCCATTTAAACCTCATAGGAGATCTTGAGGTAAATAGCCTCATTATCCCTATTTTGCAGACAGGAGATGAGCCCCAGAATTTAACTGCGAGCTCTTGGACCCAGGCTGTGCATCCTGGACCCAGGGCCAGGCCTTCCAGAAGCTCGTCCTGGTGGCTGAGTGCCCGGATGAGGGGCTGTTGGGGTAGCCAAGGCAGACTAGGCCTGTAGGTGGCTTTGGATAGGAGAAGGTGAACTCGAGATACCTACCAGGTAAAGTGGCCAGACTTGGTGACAAGTGGCTCTCCTGAGGAGTGTACAGTTACCTTCCAGGTTTTAAATTTGGTGACAGAAAGGAGTGATGCCAGGAAGAGAAATAGGCAGGTTAAGAAGACGAGCAGGCTTACAAGGAAAGAGAAGGAACGGTGCTGGAGGGAGTCTTAGAAGTCCTCTTTTCTGAGCCTTTTTTGTATTTAGTTATATTGACACTTGTGAAAATCACAGAAGCTACCAGTCATCTGCAGTGAGATATCTTTAACTAAATACTAATGGGTGTCAGCATGGGTCCTCTGTAAGTTTTCATGTTTTATGACTTGTGTTTCAGGTCTTTTTAAAAATGATGTATTTCCAAGTGCTTTGTTTTGTCTTCAGATGGTTATTTATGGTCTAGTTCAAGGGAGCCCGGATGCAGCCCAAGTAAAGACTCGTCACCCCTGGAAACCTAATCTCTGCCAGCACGAGGAAGCAGGAAAACTCCAGGGTCAGAGGTGCTTTTTAGTTTGAAACAGCTGATTTCGGAATCATCCCCAAAGCTCAGTGATTGTAAAAGGATGTGAAGTGCTAGTTGTCAGCTGAAGAAAGAGGCTGAGCTGAGATAAAAACAAAAGCATTTGTTTGGGGTCCCAGAATTACAATTCCATGAGCACAGATTTGGGCAGCAACCCAAGTAGTGCCTCCCAGGGAACAAAATCAGGGGTTTTAAAATCAAAAGCGAATGCTTATATATGTGACTTACAAGGAATTTCAATTGGTGTTGGTGGCAGAAAACAAAATCTGGGCTGAATATAATCGGTGGCTCAGGCTGTCCCCCAGCAGAGCCTCGCGCTGCCAGGGTTTGGGCTGAGTCCGTGCAGTGCTGGCCCTTGGCCCAGTTCACAGGGTCTTGGTGCCAGCCAGCGAGGACGTGAGGATGTGCAGGAGGCCCACCTCCGTCATGGCTTCCCGGCTCCACCCTGAAACCCCTTGACATAAGTGACCCCATTTCACACAGTCATAGTGGCCACAGTGCGTGGCACTCAGGACGAAGACTGTGATGAATGCAGAGCTGCTTGCTCACCAGTGAGTCCCACCATAGCTAAGTGGCAGTTTGCAACACTGTGGTTTACAATTACAATTCTAAAGTTAAAAACGAGACATTATTTGGGAAAAATTACTTGAAAGCAAGAAATCTATTCTTTGAAAGTACTCTTCTAAGTACAGTGTTAACTGTGGCACTCTCAGAAGCACTCATCCGGTCAAGGACCCGGCTTCGGGCGTGCTGCTCACGCTTCCTTCGTGTCTCTTCAAGAGCTGGTGTCACCTTACTGTCTCTCTGCCCTGTACCGAGTGGCTTGTCTGTTTAGCAGCTTCTATTAGATATTTCAGCCTAGGTCTCCCTTTGTCTTCCCTGAAAAAAGGAAACTATTAAAGGTATTTTCCAAAGTTCACTCTTCTCTTTGGTTCAGATATGTTTTATTATATGTCAAAGGTCATCTAAACCCAATGTGCTGGCAGCTTGCAAACATACCTAGTGCAGCCATATTTGTACATCCATGCCTGTATATCAGCTAACAAAAGAATTAGGAAATTAGGGATTATGAGCTGCAGCCTGAAGGCATCGATTGTGTTCTCTGTATTTATTTATATGGATTTTATTTTACAAAATTGATTGTTTTAAAAAGTTTTATTGTATGCTCCAAATTATCAAACCTGTCCTTTCTACCTATGAGGATTCTATGGGTATAAAATCTTTAAGAAAAGAAACAATACGTGCTTTTTAAAGTCCTTTTTAAAGATACATTTTAAAGTCCTTATCTATATTTACAGGGCCACAGGCAAATCAGCATTTTCACTGTTGTATCCAGACTCTTCTGAAATAGAAACATACTGTGTTTACAGAATTCTCTTGAATCTACAGCCTTAGTAACTTTGTCACATATTTAATATTCGATGCAAGCTGAAACACAAGAAACTTTATATAAAATTTTCTCGCAAAGAATTGTCCGTCTTGCCCAATAAGCCACAGGAGGTATAATTGTGTGGTTCCCTCTGCAGTTTTGGAGCAGGCTGAGCTACGGGAATGTGTGCACGGTGAGGAACAGTCCTCAGCGGCTGTATGTAAGGCACACTCCAGTGAGTGCCTCACTGCCCCTGTCCTTCCTGCCCTCAGGAGTGGTGGCTGGGGCATGGAGCTGAGCTGAAAGGGCTGCTTGGTTGGGATGGAACAAGGCTTTTTCCCTAGAACAAACTACTAGGGCACCTCTCAGGACCAGACCAAACTCAGAGGCCTGGATTCTTCAAGTGATTGAGTTTTACATCATCTAGGAGCCAGTTTTTTTCTTTTTTTCTTTTTTTTTTTTTTTTTACTTTTTGCAGTTTATTATCCTTGTATCTGACCCTCTTCAAAGCCTCCTTTTTAAAATCATTCAAATGTTCTCTTTGACATTTATTATATTTGTGAATTGAAAGTGAATTTTGCATGTATTTTACCTTTGATTTTGATAGTTCTCAGCTGTAGGGACCCATTAGTTCCTTCAAAAAAACTGCTTTCACTTGGCACCCCCCTCACCCCCAGATGTTATTATTGTCATCTCAACCAGGAGCCCACTGGGATGACTTGACTCAGGAATCAAGTTTTGAGAACTCGGAGGTGGTTCCTGCGTTGCATATCCGGGATGTGCGGCTTCTGAGGGGCCTGCCTGCCGCTGTGCTGCCCTTGTGCACCCTGTTGGGGCTCCTCCCAGGGGCTTTCAGGTCACGGGTGGGGCAGTCCCAGTTGGGAACTAACTACCTGAGTTGAGAAGCTTGGCAGACCCGGTTCACATGCAGCCAGACACTTTCAGTAAAGCTATTGACTTTTCCTAAATTTCACTTTCCACTTCTGAAAATGGGAGTGATTGCTTTTCTTTTGGGGTTAAAGAGAAGGAAAAGACATATGCAAAGGGCATAGCGCAGATGTGCACAGAGGTGTGATTCACGGACGACTGTTTTGCCTGGATGGACAGGCCATTCTGCCTTTCTCTGTTAAGTGGATTTGGCCTTTGTTTTTTGAGATGTTTTATTAAAAAAATATCAAAAAGTAAATATTGGAGCAGAAAGGGGAAAGGGTAATCAACCAGTGGGTGGTTGGAGACCTAAAGGGAGGAAGGAAAGGGGCGGGGCAGAAACGAATGGGGAGTTAGCTGTGATGAGAGGGTGTGGAGACCAGTGATGAGAGAATGAGAGCAAATTGGCCACATTGACCAAATTAGCATTTTCTTTCAAAGTTTTATGTGTTGGAGGGAATAAAGAAAAACAGGCCTAGTCCAGTCTTGGGCAACTTGTACTTTGCTGTGTTGCCCTTGAGCCCGCCTCCTGTTCAGTCCCCCACCCCATGGCTTTGGTTTTCTGGGACAAGACCCTGAGAAGACGGAAAATCTAATTAATGTTTTTTGCCACATTCATGATTTCAAAATTAAATAAAGTGCTGGCTTCCTTTTTCCTCTTCTTTTTTTTTAAAAGGGAGAAAATGTAGCCTTTGGATCCCCGTTGCTTAGTGACTAGGGCTTTTGTGTAATTGGTCTTAAGAGGGACAAAACATACCGAGCGTAAGAGATTTGGTTGAGGAAAGGAAGGCAAAGTTAAGGTGCTGACCCTGGCCCCCCTGGAGGTGGAGGGCGGCGGGGGGCAGCCAGCAAGCCCTGCAGGGCCCTGGAGGTGGAAGACCCTGGCCCCCCTGGAGGTGGAGGGCGGCGGGGGGGGGCAGCCAGCAAGCCCTGCAGGGCCCTGGAGGTGGAAGAGGGGGACACAGAGAAGGACGCTGAAAAGAGGCTACACAACTTCCACTGAGTTGAGGGCTCTCCCTGGTTGAAATGCCTGAGGCAGGACAGTGTTTGAGAGGCTCCACACACCGCCCCCACACCCCATCCCACTTTGCTGGATCAGAAGTTGCCAGGAAAGTTTCTCTCTGGAGAAAAGAAGGAAATTATACAGCGTAGTGTGCTTTGACTGACTGCATTTGCTAGTGACTTAGTTCAGCCTGCAGTGCGCCCTGGATTCATGCTCACTGACGGGATGGCACCAGACCTTCACTGCTCTTTTACAAACACCAAAATGACACACAGAAGCTTCTTAAACAGTATTTACTGATGGAAATAATTTAATGCTATGTAAATAATACAGTGCCTTTAAAAATAGTGCTGACTTCCTGGATCATAATTAATCTATAAAATGAATTTGAGTTGGGAGTCCTTTAGAGTTATAATATTAATGAACCCTGTCATACCATTAAATTCTTTTGTTGTAATTATTTTGTGCTCTTTACAATCTTGCATAATGTAACTTCTTGGAAATACGGATTATGAACTGGGACGTAGTTATTTCGTGCTTCTCTCTTTCCAGCCTGAGCGTGCTTTAAAACTGCGCAAGCTGGCTAACATTGGTAAGAGTCAAAGAAAATGGTCAGGGGGTTGGGATTGAATTTAGGACCTGGGTTCTGCAGAGCTTTGTGTGGTGATGGGGAAGGGGGCAGTAAGTATAAGCATGAATCTATCCGGAATTTTGTCTGTGCAGAGGCAGCCAACGATGCCAGAGAAGTCCAGGGGATTTTGTTAGTAACAGGTCCCAAAGCAAAGTGAAAAAATACTGGTTTCGTTTTCCTTTTATCACTCCCATTGTGGAAACAGAGGGACCCTCTTCAACTGAGTGGAGCAGAGGCCCTGCAGGGAATGTTAAATGGACCGGGGTAGGCCTAGCTGGCAGGTAGGAGTTGGGGGTTCTTTGTCATGATTTAGCTGTGGTACTCGGACGGGCCGCTTGGCCACTTGTAAGATTGAGAGAATTGTACCAAAGACCTTTCTGAGGTCCTCTCAGCTTTTAAACAACAACAACAAAGCAAAAAAACCCCACAACTCTGGGCACCAGCTCTGTGCTTGTCACCTCAGAATCAGCCCTACTGACTTCTCCAGTGGGTATCTTGTCAGGGGTGGAGTGAGGAGAAGGAAGTCCTCAGGCTTCCTGCTCCCCCTTTTGCAGTAAAGTCTTAGGGTTATTGGTTCTTCAGTGAACTTTCCGTTTTGTGGAGAAATTCTAATAATTCACCCAGCTAATTTAATAATTGAGTGCTCAACTGAAAGTTCATTCTTAACCTATAAATCTTTTGGGAAGGAGGCATCTCTGTTCCTTTCTGCCTCCTTCCACAGCATTCCCTGAGGGAGAGAAACAACTGAGTGTTACGCTCAGTCTGTGTCCTGGAGCACTGCTGGGTTGCCCCTGCCTGTTTGGGAGCATAGTAATGGGGAATGGTTGAAATATGTCGCTTCACTTTCAATTTCCTGTACTTCAAATATATTTGAAGAACGTACACTATTTCATCTATTATTTTCTCACAAGTTTATTTCCTCCTAAACTAGAAATGTTACCATTCTACTGGCTATTTCCTTTATGAAGAATAATGTACTCACACTGCTCTGTATGGTCAGCCCCTTCTTATTTAATCTCAGAATTTAATACTGCCTGTGTTTTCTTTTCATGATAAAATCTTACTCGGTCCATATAGTATTCCAGACGCAACTACCTAGACCTATTAGCCCAAGGAACAGTTTCATAGTAATGTACTTCTATTCCCCATTTAAAAACGTTTTTCCCTCTGATCACTCCTATTTAAGATTTTCTTTTGCTTTGAAAACTGTTGTCCTGGCCATGAGTATTACCAGGTCTCTTGTTTAATCCAGCAGTGACCACTTGGTACCTTAGACTTTATTGTATACTTTCTTTGCTGTATTCTTTGGTTTCTCTTTTCTGTTTTGAAAGCAGTGTGGCAGTATGATGTTTGGGGTGGGGGCTGGCAGGGGGCAGATTCCTCCTACATCCGCCACTTAAAAGGTAGAGCTTTTGAAAACCTTTCCCTGTTTTTATATTTATTCTATGATAAAAATGTGTGTTCGCTTTGTTCTTTAGATTCTGGGCAATGTTTTTGGCTTTTATTTACACTCCTCTTGGGTTTGGTAAAAACCAGTACAGCTGACAGAATGCTTCCATGATGCAGTCATGCCTCGTTACAGCTCACAGCTGGTCACAGCGAGCCGCCGCGGCCGCTGCTGCTTCAGCAGCTACAAACTAATGTTTAGAGTGATCCTAAAGGTAGCGAGTGTGCACTGATGTAATTCTGTCCCAGCATATTTTTTTCTCCAAACTTCCACTCCTTAGAGGCTACGCCTGATCCAAAATGTGGCTGTCTTTCTTGTGATATTTAAAGTTCTAAATATGAAAATACGTAAAGTGTAGAAACATGTACAGATAATTCACGGTTTGAGAATTGCCAGATCAACTGTGAGAACATAGCCACTTATGACAAAACCCAAAATCTAGTTCTACTAATACTGTTTGATTTACATCCAACCAGTATTTGTAATATCATTTATTGGAAAAATATGTTCCTCTGTTCATCTTGACAGGACCCAGGGTTTTAGAAGCACGGTGGGTAGAGGTAGGGTAGAGGGAAGCTTCTGGGGACTTGAGAAAGCAGTTCTGTGTGTGTGTCAGTCCCCAAGAGCTTAAGCATCCTTGCGCTTTGCTCACATGGACTGCTTGAGCTGTTTAAAAGATGTCCCTTTTCTTTCCGTTTACTCCCAGGCGGTAAACTGGTCAGTTAACTTCTATAATCAGCTTACTGAGTAATTTGACTTTATCTTTCTTGTAAGAAAGAAATCACACTGAACTCTTCCTGTGTGTTAAATAAATGTCTATGGAAAAACTAGCTGCAGGGCTGTGAGATGAATATTTAAAACCAAAACGGCTTTCTTCTTAAAAGAAATAATATTGTTTTAACTTTGCAAAATATTTTACAAAAGGTAACTGATAATTGCTTTTTTAATTGGTTTAGGATGTTGTTGTCATCCTGATCTTAGCCAGCTGCTGTGCACTCAGAGGTGGAACTAGGCTGCTGTCACTTCGACTCAGGATATATTCAGGAACTCTTAACGGTTTTGTAAAAAGTATATTGTTGTCAACCTGTTTCATTAATTAATCTTCTTTCTTCTGAAAACACATCTGGGAGTAAAGCAGCTACATTTCAGTTAAAAGAGGTTGTTTTAAAATTTGTTCTTGGGGCGCCTGGGTGGGTCAGCTAATAAGCATCTGACTGGCTCAGGTCATGATCTCACAGCTCATTAGTTCAAGCCCCGCACCGGGCTCTGTGCTCACAGCTCAGAACTTGGAGCTGCTGTGGATTCTGTGTCTCTGCCCCTCCACAGCCTGTGCTCTGTCTCTCTCTCAAAAATAAACATTAATTTTTTTTCTAAATAAAATTTGCTGTAAATTTGTGGTACAGTTTTGTGGAGACTAATCATCTTGCGTATACATGGCACTCACTATGTATAGGCTGTGTACAAGCCAGACTTTGTACATTTAAAGAGCACTGTTTAATGTATGCTGTTTTGTATAGGTCCTTCTTTGTTTTAGGCATGTAAATCACCTTACGAAATAATTTGAGCTCCCTAAAACAGGAACTACTATGTCTTTTTTTAAAAAAAAATCACTTACCTCCTGTCACCCTGCTACTATAACTCTGCTACATTATGTTAATGGATTTGAATTGCATTAAGTGGGTTAAACCAGAATTCCAAGTGGAATTGGCCTTGGGTGCTTACTCTCCTTAATGGTTTTTTCCGTCCTTCCTAGTTTGCAAAATAAACTTTATTTTTTTTTCTGGGGTGTCCAGCTACATCAGAGCAAAGAAGCAAAGCCTATATATCCCTAAAGGGGTTGTATGTTACTATTTTTGGTTGTAGTTCATAATTTATATAGTCTTTCAATACGATCTAGGCAGATAGTGAAAACAGGAGAGAGAAAGAGACCTCCTTCCCCTCCCCGCCTTGCCATGTATGTTTGGTTTAGATGTTGCAAAATCATGAAATATGTGCTGCAAGATTCCAGAAGGAAAATTTCAAAACCTATATAGTCCTCCTTCGCATTCACAGGCCTTCTGAACTGCTTATCAAAATAGAAGCCAGGGACTTCCTAAGGGAGGCGGCTTATGGGGCAGGAACCTCGGCCACAGGTGTGGGACTGGGTGGAGAGGACAAGGAGGAGAAATAGGTGATTCTCACCAGCCCGGCTTTTCTCCCCCAGCACCCCACTCACCTAGGTCCACCTGGCTTTTTTGCCCCTTCAGGCTTCAATTTTGTTTCTAAATATTTCTAAATAGTGTTTGCTTTGAAGTCAGTCATGGATTCACATCCCATCTCTGATGAGAAGTGCCGAGGGGGAGAGGGGCAGAGGCGGAGAGAGAATCCCAAGCAGGCTTCATGCTCAGCTCAGAGCCCTACACAGAACTCCATCCCACAACTCTGGGATCATGACCTGAGCCAAAACTTAATAGTTGCTCAACTGATTGAGCCACCCAGATGCCCCATATATATTTTTACCCAACTGTAACTAATATACAGTATTAGATTAGTGTCAGGTGTACAATGTGGTGATTCGACAATTCCATGTTACTCAGTGCTTATCAAGGTAAGTGTACTCTTCTGTTACACCCATCCTCACCACCCACCTCCCCTCTGGTAACTCCCAGTTTGTTCTTTGTATTTAAGAGCCTGTTTTGTCTTTTTTTCCCCTTTGTTTTGTTTCTTAAATTCCACGTATGAGTGAAAGCTTTTGGTATTTGTGTCTCTGACTTATTTCACTTAGCATTATACCTTCTTGCTCCATCCATGTTGTTGCAAATGGCAAGATTTTATTATTTTTTTCTGACTTAGTAATATTACCCCCCTGTGTGTGTGTGTGTGTGTGTGTGTGTGTGTGAGACACATCTTTTTAACCCATTCTTCTATCGAGGACACTTGGGCTGCTTCCATATTTTGACCATTGTAAATTATACTGCAATAAGCATAAGGGTGCATGTATCTTTTCAAATTACTGTATTCATTGTCTTTGGGCAAATACCCAGCAGTGGAATTAACTGGATCATGTGGTAATTCTATTTTTAATTTTTTGAGGAACCACCATACTGTTTTCAACACTGGCTATACCAATTTGCATTCCTACCAACAGTGTGTGAGAGTTCCCTTTCGGCCACGTCCTTACTTGTTATTTCTTGTGTTTTTGCTTTTAGCCATTCTGGCAGATAAAGTGATATTTCATTGTGATTTTAATTTTCATTTCCCCTGATGATCAGTGATGTTGAGCATCTTTTCATGTGTCTGTTGGACATCTGCATGTCTTCTGTGGGAAATTGTCTGTTTATGTCCTCTGCCCATTTTTAATTGGATTATTTAATTTTTTGGTGTTGAGTTTTAGAAGTTCTTCATATATTTGGATATTAACCCCTTGTCGGGTATATCATTTATAAATATTTTATCTCATTCAGTAGGTTGTTTTTTCCTTTTATTGATGGTTTCTTTGCTGTGCAGAAACTTTTAATTTTGGTATAATCACAATAGTTTAATTTTGCTTTTGTTTCCCTTGCCAGAGAGACATATCTAGAAAAATGTTTCGACAGATGTCAAAGAAATTACTGCCTATGTTTTTTTCTAGGAATTTTATGGTTTCATATCTCACATTAAGGTCTTTAATCCATTTTGAGTTTATTTTCATTTATGGTAAAAGAAAGTGGTCCAGTTTCATTGTTTTGCTGTCTAGTTTTCCCAACACTATCATCTTTTTCCCTTTGCAAATTCTTGCCTCCTTTGTGATAGATTGCCCATAAAAATGTGACTTTATTTCTGGACTCTATTCTGTTCTTTTGACCTATGTGAATATTTTATTCTTTTGATTACTACAGCTTTAGTATGCCTTGAAACCTGGGATTGTGTGTGATACATCCAGCTTTGTTCTTCTTTTTCAAGATTGCTTTGGCTATTTGGGGTCTTCTGTAGTTCTACAAAAATTTTAGGGTAATGCCTAGCATATATTATTTACTCCTTTTGGAAGCTACCATTTATTGTTTTTATATACCTGTTCCCTGCCCACTTCCCACCCCCACCCTTGGCCTCAGCATAGTACCTGGCACATAGTAGGTCCTCTGAGCATTTCCCCTCATGACACAATTTCACATGTTATCTTGGAGAAAGACATATTTAAGTCGCATGCAGAATTACATACTTTGTGGTCCTGTTTCACTTCATGTCCTGGTGGTGTGCCTGCTCCGTGTGCTTTGCCAGGTGACTTCCTTGAGAAGGAAGGGGAGGGCAGGGACTTGACGCTGAAATGTTTGAGTCTCTGTGTTTTAGCAATGTGGTCTAGACACATCAGGTCCTTCATAAGCATTTGTTAAACAAATTAAGTCCTTGTCCCAGAGCCAGGCCTTTTGGGACTTGAAGGTAGGAACATTTGTGTTAGTTACTCAACTGATATGTGGGAGAAAAATGAGTCTTAAATTTCTGTTGGCTTTCTTAGGATGTACACTTAAAATGCTTAAAGGTGTTAAATGCCAAAAGGTCCTTAGGCCTCAACGAGATTTAATAGTTGCTGTTGTGTCTAGGTATTTTGAAAATGTATGCCCATGTGATAAATTGCAAAAATCTCAGACTCATTCCCTTTTAAGTTGGATTTTAGAGATGCACATGTGCAAATCCGTCTCCTAGGGGGCAGTTTCTAAGAACATGGTGATGTCACGTAGAGTTGGACATTCACCAGCGCTGGGCCAGGCTTTGGGATCCCCATATGCAGGACTCTACTCTTCAGGCCCTGATGATTCAAACGAGTGGTACTTGGAGCATATTACCAGTACGGGCCGCATGCGCACAGGCGTCACAGATGCACGGGTGCTGCGTGTCCTCGGTGTGCGCCCAGCAGGCTGGGCACCTGCGGGTGGACTCATCGTAAACTCGTCAAATCACCTGAGATTTTTCTCTTCCCTTGCTGTTTCCTCTCTCTCTCTCTCTCTCTCTCTCTCTCTCTCTCTCTTTCTTGCTCTCTCTGCCAATTTAAACATGCATTTTATAATTTTTATTCTTAGTCATCTTGTTCAAAAATGTCTCCTCTAATTCTGTCTCATTAATACTTTCCTGGTGTTTTCAACTTCAGTTTTTGTGTGTAACTTGTGAGACTTGGAACATATAAGAAGGATACATTTGCTATGAAAAATGGTTTCTTTCTCTTTTTGGGGGAAGAGTTCTTTCTCTTTAATATAAATGACAAGCAGGCAGATTTTATAGCTTTGCTGGCACTGCCTGAGGCAACGGCAGACGAGTAAAAGGTGCCGCGCTTTCAGAGGGACAGCTTTCTGGCGGGACGGGTCAGGGGTCTTGCCTGTTAATGCCTGTGGTGTCTCTCTACAGAGGGGACCCCTCATCTCTGCCGTGGGGTGGAGTGGGGTCTCCACTGCTTTTCACTTAAAGACCTTGCTTAGGACAAATAAATGAAAATGTACACACATATCTGCATATGTATGTGTGACACTTATTGGTGGGTTTTAATTTCTCAGGTCTTTGGGCTGTGCCAAAAAATTCCCCCAAAACAAACACACTGTTTACTCTCTAAGGGTTTTGTGTAATGCTAGGTTTAACTCTGTATTATATAGGAGATTTGAAGAAATTTAGAAATAGGACTTTTCCCCTCGTATATTTGATCATTAGCTGAAACTGAATATTTCTGAAACAATTCCTCAGCTCTCCCCCCTCCTCCTAAACAGGCTCCCTTCTTTTGTCCCCCTTGGTGTCACCATGGTGAAGACTGCCCAGCCGGGTGTGCTAGAGGTTCCTCTCTTGTCCTTCAACGTGGTTTCGTAGAATAAGTGCTAGATGGAGCCGAAATCTGAATTCTTGAGCTGGCCGTGAGCAAGTGCTTGGAACTTTACCATCATTTATTTCCAAGAACCCATGAAGATCCTTTGTTTCCTACCCCTAAATATCCTTGGCTTTTGGTGTCTTCACATGACTGTGGTTTGGGAGAGGGTCTACCCTCATGTGATACCTACCAGAGTGATCGTCCCCTTCCTTCTCCCTTGTACATACTCTGGTGACAATTTAATTTTTTTTAATGTTTATTTATTTTTGAGAGAGAGAGAGAGACAAAGCACAAGCAGGGAAGGGTCAGAGAGAGAGGGAGACACAGAATCCGAAGCAGGCACCAGACTCCAAGCTGTCAGCACAGAGCCCAATGTGGGGGTTGAACTCACTAACTGTGAAATCATGACCTGAGCTGAAGTTGGAACTGACTGAGCCACCAGTTGCCCCTCTGGTGTTATTTCTTGACAAGAGACTATGGCACCTCTGGCTTTATTCCCAGGTCATCATCAGGGCAGACTCAAAACTCATTGGTCCTTACAGCCCTGAAGAAAAGGTGGTGAATTCTTACTTCACAGGGCCTCATGCTCCAGGTGTGGGTCTCCTGGTAGAGAATCTCTCCCCCCTTGCCAGTAAGACACAGGCGTGGCCAGCCCCAGTGAGGGTGGCCTCTGATTGTAGACTGCCAGCATTTCCAAGTCCTTTTCATGAAGTGAATGATTTCTAAAATACAACCCAAGTTGGCACTAACAAGCTTCAGAGTATGGTTCTAGAGTCTTCTACAGTACTTCTTCATTGAGACTTTCTGAGGAAGTCGATTTGCATCTTCTGTGGGATATTGTGTTTATGGATAACTTTCTTAATATATGTGTGCATAATGGTGTCACACCCTTTCTCTTAAATGAAGATCGCAGTTCCTTGATTTGTATTTTTAGAGCCTATTACTTGCAGTTTATTATCTGTTCTGTATAGTATTTCTTCCTGGAAGAGATGAAACCTATAACAGGTACTTGATCAATGGCAGGTGCTAGTTTTGAGAAGTGAAATTACAGCAATGGTGCTGTTTTCAGAAACCCAATCAGATTCCTTTGTTTTTAATAAGTAATAATAGACATCCCTTTAAGTTTCAAAAGGCTTGAAATAGTTTAGGCAAGTATTGATAATGCAAGAGTCTGTTTACTATGTAGCTGTGTTGTTAGGATATGTATATATATATATTTAATTATTACTATTTTTTTTAACCATAGGAGCCCTTACCAAAGTAAAGGAGAGTAGGCGACACGTGGAAGAAGGGAAGATGGAGGTCCAAAAGGCGGATGGCATTCAAGATCGCTGTAACACTATTTCTTTTGCCACTTTGGCTGAAATTCACCACTTCCATCAAATTCGAGTAAGAGACTTTAAATCACAGATGCAGCATTTCTTACAACAGCAAATAATATTTTTCCAAAAAGTGACGCAGAAGTTGGAAGAAGCTCTTCACAAATATGATAGTGTTTAATGACTGGACATTGGGTTGTGGACTTTTTTCAGTTCAAGGATATTTCTACAGCAGAATAAAAACTGCTATCAAAGAGCTATTGCCAACTATCAGTGGTGGTACAAGGATGGTTTTGTGTTCAACTGAAGCTCTGCTGAATATATAATTATGTAGGAAAGAAACAGTTAATATGGTTATATAATAGAAACAGTATCACACATTGTAACTAAATTATACTATGTATGCCTACACTACCATTGTAACTTTTGGAATAATGATTATACTATTTGCCTTATTGCTTTTTGAAGTATGGGTATTTTAGTGCATACTTTGTAGACCTCAAAACCCATGAAGGGTCTCAAAGAAGCTGGCTGGGTAAAAGCCTGCTGCGGATGCCTTTTTACTCTCATAGATTGGGATTACCTAAATTCAACCTATTCTCTGTTTACAAACTCCAACTAGAGCAGCTATGCGACTTTGTGCCTTTAAACTCTTGGTTTTTCATTTCTCCACGCCCTCTCCTCACCCTCTTTTTTTAAGTAACTGCAACTTTTCTGATTGAAAGAGTGAAAGGCCAGTGCATACAATAACAAACCTGTTGGTGACCTCGTATTGGCCCTGGGGGCAGGGTGGGCGGCTCAGCTGTCATAGTTTGCCTGGCAAGCTTTGTCTCCCGACACGTGCTGGTGAAGGCAGCTGAGGGAGACCTGATGCTCGTCTTGGAATTTGAAGTCTATTCGGGAAGAAAATGGTGCCATCTGCTCCTTAGATGCTGTAGTAGCATAGCCTCTTCACGCAAGTGTCTTAGAACCTTGACGTGGAGATCGAAACCAACATGTCTTATAACACAGAGAAGGAGGAGTCTGATCAGTGGGGGACACAAGCACAGAATCAGTGATGACACATACCTGGTTTTAATTCTTAGGAGGGTTTTCTTTTCTTTCTTTCTTTTTTTTAATCTTGAGGATTTTAATATTCAGTGTGTGTGTGTGTGTGCGCGCGGCGTGTGTGTGGTTTTTTTTTTTTTATGGATCTACACTGTTAACTGATTGAGACTCCACTGTGATTCACTCGTTTACTTAATCAAAAACTTTTCAGGGATGTCTGTAAAATTCAGTGTTATACGTGATTGAAAGTAGCGTTGGTTGATCTAAGGAGGGACCAGAAATAATTTCTACTATTCCAAATGCTGAAGGAAAAAATTTTCTTGTTTGTTTTTTTTTAAATATTGATAAACCCCCCAGGACATTTAACCTTAAATATTATTTTAAATATATTCTTCTATTATAAGGAAAATATGAATGGCTGATAAATACCAAAAAGATTCAAAAGCAGCTTAATTTAAAAGCACAATGAGATTGTGGCTTCAAATGCCAAAATCTCCATGTTTTTATAGTTGCTGGGCTATAAATAATGTGATTCTTGAGTTTACAGATTGAAAAAGTGTCACTGAAAGGTTAAGGTGTCTACTCTTTTTATGAAATCAAACTTATGCTGCCTCAGAAATCCCTGGATGTTGAAATGGTAACACAGAAGTAAAGAGGTCAGTTTGAAATATTGGTGAGTCACATTGATTAAAAAAGAAAGGGTCAATTTGCAGACACTCAAAAAAGAAACAATTATTGAAATTATTACTCAATAGCACATATATTCTAGAAAAATAATCTCCTATGGGTTGAATTTTTAAGATCAGAGTTCATAATTTTGGTCAAATTTTTATACATTAGATAACGTAGAGCCAGATATAACATAATGTGGCTTTGTCCCCACTATAGATACGCAAAATTGTGGAATTGTAACCAAATATATTGTTCTCTAAAAGGTAACTTTATCTTGTTGATTGCAAAATATGGTTCTATAAACAAAACCCATATATCTATGTTAATATTATTGCAGAAGTTTGGAGATTATAATTATAGCATTTAATTTAAGTTTGAGTCTGTATTGGACAGATAAGCACTATGCTTTTCAAATGATTTGAAAATCAGTTTTATTTGCCTCTTTATTTTGATGATGGTTTGATTTTTTTTTTTTCTTTAAGTAAAATCACTAAAGTTGTGCAGTGGTAGCATGGAAATTATCTGAGGTATCTTGTAATGATTGTGCTTTAGCCAGGGTGGACATAGCTTAAATTATAAAAACTAAAAATTAAAGAACAAGGAGGTATAAGTTCATGCTGCCTACTTAGAAGAGAACTTTGGTTCTTCATAACTACATAACATTATAATGCCACTGATTCATAAGGGGTTTAAATGAATTCTGTGGGGTAGGACACCAGAATTACTAGTATTCATTTTCATCTAGGATCTTTATTTCTCTAACGTTCTTGGTCCTATTGAAACATTTCAGTATACAAAAATACTGCAATGTTAATACCCAAGAGAAAAGCCATCATAATGTGTATGCTGGTCATTATGATCAGTGTGGTACAATTTTTTAAAAAATAAACTATCATGCCCTTCATGCCATTATTTGTCTTTATTTCTATAATTTATAATTTTTATATATGATGTATTTATAACATGAGGGCGTCCACCTGAGCCTGGTTTTGCTGTTTTAATTACAGACGGACTTGTTCATGTGCTGCGATTGTCACGCAGTGAGCCTGGTTTGCAGCGTTATATGTAACCCCGTTCCTCGCCCAGGCTGTTGTAGCTAAAGGTACAGCTTAAACCCAGAACGAGGGGACATGTTTGAAAGTGACAGCCCATGCATTTCGGTTTGAATAGAGTAATACGGCAAAACCTTGGTTTGCGAGCAGAATTTGTTCCAGAAATATGCTTGTAATGCAAAGCACATGTACATCAAAGTGAATTTCAAGAGCTGTTGGCTCAGTGGTGATCATGTGACATTCAGCATCACAGACTACTCGTATTGCAAGACATCACTCGTTTATCAAGTTAAAATTTTTTAGATATGTTTGCTTTTCTTGTGGAACACTCGAAGATTGAGTTGCTTGCGATCTGAGGTTTTACCATAATTGGGAATAGAGTCCTTTCTTGGGCTTCACTGACACAGATGTCTTATGTGTATTTGTAACAACACAGCAGGTTCGTCAGTGTTGGTTTTTCATTGTCTTAAGTTTTGCTGCTGTTCTCATAATTAAGGACTAGAAAAATGTTTTAGTCTGTCAAGTCAAGCATGTAAAATTTACATGTCATTTTTTACCAAGCTCGTTGCTGTAGGCATTTCCCCCCCAACTTATGTCTTCATTTCCTCTGAAACAAATAACCATTGTCTGGTACTTTTAAATCAATAAGCATTATCCAGTTTTCTCATTTGCAAGCCTTCTCTTTGGCTAACAAAAGAAGTAAAAATAGGGTATTAGTTATTTATAGACTAAAAGTGTTGAACGCTGGTTTTTTTCCTTCAAGATGTTATGATTAGTGCAGATCAGTCATGTTTATCTTTTAAAGAAATAAACAAACTTTATTTCTGTGCTTCAGTGGAATATTATAATTATTTTTTCTCCAGTAGTTAAGGAGGCGTTTACTTAATGTGAAAGACTCATACAGAAAAATGGAAGAGTGTGTTCATGGTCTTAAGCTTTCCATCAGCCACGTAGAAATTGTTTGTGAAACTAGCTAGATTGACGTTTAAAACCATAAGCCATCCCTGTCATCCCACTGGGTCTGTTTCTGTTCGTATCTTCTGTAACTATTAAGCACATAGCAGTAAATGGTGAATGAGATGTTTTGAAATAATAGCGACTGCTAGTCTGACACAAACGTAATAGGTGCTTGAGTAACTTCACACACTGACTCTCTTGGGATCTGTTGTGTTGGTTTCCAGAAATAGGCCAGCTCAAACCATCCTGATGCAAGATAGAATCATGGATGTGTACAGCGACCTGGTGAATCCAACATGAGGGCAAAGTACCTTCTGGAACTAAGCTTTGTAATCTGTCAACTCCTTTTCTTTATGAGTCTTTTATTCTTTTTTCTTTTGTGTCCATCCTGTGGCGTGGCTTTCTCTGTATCTTCCAATACGTCTAAAATGGCCCAGACATATATCAGTTCACGGGGAACACCTGACCCAAACTGGACAAATCAGCTGTGGGGTTGGTGGCGGGGCAGGTTCTCCTCCAGGGTGTGTGAGGGAAGAAAGGAAATGGTTGGGACCTCTTAATATGGACTTCATATGGTAGTCCTCACAATAAACCTGGAGATTCCATCTCCTGTTTGTAGATTAATAAAAAGGATCAGAGATACCTCATATCTTTTGCCCAAGATTACATAAAGTGAGTGATGGAGCTGAGAGTCAAATGGGGATCTGGCTTAAGCCAGTGCTAATTTAAACTGGGTTACATTGGATGCTATTTCCCTGCTTTTCAAAAACCCCAACACTTTCCCAGGTTCCCACCGGCTGCTGGACAGATAGGTATTCTGCTCTTTGTGTCCTGGGCTTGACGGTTCAAAGGGAAACTCTGAAAGTCTCCTTTTTGCAGTCATTTCTGTTGGGAAAGATGGGAGTCTGTGGTCCTGTCACCATGTCTCTGGCTGTTGATGTGCCGCCCTGCTCTGTCTAAATGAGGGAAGCAGGCAAGGTATTAATGTTTCCCTAATGATATGTTAGGGAGAGAAGAAAAGGTTTCCAATGGCTTTCCTTCTCTAACTCCCACCTCTATGCAAACACAACCAGGTTTCAGTTGCCATAAAAATGGCCTTGGCAGAACCATAGAACCTCTGGGCAGAGTAGAGAAGGATGCTATGCTAGGGATCTAGGAGCAGGAACCTGGAGAAACCAGCTGACTGTCTGTCTGCCTGTGTACCAGGCCTCTGAGCTTGGGGGCCAGTTAATCTGGGATTGGGTCATGTCTATAGCCTTTCTAGGGATCACAGTTTCCCCCACTTGGCTCTATTCCCAGAGGGTCTCAATCCCATTATTCCTGTGGCAAAGATGGAGATTCCCAAACTGCTATCTCGGCCTGCCTGGGTTGAAGAACAGTTTAACTTCCTCAGGTGAACTTGTACCAGAAGTCTGCCTAGGACAAGGCCCATTTTCCCTATGAAGGTCCCTTCAAAAGGGCTTAGAAAACATGGTATTCTGTTGCTGAAAGCCAATAAGCCTGCCTGGAAATGTTTTCTACCTTCGAAGGGGCCAGATGCATCAGATCTTATTTGAATAGAGGTTTAAATTTTCATTCGCTCCAGGAAATGTCTCTGAGGGCTTCCTAACTGCTGAGTCGGCGGACTTGTCTGGAAGCGCAGTGGGGAAGCTGACCCAGCATGACAGTAAGAAGGGCGATGCCTTGGAGCCAGGGGTCACAGGCTAGCTTCTCCATGCCAAAAGACCTCAGACGGCTCACCAACTGGCCTCTGAGCCTGTTTCCTAGGGCCTACTTAGATATTATCAAATCATTGATAGTATTAGATTAAGCAGTATGTAAAGTCCTCAACCACTTCTCAGTACTCCCTTTTTAAATAATGGACATGGGAAGTGACGAAAATTCTACAGGTAGGTACTTAATGAATGATAGTCATGCTCCCAAACACTGTGTGACCTTGAGCTAGTCACTTAAAACTCGCTGAGAAAGATTTCTATCTGCAGTGGGATATAGGATCCCTTCACAGAAATCTTGTGAGCATTGAGTGACAAATCAAAACCCCTGGACCCAGTGCACAGCAAGTGTAAGAACAATAAAGATCCTCTGTGGTTATGTGAGAAGGGGTAAGATGAAGGGTTTCAGCCATTAGAACTTCCTATCAGCTCGGCTGTAGAGAATTAAGGAATCCACACTTGGGTCTCAGGTAGGAGATCCTGCCTTTGGCATGGCTCTTCTACCTTCTACCTGCTTTGGCTCGTTCTGCCCCCACCCAGCCCAGCCCCAGAACCAGACCGCTCTCTGGTTCCTGCTCCCAGCGTCCTGGCATATTCCACCTAGAAGCCTCGTTCACCACTTTCCAGACTCCTCAAATGCCTCCTGTTGGGATGGTGAGAAGCTTACCTTCCAGAGGGAACTGCTTTTCAATATGGCTCTCCACGTGGTCTTAAGGAGCTAACTACCAGTAGGTTTAGAAAGTTGTCCTGTAGCTCTTCTCAGAAATAGCTGCTGGGGACAGCTCAGAGTCCTGTTTTTGTTCACCAGATTAATTGCGATTGTACTGACATCTGCTGCTTTCACACCTTAAAATACACGAACTTGAGGCCTAGGACTCAGAGGGCAGCGTGAGCATGCTCAGTGTTTAGTATCTCAGCCCTGACCTCATGCCCCTCACAGACGTTGCTATATGACGGTCAATGCCTTCAGTCTGGGAAGTTGAATCTAATGCCTCTGCTGTTGAAGTATCCATCCCCTGAATCCAATAAAATACTGGCCAAGACTGAGTTTGATTAGACAGCTTGGTTCTGCTTTTGTTCAACCTGGCAGTTTTAGAAAATACACGGTTTTTGGTTTTGATTCAGAATGGTTTCCTTGGGGAGAAAAATCTTGGGGGGAAAAAATGGAGAACAGGTGAGGATCTAGTGAATTAGATTCAGCTTAAAACCGATGGTGTTTCAGTGTGCTGTGTTGGTATCTCGAGCCTAGTTTCGACCATTTTTTATCACCTGGCCCCTCTGTGAACTGCTTTGTGAAGCAGCTGGAGTAAGCAGGTGCCAGTGACATCTCCCCCAGGCTGCACCCCAGGGCGGGGGGACACGTCAGGTTCATGGGCTTGTGTTCTCTATCTGAACCAAAATATTTACAGGGAAAGCGAAACCTGTAATCCCAGAAAAAGGGCTTTCTTGGAAAATCTTGCTTTTTAACGGCTTACATTTTGAGATCAACAAAAAGAAAATTTGACCTTTTAGGTCCTCATGCTGACAGGCGATTTCATGATAGATTGCATAGTTATCTGAAGGATTAAAAACTGTAGGTGTCAGACCTAAAAAAAAAAAAAAGACACGAAGGCTCTTTATATACCAATATGGAATTTTCTCAAGAATAAAAAGGGGGAAGAACAATATTTTATATGTTTTACTTTAAATAAAAGGGAAAATAGGGGCTCCTGGGTGGCTCAGTCGGTTAAGCATCTGACTCTTGGTTTGGGCTCAGATCATGATTTCACGGTTGGTGAGTTCGAGCTTGGCTTAGCACTGACAATGTGGAGCCTGCTTGGGATTCCCTCTCTCCCTTTCTCTCTGCCCCTCTCCTGCATGCACTTGCTCTCTCTCTCAAATAACTAAACTTAAAAAAAGAGAAAATAAATATATTTAAGTATTCATAGATTCTTTCTGCAGGTAGATGGAAATGGTAACAAGGTAATGCTGTTTGCTTTAGTGACTAGGAACTAGATGGCTGGCGGACACGGGTAGGAGGAAGATTCTTACTGTGTACATTTGTATCTTTTGAATTTGAATGAATGTATTTTCCATTTAAAAATAAAAATTGAATTAAAAATAACTAAAGGTAAATTTTAAAATTGACAGGCATTAGTAAAAAAAAAAAAAAGAGTTATAAGAAGTTCTGTGCCAACATCTCTGAGACCTGGAAGCAAATTGTGCAAGCACAGAAGGAACAGTGTTGTACGGACAGTGGGCTCACCGTTATGACTAAGTCAGTCTTGATTGTGTTATTTCCTGTTGAATAGGGACGTGCGCTCTTCAGGAGAACGTGTAGACTGTAAGGGAGAGATGACCAAACCATAGTCTGCTGTTGTCTGTGGTGTGGGCTGTTCGTTTCTAGATCAGAGCCCCTCCTCCTAACCCCTGTTCTGTGAAGCCTTCCACCGTGCTCCAGTCCCAGGGTCTGATCCCCTGCCTACCCTGTCACTTTGGTGGTGGCATGTAGCAGCTAAGTACCCACCAATCCTGGGCTGAGATCTATGTCTTCCTCCTACCACTTAGACGCCAAATGTTCATGCGCTAGGTTTGGTTCTGTTATGTGCCATTACCTTATTTGATCTAAGGAACTCTCTTGCAAAACCATTTTACCAATAAGGAAACAGGCTTGTAGACGTTACAAAATGGCCACACGGCCAGAGAGAGGCACAGCTGGGATTTGAACCCAGGCCATCTGACTCCAGGAGCACCTGACTCCATGACGTGTGCTATTAACCACTCTACAACCTACTTGAGAATACAGGGTGACATCCTGGAGCACGGAGGAGGTGGTGTGGTGGTCCCCTTGAGGACAAGCCCTTTTCCTGACCTACTGCTCCCTAGGAGGTACTGGGCACAGGCCATGAAGACACCAGGTTTTTGAATAACACTGACTACATCTTATGAAAGAAATGGAATGCCAGAATGCTAGCCCTCTGCGTTTGCACTATCAGCACCGGCGGTTGGGCTGCTCATGAGGGCAGTTTTCCACAGACAGACCTCTGTTATACTCCCAGGGGCCTGAGGAATCGGCTACAGGAGGAGAGAACAGCCGGGCCGAGCCACAGTGCCCGCTTTGTTCAGCTGGGGGCTTGCTTCTGTGCCCCAGCCTGCTGGATTCAAATCTGTGCCTCAGCGATGTGACACATGACCGCACATCACGCCCTGCCCAGCCATTTGTGAACGGCTGTCGTTTTGATTGTCCAAGCCCTGGATGCCAGGTTCCTGCCGTTTGCTCTCTCTCAACACAACTGGGAGAGTTGAAAGAAAAGCACAAGCTGAGCTCCAGGAATCATGAGGAAGGCTGGCCTCTGAGCGGATGGCTGGGGCATTGCACAGGTGAAGACTGGGATTTCACCACCATCGATGCCGTTTGTGGAGTCTGAAGCCCTAAGTGAGATGAAAAACTAATACATTGTCATGCTAGTTCCAGACTGCATGTCTTCTGACCAGCATATTTTCTCCTGCTTTATCTCACGGGGGAGTAATCATCATCGAGAGGTTGCTGCAGAAAAGGTAGTTATCCAACATCAACTCACATTTGAGTCATTTAGCTTCAGAAGCTTAATGAAGCCACCAGCCCAGCAGAGATACCCCCAGACACTTGGCTTGATTAACTTGTTCCTTTGTCAACAAGTATTGATTGAATTCCTAATTTCCAGGCATTGGTCTAGATGCCAGGAATATAGCAGTGGACAACACCAACCCATACCCCTGCCTTCATGAATTTATATTCCAGTAAAGGAGATCCAATAATCAAATTAGTGAAATATATAAGTGAGATATATAATATATAGGTGCTGATTAGTGATACGGGAAAAAATAAAGTGGGAGTAGTGAGGGGTGGGAGAATTTGTTATTTTAAGTTATGTGGCCAGGATAGGCCTCCAACCTGAGGCAAAGACCAGAAGGACTCAAGAGTTGAGCCATGTGGATACCCAGGGGAAGAACATTCTAGAACACCAACAACAAGTGCAAAGGCTCTGAGGCAGGAGAGTATACCTGGCATGTTAGAAGCCCATCAGGGAGGTACTGTGGAATGGGAGGTGAATGGAGTAGAGGGGGTAGAGGGTAGAGGTGGTGGTGGGTACAGGGTTGAGCAGGAAGAGATGAATCCCAGAGGTGGGGAGACTCCAGGTCATAGAAGGTTATATGTAAGCTGTTGTGAGGACTTTGGCTTTTTCTCTGAGATGGGGAGCTCCTGGGGCAGGGGGGGTTAGTAGAAAAAAAGCATGATTTACCTCATGTTGTGACAGGGTCACTTTGGCTGATCTATAGCAGAAACAGGAAGACCAGTTAGGAGACTTCATGATAATCCAGACATGATGGGGGCCCACATGAAGGTGGAAGCGGTGGAGACTGAGGATGGTCGAGTTGAGTGCATTGACCAGGGAACCACGTCCCCAGTGGGAAGCTTAGCAAGACTAAGAACAGTGTCTTCTCTTGTTTCCTGTGCTTCCATCGCTGGTGACTGCCCTTTTAATGGATAATGGCTTACTTTATAGTTTAATGATCTGTCTTGCTCTGATTTAACAGCCATTTGTTCTCCTTAGAGTGATTCTTCTGATTATTAAATATTAATTTTATAATTCGGCTCTCAGAAAACACTCTCACATTCTTAGGGGCCATCTCATCACTGTCCCCCTGGTATGGTAGCCTGACTAGAGAAGTCTGACGCCAAAAATGGACTTCCAAAGTCCTAGGGTCACATATCTGCATTTCAGCTGCAGATTGGCCATCCTGGTTGTGGCCTGAGAACCTCTTCTTTCTCTCAGTGCGGTTAGGTCTGCCTGGTCGCCATAGTGGTTCCCTGTGCCCAGTGCTGGTACCTCCAACACAGAGGCTGAGGGCCAGTGGTTGCTTCTCCATCCACCCTGGGGACCTCGTGACACCTGGTCAGGATGCTGCCTCGTGACCTATGCAGCCTGAACAGGCAAACTTTAACACACTGCTCACGGTTCTTCTGGATTCCTTCTCACTCTCAATGTGCAAACATCTGGTCTGTTGCTCTTTGTGGTTGGACCTCCACGGTGCCTGTGTTCTGCCCGCTGGCCTCTGCTGTCCCACTCACTGTCCTCTGTGAGACTTTTTATTGAAACTTCCTCTTGCTCCCATCTGTTCATCTATTTTTTTCCCCATTGCCTATCTCTTAACAAATATCTGCAAATGAGCTGATAACACTTTAAAGGATTCCTTTGTCAATCTCTCTTATGTTCAGCTATGGTATTTTTCAGCCCTGGCTTCACATTAGCACCACGTGGGGAATGGCCAAAACTATAAAAATGCTTGGGCCACACTCTAAACCAGCTGAATCTGAATCTAGAGTGTGGGGCACAGGCTTTAGTACGTTTGAGAAGCCCTCCACTCTGCCAGCCCCCCATCCCACGCTCCCCCTCTATCCCCCAGTAAATTCTGATGCACAATTTTGCTTTCTAAGTTTCTTTAAGGCAGTATAAACAGGGCCCTAGCACGGGCAGGCTGTTTAAGCCTCTCATTCTCCAAGGCGCTCAAAGGTTCTCTCTAAATGAGGTTTTATGGAGAGTCAGAGACAATCAGTGAAGGGATTGAAAGAAGAAAACGTTCATTATATAAACTTAAATGTTCCATTACCAGAACACGTGGCCTGCAACAAACTATGAATTAGTAGAATTTTAGTCTGTAATCCATTTGAATAGCCCAATTTTATTTGATTGTATGTTGTATGTGTTACCAGCAGTGATCTGTTAAATATAAATGATTAAAATATACCACAAAATGTCTTTCATTTTTTATGCATTGAGGCTTTAAAGGACCAGAAATGGTTGTAGCCTGCCTGGGGCGGAGGGGCTTGTCTTGGCCATGCCCTGGAGGAAAGAGTGTGGGGCAGGGACTCCCAGGAGCCTTCCTTTTCAGAGGGATCTGAGACTCTAGGCAGATCCTTTAATCCTCTCCTGCAAGGAAGGTTTTGTGATTCCATTGTGAAGTCATGGAGAATGAAGTCCAGGGAATGTAAAACAGCTAATGCTGTACACGTCTTTGTGTGGTGTCCTCAAGTTTACTGGCTTTCTCCTGTGCCACCCCACCCACCCCCCACACGGGACATCATGCAGGCTAGTCTTTTGTAAGCTGTTTCCTCTGCCAGTAAGGCCTTCCAAGTCCTCTTTGTCTGACTGACTCCCACTCCCCCAATGGGACGGGATTCAGGCATTTCCTCCTCCTGGCAGCTCTCCAGTCCCGCCTACCCCGGACTTAGTGAGGTACCCCCTCCCTGTGCTCCCGAGGTGCCCATGCTCTCCTCTGCCTAGGCATTTCTTGCATTTAGTAGAATCCTCTTGCCTGCTTCTCCCCCTTCTCTATACTCAGTCAGCTTCTTTGTACTTGCCCGTGGTTAGCACAGTGCTTGGCACATTTATAGATTTATTGTAAGGATGATACAAGACTAGGTGACCCAAAGGTCCTATCATCTCAGTGTTGTGTGATATTTGCTGTGTATTTGCAAGCAGGGCCATTTATTAGCTGGAATTTCTTACTATAATTCCCCTCTCTCATTTAAAAATGATTAGCAAGCACTTGCCAAAGGAAAGAGAGAAGTTACCTTAAGTAGCTCTCTCTTTGGTAAAAGCCTAAAATCTTCAACATCCATGGCAATGACACAATATTTTATCAGGCTTTTATTGATGGGCTTTGGGTTGCTTACAGATTTTGTCACAAATGACGCTACTCTGAAGATCTAGAGTCGTTGTATTCGTCATTGTTGCTGTAACAAATTATCATGAACCCGGTGACTTAAAGCAACACAAATTTGTAACCTTCCAGTTCTGGAGGTCAGAAATCCAAAATGGATCTCACTGAGCTAAAATCAAGGTGTCAGCAGGGCTGGCTTTGTCTTTGGAGGCTCTCGGGGATAATCCTTTCTCTGGTCTTTTTTAGCTTCTAAAAGCTGCCACATCCCTTCTGGCCTCTTTCTCCTTCCATCTTAAAGACCAGCAAATGTTGGCTGAGTCTTTTCACAGGAACATTGAATCACTCATACGTGGACTCTTCTGCCTTCCTCATTCACATTTAAATAACCCTTAGGGTTGTACTGGAACCACCTGGTATAGTCTGGCAGCCCCTTATATGAAGGTCAGCTGATTAGCAGCCTTAATTCTATCTGCAGTGTTTATTACCCACTGTCATGAACATGACATATTCACAATTTCTCAGGTTCTGGGGACTATGATGTAGATGTTTCTAGGGGACCTTATTCAGTTTATTACAGTCATATATCTATGAACGTTAATAGGACCATCTCTGTGGAATATACTAACTAGAAATGGACTTGCAAAGTCAAGGGGAGGAGGAGGGAGACACAAGAAGTTTTGAAATGCCCTTAAAGGTTTAAATTTCTGTACTAGCACTGCATCCAAGCTCCTGTATCTTCTCACCCTGGCCAGTTCCGAAGAGTTTAATGGTTTAAATCTTTGCCAATCCTGCTGTTAAAAATCAATTCGTACTACAGAATTTGAAAACTAAACAAATCTGACATGGGTTGACTTTAAGAAGCTGATGGGACACAGAAGTGCCCATGATCGAAAAGTTTATCTTTTTTGGATTCTGTAAGTACCATCAGTTGATGAGTAAAGATGTGGCAAAGAATCAATAGTAAGGGAAATACCCTATGATGAACATTTTCTTGCTAGCGATTCATAAAAATTGGACCTGAATCCACTGATTTATTAATTTATTTGTCCATTATTACTTTTTTAAATGTTTATTTTCAGAGACAGAGAGAGCACATGCTTATGCAAGTGGGAGAGGGGAAGAGAGAGAGAGAATCCCAAGCAGTCTCCACACTGTCAGCCAAGAGCCCTAATGCGGGGCTGAAACTCAGGAACTGTGACATCATGACCTGAGCTGAAATCAAGAGTTGGATGCTCAACCAACTGAGCCTCCCAGGTACCCCTACCATACTCTTGATACATGCCAGGCACCACCTGACCTCCAGAAATTTACAAAGCAGTGAAAGGGATAAGTAAATAAATAAACGGTAGCAGGTGATTTGAGAATTGACTATGCCTGTGTAAAACCCATCCATGCAATTTACATGATCTCATAACGCATCACCTTTGTTTTTTGAAAACTTCACACCTTTGCCTAAATAGTTGGATCATCATGTAATACTGCAGTATAATGCAGCTGCCAAAGCTTTTGTCTGAGTGTAAATATGTGTCAGGTCTCAAAAAAGTGATCTAAAAAACTGGTTATCTGAACTGGTCACAAAAATGCAAATTCCACTCGTATGTGGTACCTAGAGTCGTCAAATTCACAAAAAAAGGAAAATAGAACCGTGGTTGCCAGGGTCTGGGGAGAGGAAGAAAGGGGAGATGCTTAACGGGTATGGCATTTCAGTTTTGCAAGGTGAAGAGTTCTGGAGGTCGGTTGCACAACAGTGGGATGTACTTAATACTACCAAACTAAAAAGGAATGAGATGACAAATCTTATATCATGTATATTTTTTACCACAATTTAAAGAAAAATCTAAAAACAAAAAAACACCACACATACCAAATTGGTTATCTACTAAGCAATCATGGGGAAAGTTACTGCAAACATTTACTGAGGGCCAGCTGTGCTGGGCATTTTCCAGCATCATCTCATTTAATCCTCCCAATAACCCCGGGTGGGAGGCATTAATTGACCTATGCTGCAGGTGAAAAAACTAACTTGCCCAGAGTCACGTAAACTGGGATTTTAAGTTTGTTTGTCTTTCTCCTGGGTCCTCATGCCTGATAATTAATGGTGCAAGTGTGAGACGGATGTGATTTCCATCAAGCACCATCTCAAGTATTTTCTAAGGTTAAAATGCTCTTATTAAACACGACACAAGGACACAGTTATTAACTAGAATATAAAATTCCTAGAAATATTCACTGACTTCTCCAGCTAAGGTTTAGCTTCCTAAATAATTAGGGCTTTAACTAACGTCGTCCCCCTCCCCTTCTCTCTTTTCTCATTCTTTGTTTCTTTATTTATGTCTGTGTTAGTCACACAAATCGGTACAATTCACGTTGAGGTAACATAATTAAATTTGGCCCTGCCTGTACCGTTTCATTCAGAAAAGGCTGGGAAAGATCTGTAAGGGACAAAGGCTAGGCCCCGCCCGGCACTGCTCTGACATAGGCCCTGGGTGATGTCATGTGAGAAGTCATTTCCTGCTTGGTCCTTATCTGTAATGCTGACCAAATTAATAGCTTTACTTCCTTTACTTGTGTGTAATGGAATTTGGAAATAAAAGTAAAATCACTTCCTATTGGGGTTTATTATGCTTAAGTCCGTTAAAGTTCATGTACTTGGATGCTTTTTCGTCTCTGGAGTCTTGGGGTTGTTTGATGTCAGAAAAGAACAAGCCATAAAACATGCCATGTTGAAATTCAGTGAGGCTTGTGGCTTACCTACTCTCTGTGTCCCGGTGAATGTATTTCTAATTCACAAACCTGCTGAGGATTTGGAAGGAGTAAAACCTGACTCATACGAGCATGGAGGTTTTAAAATTAATTAAAAGGCATGGCTGTTTTTATAAACTAAATCACCTCATGTGGTTCTTTGATGGTACTCTCAGTAGCATAGGGCGATAAGAGCTCTAGGTTCATATCCTCATTTTGGCCAGGACGGTCTGGAGCTGATTCACCCAAGGGAGGCCATGGCACCAAGTGACAAAGCATGCATGTGAAAATGTAAACTGCCAAACATTTCTTTCAGGATCCCTGTTCCGCAAAGAGAGATAGTGGAGCCTGAATCTGGGGACCAGACTGGGTGATCTCTGAGTTGACATTTAATCAGTTATCAATATCCATACTTAGAGGGCTGTATAATCAATAGTCTAAGTAGCAAATCAACCTTAACAGAAAATCAGTTATCTCCTTTATCCCTTTTTATTATCACAAATTCTTCCCTTTGTCCTCCCAAATGTATTCATTCATTGTCAAATTTCAAAATAGACTGCTTTTTATGCAAAAGATTGAGAGTGACATTTGCTGTCCAGAATGGATAGCCTTGAGGGGCGCCTGGGTGGCTCAGTCGGTTAAGCGCCCGACTTCGGCTCAGGTCATGATCTTGCAGTTCGTGGGTTCGAACCCCGTGTCAGGCTCTGTGCTGACCACTAGCTCAGAGCCTGGAGCCCATCTTCAGATCCTGTGACTCCTTCTCTCTCTGACCCTCCCCTGCTCATGCTGTCTCTCTCTCTCTCTCAAAAATAAATAAAAACATTTAAAAAAGAAAAAGAAAAAAACCCAGAATGAATAGCCCTGAGAATGAAAATAGTCTGTGGGTTCTCTACTTTTAAATAGAACCTGTGTCTTTATTATTCTCCTTATCAACAGGAAGCAGATATACAATGGACAGAACCTGATGCAAGGCAGCAAATTTTAAAATTTATATTTTTTTCTTCAGTCTATGACTGAAGAAAACATCCAGCTTGGATTTTTCCAAAATGGGGTTTTTGTTTCTCTGATGATAAAAGAAATACATGATAAATAATACCTGATAAGTATAGGAAAGTATTATAAAAATGATCACTGCCATTTATGGAGCAGTTTTACCTTGCTCTGCTGAGTGGTTGGCTTCCTAATGTCGGACCGTGAGGCAGCCCTGTGGGGAAGGCAGCGGTGTCTGTCCCTTAACCGACAGTGGTGCTCAGGCACCAAGAGTGAGGGTCATGTAGGAAAAGGTCAAGCTGGACTTAAATCCGGGTCATCTAACTCCAGAGCATGTGTTCTTAACAGCAATACATTCTTTGGTATTTGTTTCTCGTTTATAAATATGGAGGCAGAAAAATATGGGATTACACTTAAATATTCTTTGTACCATGTGAGTAGAATGTAGTGGTTATGAGAAAAGGAAAGGATGAAAAGGGACCACCCTCCACTGCCTTTGGATGTGTGGCCCCAGGCGAGGGCTCCATCTGGCACTCCCCTTTGTGATCCCGGTGGTGGTGGCTGTGACCCCAGCAGACTGGCCGACCTCTGAAGAGGCCTCGTGAGCCCCTCTTCTATGGTTTCCCCCATGATTTTGTATGGATATGATTTTTTATGTCTTTCTCTCTGAAATGCCTTAAGTAATTTCTTTTTTTTGCAGCGGAACCCTGACTGATGTGATGTATATATGAGTGTATAATTTCTATAACTGGAATCAGATACAGGTTTAATTTTTTTTCTGTTTTTTATTGATTTTTGAGAGACAGAGAGAGACAGCACAAGCAGGGGAGGATTAGAGAGAGAGGGAGACACAGAACCAGAAGCAGGCTCCAGGCTCTGAGCTGTCAGCACAGAGCCCCATGTGGGGCTTGAACCCACAAACCGTGAGATCATGACCTGAGCCGAAGCCAGATGCTTAAACGACTGAGCCACCCAGGCGCCCCGTGATACAGGTTTATAAACTGCTTTTTTCAACTTAATATGTTCTCATAAACATTTTAAAAATTTCAAAATCAAGGTTTGCCAGGCATGTAATATTCCTTCGTATAACTGTGGCATCATTAACTTTCTATTTCTTTGTTAATGGACAGTTAGATTCTCTCCAGGTTTTTACTCTTATAAACGAGTATATCTTTGACACAGTGTTTTTCATTGCTGCTGTCACCAATTAGCGCAGACTTGATGGCTCAAACCACAAACAGCATAGTTCTGGAGGGCAGAAGTCCAAAATGAGTCTCACTGGGCTAACATCAAGATATTTGGCTTTGCATTCTGGAGGCTCTTTGGGAAAGATTCATTTCCTTGCCTCTTCCAGGTCCTTGATCAGCTTACCGATAACCCACAACCCTTGGACCAACTTCTTCCAGCTCCTTGAAACTGCCCATGTTCCTTAACTCATGGGCCCTTCCATCCTTAAAGCCAGCAAAGGCTTCCTGATTTCTTATACAGCATTACTCTGACACTGACTCTCCTGTCACCTTCTTTCACTTAATAAGGATCCTAGTGATTACATGGGGACTGTTTGGTTAATCCAGAATCGCCTTTCCATTGCAAAACCATCTGATTAGTAGCCTCAGTCCCTCTGCAACCCAATTCCCTCCTGCTGTGTAACATAGCACATTCCTGGGTTCCAGGAAGTAGGATTTAGGACATGTGGGACCATTTGAGGAAACCACTGTTCTGCCTACCACAGGCAGGAATTCTGCTTCTGGAAATGTATCCTACAGAAAGAATCAGAAATGAAGATAAGGGAACTTTTTAAGGCTTCTGACATGTCAAATGCAATCATACCAACTTATATCCCATTTGCAAGGTTAAGAAATTCCCATCTCATTCTCACCATGCCCTGGCTAACGTAAAATATTACTGTTTCTCAATATCTTCTTGACGTAGAAGCTTATGAATAGTAAAATAGTGTGTGATAGAAAACTCAGAGAGTACAAGAGAGTTCACAGTGGAAAGTAAGTTTCCTGCTTGCCTATATTCTCCAGTCTCCCCCCAGAGGTTACCACTGATGACAGTGTTTATATATCATTGTAGAGATATTCTATACATATATAGATGTGTTGCTCCTTTTTACGCAAACAGTGATATACTGTGCCCATCGATCTCCTCATAGGTTTTTGAAACAGAGTTGGTATGGGTAAATAACTATACAATCTACAGATTCTATACATGCTAAAATAGCCACAATTAATTATGATTTATGTTATTTTAGGGAGTCACGAGCCACATGGAGACCTTCTTATCTTTTACTTAAAAGTGTGAGGGCATTAGGAGTTTACTTTTCGTAGATGCAAAGTTTCAGTGGACAAAGGCATACTGAAGCATGTTCAGTCTTAGAACGGACATACGTGACTCCCATCACTAGGGCCGAATGTTGTGTTTACACTATGGAAATGGATAGTGTGTCCTGTAATGAGAAAACAGGAGTTATTTCTATTGGAGAGAAACTTGTAGTATAATTTATCAAAATGCAGAGAAAAGCAGATTTCACTATTATGAATTCATATTTTCGTAAAGAATTATACTGTCACCACACATAATAACCACTTTCTGACCCTCTGTAGCATTCCCCAACTGTGTTCTGGAAGGTAATAGTTGTAGATAAAAAAAATCTATTTATCAGAGAAATCCAACCAAGCTTCCTTATTTTAAATAATAATCAGTTATAAAATATAGATAAAACCCTATCACATTAGTAGCAAAAAATGACCACATAGGGATAAACATTAAATGCATATAAAAGAAGCTATGAAATTTCATGAGGATATTAAAGGAGGAGAATACAGCCACATATGCACTAAACCGGGGTGTGGCAGGGGTGTGCTGTGATCCTCAGGAATTCTGAATGTGAACAAAGGTCACTGGGAAAAGAGTTCAAGTAAGATTTTTCTTGCCCAGGAAAGGTTAGTGAGGGTGGTGTGTGAAGCTGTCGGAGATGTATAACTGAGGGCCAATCAGAGAGCTTCAGAACAGGCAGAGAGCATCATGTCATGTGCTTGTAAAGTTGGTAGGTTTGGGGCTTTCCCCACACCCAAAACTGCCTTGCCTGGGAGTTGAAGATGTCTCATTTCATCAAGATGATGCGATGGGGAGAACAAAAGGAGCTGGGAGTATTTGCCTGGCTTCCCACTGCATGCCTTCCTCTCTAGAAACCAGAGCTACATAATTAGTTAACTTTACCAGACTACCTGCTGGTGGGCACATGTACAGTTACAAATTTAGCAGAAGTGGCTGTTGGCTGTTAACAGAGTGATGGCATCTTGGGGGAGACACAGAAAGTATCTGATGTTGGCCCAGCAGAGCTCAAAGCACCTTGGCACCCACTTCTTGCCTGGTCTCTTGAGATTCCCTCTACCTCTATGGAGGCCACGGGGTGCCTTTGTGCCTGGGATCCTTGCCACGGACTGTTCTGTGGACGCTGGAAGAGAAGGCTGGTCCCTGGGACTGGGAACTTATCTGTGTAATGAGTGCCTTTCTCCCTGATGCACTATTTGCTTTTAAAGTTTCCGTAGAAACCGTGCTTATAATACTTAACGCACCCTTGGCTCCATTCTGACATTTTTTGTGGAAGTCACAAGGAACGTTCTTTTCAATTGTGGCCTTTTGCTTCTCTCTGCTTTCCCTTGGTTTCTAAAGTGTGGCCATTCAAGAGGGCCAAGGCCTCATTTGTCTTGCCAAGAGTTGGGTTGGTGCACTTGGCAGGACGTGTTGTTAACCTTTGAATTCTACGTCTCTGAAGGAAAAGGATGTGCTCCAGTGACACACTTTATGTTAGAAACGTTGTTAGCAGTGGCAGACATAATGTCGGCAGCACACAGGCCTGGTTCAGTGGCATGTGGGGGGCACGCCTATGCCAAGGCATTGGAGATGCATACACCATCCCTTTCCCTGCCAGGGGAAGGAAGCCACAGCATCCTGTCTCTATCTTCCAGGCCCTCATTGTTCATGCCCACTTCTCTTGTGCTTTCCACCTGCTCCCCTCGCCAAACTGCTGCGTAACCACTGCCCTCCCCCATCACCAAAGAGTGAGGTGATTGTCTGAGGTCGGGGCCTTTCCACCTGAAGAAGGGCAGTGCCACAAGAGTGCTTGAACCTCTGTTCCAGTCATGGCTACTTCCATATGGCACAGCCTTGAAGAGGCTAGACTCAACCCTGTGATTAGTAGTCTACTTAGCTAAAACAAGCACTGATTGCCAAATAATTGGTGTGTCAATTATGGGTAGAGTACAGAGATACCCCAGCCTTCGCCAGAAGTCTTTCATTACTTGTGGCTGAAAACACAACCACCATACTTCCGTGGTACCTTTTTTTTCTCCACAAAAATTATTTCTTTTTCCCTGATTAAATATTATGACCTCATTTTAAAGAATTTTTTAAAAAATACAGAAAAGTATAGGCGCATTTGGCTGGCTCAGTCAGTGGAGCATGTGACTCTTGGTCTTGGGGGTTGTGAGTTTGAGTCCTACGTTGGGTGTAGAGATTACTTAAAAATACAATCTTTAAAAATATAGAAAACTATAAGGAAGAGTGTACCACCCCTCCCACCCCCGCCAAATAACCTCTGTTAACAGTTTGGGGTCAATCCTCCTAGGTATTTCCTATGCAAGCACATACATTCATACTGTTTTTTAAAAATGTGATTATATTATACATGATGTTTATTCATGATCTATTGCCACAAAAGATATCAAATATGTAAAATAACAACCACCTTATTATGGCTCATGAATTCTCTGGGTGAGAAGTTTGGACAGGAGATGTCAGGCTGGCTTGCCTCAGTTCTGTGAAGTCTGGGACCTCAGCTGGGAAAACTCAAATGGCTGGGGATAATTGGAATGTCTGGGGTCTGGAAACAACTGGAGGCTTCTTTCTTCATTCACAGAGCTAGTACCTGGGTTAAATTCATTGGAGTTCTGAGCCCAGCTGGGATTGTTGACTACCTGTGGCTTTTCTACATGGCTTGGGCTTCCTTACAACATGGTGGTCTCAAGGTAGTCAGACTTCTCATATGGTACCTGAAAGTTCTATGAGTAAACAGGGTAGAAGTTGTGTGGCCTTTCATGGTCTAGCCATGGAAGTCAGAGAACATCATTTCTGCCATACTGTACTGGTCAAAGTCAGAAGCTCACTGAGGTTCAAGGGAAGGGGACAAAGACCCCTCTCTATGGGGGGAGTATCAGAGAACGTATTCATTCCATAACTGTAAGCCTGTATCTCCCACTTCCCTTCACCCATTTTGCCCTTCCCCTTATGCCCCTTCTGGAAACCATCAGTTTATTCTCTTTATTTAGGGGTCTATTTCTGCTTTCTTTTGATTTCTGGGTTTTTTTTTTCTAGATTCCACATATATGTTTAATCATATGGTGTTTGTCTTTCTCTGTCTGACTTAGTTCACTTAGCATAATACCCTCTATGTCCATCCATGTTGTCACAAATGGCAAAATGTCATTCTTTTTTATGGATGACTAATATTCCATTATATATGTGTGTGTATATACATATATACATATAACATATTTCCTTTATCTTTTCATCTATTAATGGACACTTGGGTTGCTTCCACATTTTGGCTATTGTGAGCAATACTGCAATAAATGTAGGGGTGCATATATCTTTTTGAATTACTGTTTTCATTTTCTTTCTGACATCTCGATTTTGGACTTTCGTCCTCCATAACTGTGAGAATAAACGTCTGTTGCTTTAAGCCAGCAAAATTTATGACAAGTACTTTGTTACAGTAGTCCCTGGATATAAACAGAGTTACCCATATCTCTATAGATCTGCAACATCATTTCATATCATTTATTTAATCAATCTTAAATAAGTCTAAGAAGTTTAGCTTAATAATTAGCATGAAATTGTATTCTATGCAATTAGGTGGGTGATTCATAGCCTCCCTTTGTTTTCTCCACAGGGCCAGCACAGTTAGCACAGAGTTAGCATTCAAAAAATATCAATGAGCTTGCTACCACCACCAGGAGAGCATCTGAAAATACCATTCTGGGGGGGCATGTGGGGGGCTCAGTCCATTGAGTGTTCGACTCCAGCTCAGATCATGATCTCACAGTTCGTGAGCTTGACCCCTGCATCAGGCTCTGTGCTGACAGCTCAGAGTTTGGAGCCTGCTTCAGATTCTGTGTCTCCCCTCTCTCTGTCTCTTCCCTGCTTGTGCTCTTTCTGTCTTTCTCTGAAAAATAAATAAACATTGAAAAAAGAAAAAGAAAATACAGAGCGGTCACCTACAAACATCATATTAAGAGATTCCAAATATTAAGGATTTAAGGGAAGTCCTGTCACTTCTGGAAACCAGCTTGGTTGGGTGACTTGAGGACTAGGTAAAAACTTCAACCTAAGTTGATGTTTTTGTTAAAACATCAACTATTTTGAAGTGAAAGTGACTATAATACAAAAAAGTTAAAACCCATTGTTGTTTACAGACGTGAACCTTCCAGTTCCCTGGCCAAAAAGGGAGTTTTCTACATCTAAGCCTCTTGGCCAAGGGTTAGGAGATGATTCAGAAATGTAAGCCTGGCAGACGACTACGGAAACCCACCCCGTGCATTAGAGACCTTTTCTGCTGTTCTTTTATGACTTCTGGGTTGGATGAGGGCTCCTGTGTTTTCCTTCTCAAGTTCAATGACCTGTGTCTTGGCCTCATGTGCGACTTCCTGGACACAGAGGGAAGGCATGGGGCAAACCTGGAAAGGAACCACGGGGCTCCTCCCTCTCTCTTGTGGTGCCAAGTCAGTAGGGCCAGCCCTGGAGGCAATGAGCACTTCCAGTCTCATTTCTTTCTTCCACAGACTGCGGGTCTTCTCAAAAAATGCCTATAGGAAAAATAAAGCCTATCTTAATTCCAGGGCCCTTGGCAGCACCTCTGCCATTTGCAAGGAGTCTTCAGCTGCTCTGAACACAACAGACTGGGTAATTGGAGTACAGCACAGGCTGCTTGGAGTCCTTAGTTCAGATTTCAGTCCGGAAATCCAAAGAAAGTTGTGCTGCACAAGCAGATCTTCACTGAGGACTAAGGGACGGGACTGGATTGAAATCTCTACTTTTTCTGCATATTTGGGAGGTGGTATCCCAGGAAATGCCCTCACAGATACTTCCCGTTTTCTCTGGGGCAGGGGTGGGGATAAGTGGACATGGATCTGCTACCTGGACAGAGAGTTCTTTCGGCCACTCCCAGATGCTGGGTTCTGTGTCTGGAGGGACATGGCTTCTCCTCCGGCTCAGATTATACTGGGTTCCAGCAGTCAAGTGAGCATCCATGGGAAACTAAGGGTGCGTTTGGGAGAGGGGGGACTGTGTGTACTGCACACCTGCCATTTCTGCTCCCCCCAAATTATAGTGGGTTGTTTCTTTGGCCCCTATTATGTGTCAGGCTTTAGGAACAACCAGAAAACCAATTTGGCTGGAGAGAAGGGTCCTGTGACTCTCCCAGATCTAGTCCCCTTTCCTCTTTGCTGACAGAACACTAATTGAAAGGAGGGAAATTGGTGAGAGTGACGCAAGCAGCCCAGCCCTAGCTGATTGGTTGACTCATGTTGCTAGCCTCTTTTTCATCTAGACGTGACCATGTAACTGTTCTGGCTGATGAGAATTAAGATCTCATAGGAGCTTGCAGAAGATTTTTGCTTGGCCTAAAAGGAATGGACTATGAGACGGCCCTCTATCCTCTTCTGCCTTTTAACTGCCTTGAACATGGATTTGATGTCTGGAGCCACAGCAACCATTTTGTGACAGTGGAAAGGAAAGGCCCAGGAAATGACCTGTGGACAAGTATGCAGGAAGAGGTGAGGGAATCCCATGGTTCTGGGCTCCACGGTGATTGAGCCCCTGAATCAGAGGCAGTTAACTGCCAACTCCTCAGTTACTGCTGCATAAGCTAGTCTTACATTTTAATTGCCTCAGAGTTAAATGCATTTCTAAGTGATGAAAGCATGCTTCTCAAATTTTATAGCAAAGTAGCCCTGTTAGTAGAGGTGTAATGACCTCAAATTAGCCTTTCAAGAAATGGCTTCAGATTTTACGTGAAACACACACACACAACACACACACAATATTCTTAACATAATATGTGAACATTAAATTAGTCTATAAAAATATTGAAATTGTTATCAAGAAAAGAGTTAAAAACCCTTTTTCCTCCACATTATAAAAGTGATCCTGGGAAGTAGCAGTTTGTTTGGCTTGGGGTTTTTTTTCTGGAGGGGGAGATTTTTTTTTTTTAATTGAGGTATAATTAACATTTAACACTATATTAGTTTTAAGTGTAAAACATACTGATTAGATATATGCATATATTTTGCAGTGACCTCCACAATAGCTCTAGTTAACATCTGTCATCAGATGTAGTTACAAAATTATTTTTTGTTGTGAAAAGAACTTTTTAGATCTATTAGCAATTTTCATATGTTCAGCACAGTATTATTAACTATAGTCCCCATGCTGTACATTTTCCTGGGGCTTTGAGCAGCCCCTGGCTCCCTACCCATATCCCCAGATGTACAAATACCATGGCTTGAAAAATAAAAGAAGTAGCAGGAGATACAGAGGTCAAGAGAGCTAGAATAACAATGGCCGCAGAGTGCCGGGCTAAGGGGTTTGGACAGAGTCCCCTTAGAAATGGGACACACTACGGAAGCTTGAGCATTAGAAGCTAGAGTAGAGTAGTGTGGTGGCCGGACTGGAAGTGTGTCGACATGGGGACAGCAGGTAAGAGACTGCTGTGCTATATCCTGTAAGACGATGTTCCGCTATGCGGGGCAGATGACGTAACAGTCTAAACAAAGCAGATTTTCATTCCTTCCTCAGGAGACAAGAAGTAGCTCGGAGATCAGTAGTCCTGTGCAGGGAGGGTGGCATATATCTACTTAATGCTGTTCCAGTGATCAGTGGCTACATAACCAACCACCCCAATTACGTGACCTAAAACAGAGCAATTCTTTATTTCCCTCCTGAATCTGCAGTGCAGGCAGGATGTGGTCGGACAGCCTGTCTCTGCCCCTGACAGCAGCAGCTTGGGTGGCCTGAAGGCTGCAGGGTACTCAGCAGGTGAGGTCTGGAACCATCAGCAGCCGTGGTCACTTGCACACCTGAAGCAAATGCTGGCTGTTGCCTGGGTCGTCATGACGCTGTGGTTGGAAAGATCTGGGTGTGGCAGCCCAGGGAGGCTGCTCGGCTTCCTCCTTCCTCCCAGCATGGTGGCTGGGTTCTGAGGGCAGGGTCTCAAGAGCAGAAGTAAAAGCTGCCCATTTCTTTCTTTTTTTTAAATTTTTTAAAAAATGTTTTATTTATTTTTGAGAGAGAGGAAGAGAGAGAGGGAGAGAATGGGAGAGGGGCAGAGAGAGAGAGGGAGACACAGAATCTAAAGCAGGCCCTAGGCTCTGAGCTGTCAGCACAGAGCCTGACATGGGGCTCAAACCCATGAACTGTGAGATAATGACCTGAGATGAAGTCAGACACTCAATCAACTGAGCCACAAAGTTGCTCCCAAAACTTCCCATTTCTTAAGGCTTAGATCCAGAGATGTCATAGAATCACATTTAACCAAGTAATCACAGAGCCTATATTCAGGGGACATAGACCCCACATCCCAGAAAGAGGACCATCAAAGAATTCTGGGGTCATAATTTAAAACCACCATAGATGTCATTAGTTAGAACCTCATCACAGAAACTTTGCTACTGGCAAGAGAGGCTGGAAAATGTAATCTTTATTTGGGGTCCTATGTCCATCTAAAAATGAGAGATGTGTTAAAAAGGAGAAAGAGAAAATGGATATTAGGGGCAATTAGCTGACTTGTCACTGGCAACAAATCAGAGGACTGGGATTAGGGTGGCAGGAATGGAAATGGAAAGGCGAGGTGGTGGGAGAGATGTTGGGGAACAAGAGTCGGTGATTTGGACTGGTGTGTGTGTCTGTGCCTGCACAAAGGGCTGGAACTAGACACTGCCTAGAGACATCCAGCCAGGTGCAGAGTCAAAAACGGTTGCTTTCACTTCATTCCCAAGGCCCCACTGGTACCAGCTAACTTTGGTCAAAACCCGTATGACTAGGGCTTACTCTCCCAGAGATCAGGGCCAGGCTCAGAAAATCCTGAAGTTTCCAAAAACGGGTCCTATCTGCTCCTCTGCCACTTTGCTGTGCCCTCTTCAACCTTGTGACTGCTTGATGAATAGAATGTGGTAGAAGCAATGCTGTGTGACTTCTGGAGCTGCTTCATACATGGTGCCAAGGCTGCCACCTGGCCTGGATCTGCTGGGACACATGCCTTTGGAGCCCTGAGGTGTCCTGTGGGGAGTTCAGCCACGCTGAAGCTACCACGCTGGAGGGAAAGAGAACTGCTCAAAGGGCTTGGCTGTCAGAGTCTTCCTAGTCCTAATGCTGGAATTCTTAGTAGTCAAGCCTTCACATGAGTCCAGTCCCCAGCCTTTGAGTCTGCCAGTTGAAGCGCTATACAAGGTGCATCAGAGACAAGCCACCTCCCCATCTCCTGTGTACATTCCTGCCCAGAGGAGCCATGAGTGCAGCAAGTGGTTGTTCTATGCCATTAGGTTTTGGTGTAACGTGTCATGCGACCACAGTGACTAGACCCTCAAGGAATGCCAGGCTGCTGTAGGTGGCAGGTATCCCTGAGGCTTAGAGTTCTCCAGATGCAGTGGTTTGGACCCATGTCAGCAGAGTCGTCAGTGGGAATGAAGTGCTTGGGGAGTTTTTCAGCCTCTGAATTCCAATCTGGACTAAATGGTTGGCTTTGATCACGGTAGACGTGAGCCATCTGAGGGCAAAAGCCTTTACCCAAATGGCAATGGTTTGGTTCTGAATCTGCATGGTAATGATGCGTGGTTCCTTCAAATCCCATCCAATTCATTAGAGTGGCATGTGAACTTGAAACTATAGCTGAAAGATGCATGGATCATTCTTCTTCCTCCTAAAGGGGCCATGGCAGCTTTACTTGGTGTGGAGCAGGTAGCTGTGTGGTTCTAGATGCGAACTGGATTCCGGGCTTTGTTCAAACCTCAGCCCTCTAACTCCATCAGTTCCCAGCCATGACAGCTCGGCAAGTCACTTACCTTCTCAGAAAACATTAGCTGTGTCACCAGATTAGGATGAGAATGAGAAAGGCATAGATGTTTCATGGATGCATATCAAAATCACACACACACACACACACACACACACACACACACACACACACACACACCCCTCTGCCCACCTGCTCCAGTGATTGGCAGGAGAAAGCATCAGAAGTGAGGATTCTGGAAAGTACAAATTGAAGTCAACTCAAGGGAGACAGAGCAGAGTGCTAGGACCAGGACTTCTGCTTTTCATAGGATTCATTTTTATTGAGGAAAACACTGAAGCCCAGAGAGATTAAGCAACTTATCTACAGTCACACAGCTGGTTCATGACAGAGCTAGAATTGGTACTGATGTCTCTGCTGTTTCAGCGACATCAGGCTGAGCAAGGTAACTCTGGAGGAAGAGGAGGATACAAGAGATGAAAGCAGAGGTAGGGATGGAGTGGGATCCAGTAAAAGCTGAGGGCTTGGCTGTCCTGAAGGCTTGTGAAAACCCGAGAAAGGGTGGCTGAAGGTCTGGAAAGGCCAGAGGAGGAGATACAGTTGTTTCCTTCCATCCAGTTCTGGGTTTTATGCGCAGGGCCTGAACACGTCCCCATGTGTGGTTGTTGGAACTCCCACAAAATTCTAGAGCCCACAGTGTGAAAAAGTAAGCTAGGTCAGATCCAAGCCTGACACAAAGCAGGAAGAATGCCATATATTTGCAAGTTAGGCTGCTCGTTATTACACAAAAATATTGTTTTCTTCCACATGGGCTGGGCCCCACCTCCTTCTCATCTGTAATCACAGCTCTTCAGGAAGGGGCTCTGTCTGTAGCTGTGGAAAACTCTGGGCAAATCATTGTGCTATTTCTAGATGTCAGGTGCGCTTCATGACCCTCAAGTCTTCAACCTAAGCCCATTAGTCAAGTCTGGTGACTTAACTTACTGTTGAAACAAACATGTCAATTGCAATGCGATACATCACAAATATCTTTATGTCCCAAATGGCAGGGGAGTTAATGCCAGAGAAGAAAGGAGAATTAAGCCCTTCTCTCAGCAAAGTCATTCTCCCTTTGTATAACCAGAGACAGGAGATAGGATCTGAGTGTGTGTCCACTGGCTTCTGTGCTGGAGATGCCAATCATTTCCTCCCTGCTCCCCAGAACTTGCCTCAGAGGCCCCAGTGCCTATCCCTCTGCCTCCAAATATAGCAGTTGACCAGTCCTAGCCTGGTCCTTCTGATTTTCCAGCTGTGTACTTGGAAATAAAAAGCCATGGTCAGTTGGCTGAAGGCTAAGCTTTAGCTAACTGTGCCTTAGCTGGGCCTTTAGCTAAAGGCAGAAGCTGCTGTTGTGAGGAGTTGTTCTTGGCCTGATCCCTGGAGAACCCAAAATAAACCAGATGTATAACAGCCCTGAGAAGTGCCAGTGCTCCAGGGAGAGGGACAGTGATGGAGAGAATAGGTGACCTGATTCCAGATGCTTTCCTATCGTCTGCATGAGTGCAGCCTCCTGCACTTCCCCTGTCAATTGAAAAGGAAAATTCATCCAGGATGGGGAAGAATCTTAGTATGTTCCCAGAAGGACTTGCATGGCAAGGCCCTGGGGAAGGTGTGACTGGTCTTAGGAATATTGCAATGTACATTTTCCTCCTTTTCAAGGAAAAAAAACCAGTACCGGGAAGCCTGGGTGGCTCAATCAGTTAAGCATCTGACTTTGGCTCAGGTCATGATCTCAAGGTTCATGGGTTTGAGCCCCACATTGAGCTCTGCACTGTCAGTGCAGTCCTCTGCACTTGTACTCTCTATCTCTCTTTCTACCCTTTCTGCACTTGTACTCTCTCTCTGTCTCTGTCTCCCTCTCTCTCTTTCAAAAATACATACAAAACTTTAAAAAAACCCCAGTAGTTTCTAAATATAGGAGTTGAATAAAATAAATATATTTTCTTTAGGAACAAGATGTTTTTTGCATTTGCCAGATGGACCCAGTGTTTTCCTCAGGTAGACATTTAATCATTTAATGAGTTCATACAGTCTGGCTCAGGTAACCCCTGGCTGGAACACATACACATAGGCGCACACACATGAGTAATTCCAGGGTAGGCATTTGCCTGATGAGGATTATAAAACTGTATTTACAGAACAACTTTGCAAAGTCCAGCCTTCACAGATACCATGCTTCTGTCATTTCCCCTCATAAAACTTAGATTTACAACTATGTTTTGCATACACTTTTGAAGGGTTGCCACATTTGGCAGAAGGTCTTGAATGGTTTGTTTTGATGGTACTTAAAAAAGTCTAAAATGTACGGATTAGGAAAGAGATGAACTAATTGGCTTCTCAGGGGTACTGTTCTCTTTCCCCCTTCTTTCCCTCCCCCCTTTTCATTTTTTAAATGTTTACTCTTACAGTTTATGGTTCCTGTTCGTGATTTTAAAGATCCTAAGAACCAAGCAGTTCTAGCCTTTAATTATTTAATTCATTCAATAGCTAGGTCAAAGGCATACCTTCTATTTGACTAAAGACTGGGAATAGATGTTTTAAAGTGTACTAATGGGACACCTGGGTGGCTCGGTTGGTGAAGTGTCTGACTCTTGATTATGGCTCCGGTCATGATCTCATGGTTTGTGAGATCAAGCCCTGAATCAGGCTCTATGCTGGGCATAAATGGCAGGCTTAAGATTCTCCTGCTCTCCCTCTCTCTCTGTCCCTCCTCTGCTCATGCCTGCTCTCTCTCTCTCTCTCTCTCTCAAAATAAATAAGTAAACTTTAAAAAATGTACTAAGATTTATTTTTTAAATTTTCTTAACACTTATTTATTTTTGAGAGACAGAGAGAGACAGATCATGAGCAGGGGAGGGGCAGAGAGAGGGAGACACAGAATCAGAAGCAGGCTCCAGGCTCTGAGCTGCCAGCACAGAGCCCAACTTGGGGCTTGAGTCCAGGAACTATGTATGAGATCATTACCTGAGCTGAATTCGGGCGCTCAACTGACTGAGCCACCCAAGAGCCCTGATGTACTAAGATTTAAAGCCAATTTATGTTTTATCTCTAAGACTCCTTGCAAATGTAGATTTGTCTAAAAATTACAAGCTCAGAAAGAAAAAAAATGGCCACTTTTTTCACTTTTCCCCCCAAATATCGATTGAGCTCATTCTAAGTATCATCTGTCTTAACAGCGTTGAGAAGAATGAGGCCTGATCTTTGAATGCAAGGAGCTCACAGCAGAAGCATTCTGTTTGCTAGAAATAGGATCTGCTCCTTGGGGGGATTTGCACAGTAGGGCATAGCTCGGGACGTTTATCCTTTGCTTTAGGGAAAAGTTTGCTCAAAAGTAAGCACTTGCATTCTATGTGTGTGAAGCAGGGGCCAAGAGTGCCCCTGGGAAGGGCCATCCAGGGGGCTTACTGTAGGGGGCCGAAAGGGTGCCGAGGAAGCTAGAAAACTGGAAAGGAAGGGATAAAGACCCATCAAAGGAGCTGAGCCTGAGCCCCAGGGGGCTGTGGGCCACTTAAAGAACATTGTGAGAGACAAGATCAGAGCAGGTTGGGCGGGAGATTGTGGTGGACCTGTGCATCCCGCAGCCGAGGGCCCGCCTCGGGTCTCTTGTATATCCTCCCTATGCTCCAGGGCAACATGAACAAACCCTGAATAAACAGAGTTGCAGGTCAAGTTATATTTGGGAAGACCAATCTCGTTCCATTGTGTGGGAAAGGTCAGAATGAGGGAGGCACGAGAGGTAGGAGGCAGGGACCAGTTAGAAGCACTTGACTAGGAAAGTAATGAGTGTTTTAGGAATTTAGCTTCCAGAACAACACAATGCTGAAAGGGAGAGTTAAAGAATATGACTTCACCCAGGTTCACTCGGAGGGGGTGGTGGTGCATGAGGACAGTGTCTCATCCAGCTTCTTTCTAGGCTTTCCTCTGTCCTGGGCATTTACCCCCTATCCCTGCTCCCAGGGCTCCCTTCTCCTCCCCTTGTTCTGGAGATTGGGGTGCATGAGGAGCCTCTTGCTTACAACCAATCAACTGTCAGCAAAGCTGGTTGGCAGCTGACGATTTTGGGGATCTCTGGCCCAGGTGGACCCTCCCCCAAACCATCTTCCCTGTCCAAGCCCTCCACATGGGAGATGGTGGTTTTATTTAACCCAGTCCCTGTTCAGTTACCATTGCAGTGTAGCTGGATATCCCGTTGTCAATGCTCCTTCAGACCTGAAGATGCAAAGCACGCTGTGTGAGGGAACACACCCAGAGGCATGGCCACAATCTTTGAATCTGTCCCAGGTGACATGAGACTGAGCTCATGGGGACTGCCAAGGAGGTGGCATTTCTAACCCTCTGCAGAGCATCATTCAGGATGTGAGAGCCGAGAAAGCCAACATGTTCAGGTTGCATGGGTCTGTCTCCACCCTGGGATAGGCCTGGGGACAGGCTTTCCCATACATGCGAAGTGGAGAACTTTGGAGTAAGACTCACTCATGGGTAAAACTCTGCTTCCTTTTAAAGGTTCCAGTCAACCTGTTAACAATTAGGAAAGAGAACAGGCCCTTGGAAGTAGACATCTTAATCCAATAACTTTTATTATAGTTCTAAAAATCTCTCAGATGGTAGCAGATGCCTTTGTCCTGCACTGAAGTTATTTGTGACCAGGTCAGAAGAGTCAGTTTTAGGAAATCACAAGACATCCCATGAGCACTGACCAGAAGTTACATACTTTTAATAGCAACATGTTTTTGAAATTTTGTGTTTATATCATCTTGTACTAAATGTAGAATCTAGTGGAATTTGAAAAACAAAAGCAAAACATAAAACTTACTAACCCTGGCTTTAAAAGAAATTATCCAAAAAATAAAAAATTAAAAAAAAACAGAAAAGAAAAGAAAGAATCCAATGCTGGTATTTAGTTGTAGGGGAGAAGGTTAGTGGGGGTGTCTGACTCTCTTCCCTTCCCAGATCTCATCCATCCTGGAGTGTTTGGTTCAAGTTACTTCTTTAAAAAGCTTTTCCTGAGTCAGAACAGCCCATATTCACCTCTTTCTTTTCTGAATTGCTATAAAAATTACAGTCAGTACCATACAGTGTAGTTTACCGTAAACTGCCTTGCATTATATATGCTGTAATATATGCTGATTCTGTTTCCTGAAACACATGACAAGGTATTTCAAAAGTATAGATCCTGTTAGGCTCCTAAAAACCAACCATACATTATAGGTATCTGATCAGCACTTGCTGAATGGAACATTAGGCATCTAAGGGGGGCTCATTTCAGAAGCCAGATGGGTCTCTGGGTCTGCACTTTGCTGCAGGAGGGGTTCAGGCTCAGTGTGGTCCAGGGCTGGACACACGGAGAAGGTGTGTCACGATGATGTCACTCAGTCCTTGTTGACAGCCACAAGTAGCAGTGGGACATGTTGGTTAGGAATAGTCAGCAAATCTGGGCTCGGCTCTAAATTTTCCCACTTGTTAGACAAGTTACTTTACTAAACTGTAGTTTCCTTATGTGTAAAATGGGAACAAAAATAGTACCACCTACTAGAAGTTTTTTGAGGACTAAAGTAAGTTATGTAGAACCATATGTCCCACTCTGTCCACTGAGTATGTAAGTAATGTAATTCCACCTCCATCCTCAGAATGTGCCATTTGAGGGCCAACATTTCCAGATTAGGAAAGTTTATAATCGTGTTCCTTCTCTGTAGACCGTTTCCAGTGTCAGACTGGACACCCAGAAATGCCTACTTAGTGTCAAGGGTCCTGGATCTTCTTTCCTTGTGTTTGGGGTGGGGGTGAGGAGATGGTATGGGGAAAAGTAAAAAAAAGAAAGAAAGAAAGAAAGAAAAGCCTGCTTAAGTATTCCTTTATACTATGTCACTGTACTAAGACTTAGCCTAAAGTATTTGGCTTAGGATACCAACTATATGCTGAGTCCTATGAGTTCTTCTAGCTTATCTCTGCATGAGGGTGTGTGTGATCTTGACCATCCCCCCCAACTTAAAGTAGGGGAATTTTGTTATATATAAAGTTTATATTAAGAAAGTTGAAAAAAAGAATGAGTGGGGTAAGGTGACCACGTGCCGGTCACACATAATAATTCCATCTAACAAAATTGTGCCTAAACTTTCAACACTTTCGTCCTTTGTTCTGGATTATAGAATACCTAATCTCCACCCCTTACTGTACCAAATACCACCCAACTATCGGGTAGACAAGAGACCACCTCTAAACATTGTATTTTGCATTCAGAGTTACATACAATGCCTAAAAGGCATTACTCCTTTAGGACTTATTTGCCAAGAACATAAAAGAAAATGAATGGACCCATGCTCTGTGCCACCATTTTGGATACAGGGCTATTGGGAAAGAAACCCCAAAGGTGGCCCACAGGTAGTGAGCCAGATTGGCCAGGCTTCCTGGGTTTCCTTTTGAGGGAAGGAGTGGGGCACCCCTGAGCACTCAGGGGTGCCTCTGAGGACTGTAGCTTCTTATCTTCTGAACATAAGTTCGCCTTCAGCTTGGCAAATTGACTGGCTTTGGGACTTCAACTTTCTTAATAAAATCCCTGCTTGAAAGTCAATGACACAGACTGAGCTGTTGGCCAACTTTATGCCAGTGAAATATTTATTCCTGTCTCATGTTTGCTGGCAGCAGGTGGTACTAAAATCATGGAAAGTTTAATAACAAATCTCATGAGGCCATTTGAAAAAAGCAAAGAAAACTGGGCCACAGAGCAGACGCAAGGGACCGCCAGGCCAGCCTCTGGCATGCAGTGCTGGCATTGCCATCTCAGGCTGGGCATGGGTAAAGGGGTGGGGAGAGAGCAACCTATCCCCAGTGCAGGCATCTATCTGGCAGGGGATTGTCCTCAGCTCCAAGCACGGACTTTCCTCAGCAGCGGCATTCCATCCAGTTTGGTCAGGAGCCAAGGATTGTGACAAGCTGCCACATCTCTAGATGTGGAGAAAGACATGACATAAGCAAACAGCCTCCATCCAGAGAGGTGGAGGAGAGGAGGGGTAAGAGAGAATCTCGGCACTGATCCGGAAGAAATCAGTTACTCCCGGCACGGCCATGTTCCATTGTTTTCTCTCGTAACTGACTGGATGTTGTCAGCTTTGTTTTTGATTTCAGAAAGCAAGCTAGATCCTCCAAGTTCTCTTGAAGTGGCTTTGCTCCTCTCTGCCTATCTCCCCCCCTCCCCTCAACTAAAATCCGTGTCAGAAAGATTAAGTTGAGGTGACAGCCCCCAGTGTGGTACTTCTGCAAGTGGAGGCCTTTTTCACTCTCTCCTTCCCCAATCTCCTCTTGGCTGCTTGACTGGCCTTACAGAAAGACCAGGTGAAAACCACCAGCTGGAAAGTTTCCTGACTTTCTGCATCTCTTCTCTCTCTGGTAATGCCAACAGCACTGCTATTGAAAAAGACCATTCCAGAATCTTGGTCTTCCCTTTTTAAAATGCAAAGGCCTGTGGAGAGGAGGATAAAATCATTTACACCACATAAGACTTCTCTTAGGATGTAGTCTACTTTATTTTTTTAAAAATTATTTACATTTATTTATTTTTGAAAGACAGAGTGAGACAGATCATGAATGGGGGAGGAGCAGAGAGAGAAAGAGACACAGCATTCACAGCAGGCTCCAGGCTCTGAGCAAGTGTTCAGCACAGAGTCTAATGTGGAGCTCGAACCCACAAACTGTGAGATCATGATCTGAGCCGAAGTCAGAAACTTAACTGACTGAACCACCCAGGTGCCAGCTCCCCTCCCCCACTATCTCTGCTAAAAAGTCTCTTCAGGAATAAAGAGAGCATTCCTGATGGAAGAAAAGGGTTCTGGGAGATGCTCAAAGCACAAAAACAAAGACCTCCGAAGTTGGGACTTTGTTCAGGCCTGGTCTGTTTGGCTAATTTGGTTGTCGTTTGCCCACTTGAGGACATTAAGCAGGAAGAAGCTTTTCTCCAACTTGTCAGAGAGAGACAGTGGGGCCTAGATGATTGATAAGTGAAGGAGTGAAGTTCATATTCACTACTAGTGCTGGTCCCATGGCAGAGAAGGTTGGCTGTAGGCAAATATTACAGTGTAGGGGAAAGATGACCTGGGTTCTAGAACCTTCCAGAGCCACCAATTGCCAATTCTTTGGCCTAAGCAAGTCACAATCTACTTGCTCTGTCTCTATTTTCTGATGGGGTAGATAACAGCTACTCTATCCTCTGTACAGATTTTTTGGGACTGCATCTATCACAGCTGGCAGTGGGAAGAGTGAGCTTCTTTCCCCCTCTGACTTCTAGAAGGAGTGGCTCCTAGTGGCTCTCTGGGCAGCAGGTACTTGGGTATGAGTGAGAAGCTAGGACTGGTGACCAGAACGGGTCCTAGATGACTACTGTCAAGAAGGGATGAGCTATGGAAACTTCCTGCTATCTCCATCTCTCTGTTTCTCTATCCATTTACTCAACACATATGAATTGATCATCCAGGGTGTGACTGATGACCTCAGAAAGCCTGAGGACAATCTTTGTCTTACCCCTTCCTTTGGGACATCCTGAGAGGCCTTTCTGTCCCAACCATCAGCCCAGAACAATCCTACATGTGGTCTTGAGGCAGGGAACAGCCTGGCCTGATAGGAGAGTTCAGACAGACAGGTTCTGTCCTGGTCACATTAGATAGCTTTTGCTCCAGGACACTCAGTAACCAGAAACCAGCACCAGAGGGGAAGGGGGCATTTAGGATTGACAGGGAAGGAAAGGTGGTGGATGAAACTTCACCTGGGGCCCTCCGCCCACCTGAATGTCCAACTCTGTCTTCTGCTGCTCTTAACCTTTCCCTCACTCTGCTCACTTCCTTCTGAATGATGTCATTCAAAACATGGTCAACTTTCCTCCTTCTCGTTTCTCATCTGCTCCAAGTCCATGAGGTCATAAGAATGACACATGATTGGGAAAAAAGTTGCCAACTATTTTTTAAAGAAAAAAAAGAGCACACTGGAAATCAGGGAATGGGAGACAGATTTAGGGTGTGGTTTCAAGGCCAGTCTGGGGTTTCACACAAGTCCCTATTCTCTCTGTTGCACTGTTTGCCAGTTTTCTGAAAGCAGTGTTTGCTTTTGATAGACAGTAAACTCGCATACCCTCGTCACACCCAAGAGTCAGATAGTGCTGTTCAAGTGAGCTATCTTCTCCAAGAATTATGGCCCTCCAAGAATGGCAGCACCCAGGGCAGAGCCCTGCCGATAATAAAGCCTTATGAGATTTTCAGTTCGGGGAAGAGGTAGAATTGGAGGGATGAGGGAAGCCCTGTAATCTAAGGATGAGAAGATCTGGGGTTCCCTGTCTGGGAGTCATGCAGTCAGTAGACATCATGGAGGCAGGGCCTGTGTAAAGGCCAATCAATAGTCCTAGTACAAAGGGCAGGAGGTAGCTGGGAGGGTTGATGGGGACACTGGGAAAATGGTCAGAGTCGGTAATGTTGTGATTCTACAAGGCTTCTTTTTCATTCCACTTTGCCTCAAACGCTGTTGGCTGAAATGAAGGGTGTTCTTAACAGCAAAGGAAGCTGGCAGGATTGGACATTGTTCCAGGTGCCAGTTGGGTGTTTCTTGCTTGGGTTTTGCTATCCCCATTTAGCAACCCATTATTACATGCATTATTCGTAAATTGCAATATGTAATGTGTGGGTATATAATTTATGATAGAGAATATAGAGTGGTAAAATATATTCTTTACCTGTACATGGTGTGTAGAATCAGAATTGCCAGGCTCAGAGCTATTCGAAAATCACTTAAATTTCTAATCCAAAGAACATTACTTAAAGTTTTAAGGCTTGTTTTGTATCTGAACCCAAGACTCAAATTTTAGTTAATGGTTTTTCTTTTTTTTTTTTTTAAGTGAAACCTAGCCAGCATGCCTCAATTCCCAGAGACAGATGATGTAATGTAACAGATTTTTCAGCTGTTTGTATTTCCTTCAGTCCTGGCTCTGGCAGACTAGAATCCAGAAACCAAAGGGAAAAGGATAGAAGAAAAAGACTCAGAAATGCCTACGAGGCAACTGTCCTATGGGCCTCATTGGGCATTTGTGTATGTGTATGTGCTTACTGAAAAACCAGAGAAAAGTCTTGTTTTTTTACCACTTCATAATCATCAGTTAGAATCTACAGAGCTAAACCAAGAAAACCAAACTAAAAGGAAAGAAAGGGGATTTTTTTTCAACTTAACAAGGGCTTACTGAGTGTCTTCAATGTGCTAAGTGCTCATGCTAGATGCATGAGATCTGGCCCTGCCCTCTAGGAGCTTGTGATCTGTTTAAGGACAATAGAGTGTAAAGGAGAAAGAACACCAACAGTTACTGAGGACCTATTTCATTTATTTATCTAACAAAAACTTTTGAGTGTCTGTCATGTGCCCGAAATGGTTCTAGGTGCTGGGGATAAAGGGATGAGGAAGACAGATGCAGATCCTGCTCGCATGAAGGTTTCATTCCAGTGGAACAGATAAACAAACACTTTTTAAAAATGCTCTGCTGGGGGTGCCTGGGTGGTTCAGTCAGTTAGGCGGTCGACTTTGGCTCAGGTCATGATCTTGCAGTTCGTGGGTTCGAGCCCCGTGTTGGGCTCTGGGCTGACAGCTTGGAGCCTGAATCTGCTTTGAATTCTGTGTCTCCCTCTCTCCCTGCCCTCCTCTGCTCACTCTCTGTCTCTCAAAAATAAATACATGTTAAGAAAAATTTTTTTTTAAATGCTATGCTGATTGTATAGCTGTGGTTTCTCAAAGATTAAACATAGAATTATCATATGACCCAGCAATTCCACTTCTAGGTAGATACCTCAAATCATTGAAAGCAGAGATTCAAACAGGTATTAGTGCACCCACGTTCATGACAGCATTGTTCACAACAGCCAAAAGTGGAAACAACACAGGTGTCTTTGGACAAGATAAACAAAATGTGGTATACAGACATAATGGAATGTTCAGTCTTAAAAAGGAATGAAGTTCTGACCCCTGCAACAACATGCATGAACCTTGAAAGCATTAGGCAAAGTGAAAAAAAGCCAGACACAAAGGGATAAATTATCTTATCCTTATCACCGCTTGGACCACTTACACGAGGTACCCTGAGCAGGTAAATTTCTGGAATCAGAATGTATAATAGAGGCAAGCAGGGGCTGGTGGTGTGAGTGGGTGAGTAACTGGGAGTTACTGTTTAGTGTGCACAGACTTTCAATTTGGGAAGTTGAAAAAGACCTTGATAGTGAGATAGTGAGATTGATTGTGCCACTCAGTGACTGTACTCAATGCCACTGAATTGGATACTTAAAAAATGGTTCGAATGATCAATTTTATGTTACCTATATTTTATCACAATGAACAAAAATGCAAAGACACACAAAAAAATGCCAGGCTGATAAATTAAGCAGGGCAAGAGCATGACTAGGTATTGACATTAGATTACATGACCAGGGATGGACTTTGAGGAGGTGGCATCTAAGCCAAGATCTTAATGTCAAAAAGAAGAAGCAAGCAATGGGCAATCAGAAGGAAAACAGATGGAACTTAGACCAAAGACCAAGAAATAGGCTTAAAATATTTAAGGAGCAGAAAGGCTAGAAAAGTGTAAGGGGAGTGGTTAAGATGCAGACTTTTTGAAGTCAGGGTAAAGAGCTTTATTCTACTGTAACAGGCTTTGGTTGGAGTGTGTTAAGCAAGGAGTAACGTGATTTGATTCACAAGATCCCTGGCTGCTATGCAGATATTGTGGATAACAGATTGATAAGAGGTGAAATGCAAGCTGGGAACTAGTTTGGAAGCTATTACCATAGTGTGGGTGTCCAGAGTTAATTTGGCTTGGGTTAGACAGGTCTTACTGATGAATTGAATATGGGTGTATCATGAAGGGAAAAAGAATCTAAGGTGGCTTCTTGATGTTTCTGACTGAGGCAACTGGGAGCCTCATGGCCCGGCCCCTTTGAGTGACATGGGAAGTCTTGAGGAAGAGCAAGTTTGATGTATGGTGAGGAATATCATTTGAAATGTCTATTAGGCAAGCAAGTGGATGTGTTGAGAAAGCAGTTGGATATGCAAGTCTAACATTCAAGGAGAGGAAAGGATGAAGATATAACTTGGAAAGTCCTCAGCATTTGGACCGAATTTATTTAAAATGGTGAGTGTCACTGAGATCTCCTATGGGAAGAAGTGTTGATGGACCTGGCCATGGGACCTGCCACCATGTTTCCAGGCTATTAGGCTTATATACACACATTCCATTTTAGAGTTACTCATGTACCTAAAGTGGGGGTGGGGGACAAATGGCTAAAATGGAGGTAGGTTTAGGAACACAGAGAAGGAATACAAATACATTCTGACAGAAAGTTTGAGAGGAATTCATGGATGGAACATTTTATGAAGCCTTGAGCCATAAGCAGAAAGGGTTTCATGGGGAAGAAGCCTTGGGAACGTGTTCCAGATGGAAGGGGTAGTATGAGCAAAGACTCAGAGTTGAAGTTCAGATTTAATTTGAAAGTCTTAGAAAAATGTAGAGGTATGCTTCTTACAGTAGGATGCCATGTGCCACGGATGGATGGGTGTACGGATAGGCCATAGAGCAGTCATTATCCAGGAGGTCAATTTTGCTCAAACTAAATTTCTTCACATGATTTTAACTAAAAATTTTAAATTGAAAACAATACTGTTATGTCATAATAAAAATGTATGTATTGTGGAACATAATGCAACATCTATATAAATTTCATAGGTATTTCACGTTCTGAATGGCTGTTTCTGGGTACATATCAGACCCTCACACACGTATGCATGCATCCATGAGCAAACACACACACACACACACACACACACACACACATTTTCCCTCTATAGTTAGGGAGCATTTCACTGAAAAAATTTGAGAATGACTGAATTGTAGCTGATATCCTTACATAGATACTTCTCAGGAAATTCCTATATGAATCTTTGTCTACTATTTATTCATATGTTGCAAATATCAGTCTTCAAATTATTACAAGGCCTCCTTTCAACTTTATCTTGCCTTTCTCTGTCCTTCCATGTTAGTCTTTACCCAGCTTTTGGTCCTGATGAGAATTATGATGTCTGATCCATGGTTGGATCTGCGCATTGTTGAAAATGACTTTATCAGGACCTGGTAGTAGCCCTGGGTTAGTGGGGTCAATTCAGAGGCATTCACTCAGTCTAGCTCTTTCTCCCATCCCAGAATGTCCTATAATCCAAATAGACTTCTCATCCCTAACTTCAACATTTTCTAAATTGAAATTTTTATTGAGATAATTATAGATTCACATGAGTTTTAATATTTAACACACAGAGAGAGTGTATCTACCCAATAGCCAGTTTCCCCTACTAGAAAAACTGTAGTATGACATCACAAACAGGATATGGACACTGATGTAATACATGTATCTTTTTCAGATTTCCCCAGTTTTATTTGTACTCATGTGTGTGTGTGTGTGTGTGTGTGTGTGTGTGTGTGTGTGTGTCTTAAGCTCTACATGGTTTTATTACCTGTGTAAGTTTGTGGATTTTCCACCATAGCCCGGATATGAATGTCCCAACATGGATGCTTCATGTTGCCCATTTATAATCACCCTGTCTCCTCCATCCCCATCTCCTCCCCTACCCCTTGGCAACCACTAACAAATATGTCCTCCATTTCTAAAATTGTATCATTTCAAAATGTTATATACATGGAATCAGACAATATGTATCATTCTGAGATTGGCTGACTCCTTTTTTTGATGTCTGTTGACAGCTTTTCAGCCTCTGTCCCACATCTGGACAAGCTGAAAAGAAAGCCTGGATTCTTCCTTTGGCTCTGTGGGGGAGATTCAAGCCATGTGAACCCACGCCATGTGCGGGAGTCCTCACCCCTGCCCCAGCCCCTAACCGCAATAAAAACCCCACGCCAGTCTCTTTCCCCACTCCCTCAAGCTATTTTTGGATCTGCTTCAGAAGATTGCCTGCCTGGCCTCTGAAAACTATATTATGTGTGTAATAAACCTTTTCATACCTTCTTGATGTGTATGCAGGGTCCCTAGTATTCATATTTGAACCATATTTTGGCTGGGAGTCCATCCTCTTTCTACAGGATGGCTACCATAGCATAATGTCCTACCTATTCATGCAGGTTGTTGCATGTATCAGTAGTCTTTTCCTTTTTATGACTGACTAGTATTCCATGGTATGTACCACAGGCTTTTTTTTAACCGTTTATATCCTGAAGGGTATTTTTTTGTTTTGTTTTGTTTTACAGTTTTTAGCTCTTACAAATAAAGCTTCCATGAACTTCATATACAGGTTTTATGGGAACATACATTTTCTTTTATCCTCTGGGATGAATGCCCAGGAGTATAATTGTTGGGTCATACAGTAGGTACATGTTTTCTTTCTTTCTTTCTTTTTTTTTTTTAAGAAACTGCCAAACTATTTTCCAGAGTGATTGTTGCCATTTAATATTCCCACCAGTGATGTATGAGGAATCCAGTTCCTCTGCCTCCTCATCAGTGTTCGGTGTTATCATTAAAATTTTTTTTCATGTTTATTTTTGAGAGAAAGAGAGACAGCATGAATTAGGGAGAGGCAGAGAGAGGGAGGCATAGAATCCAAAGCAGACTCCAGGCTGTGAGCTGTCAGCACAGAACCTGATTTGGGGCTCGAACTTGTGAACCATGAGATCATGACCTGAGCCGAAGTTGGATGCTCAACTGACTGAGCCACCCAGGCGCCCCATTGTTGTCATTATCTTTTATTTTAGTCATTATGATAGGTATGTGGCAATATCACACAATTTCTCTGATGCTATTGATTTTTTTAAAATTTGGAAATGGTCTCAAATGTATTGCATCTGTCCCCACTCTGCAAAAATGCCAAACTCATGTCTCCTGTCTGTGGAGTGTTACAAGGTGAGGCAGGGTCTCTGGAGTAACCCATTAGGAAATGTGAAATCTAAGCTTTGATTATCAGAGGTACTTATCATCAGGAGCTGCTGTAAATAAGAAGTCTGCTTGTACTTACGTTAGTTATTAACTTAGCATTGTGATTATTATTATTTTGTCAGTAATGAGCCATTTCTATTAAGGACCATTCAGCTTATGATCTTGGCAGAAGAGTAATTGGTGAGAGGATTCTTTTCCAATTCCTCTTCAGAGTAAGTATTTACATTTGAGCCTTATTGACAAAATGCACTGGGGTTTACACTTGTCAGAAACATCAGAACACAGAAAAATGGCTGTAAGAAATGGTGAAGTCTGTCTCTGCCCAGAGCCTTGCAACCATATCCCTCTTCCTTCTCCATTTTCCCTGCAGTTCAAAGGCTATCTTTGTTATCTCTGTTTCCACCAGATGAGCACTGACTGCGGAAGGTAATGGGAAGCAGTCTGTAGTCGTTTTGCTCAGTGACTAACACTCTTTCTGCTGGCACCACTTGGGCTTCCCAGCCATCTCCCAGCCCAGTTGGGCTTCCCAACTCCAGGGCTACTAATCCAGGCCTATGATCAGAAGAACCTTCTATCCGCCCTCATTACCTCACCCCACAACAAAGTTCCATCATGGGTTGACCATTTCCGGCCTTGCCAAGTAACTGGCTAATGGGATAAACGGCCTGTAAAGTGGCAATGGTTATAATGACGGAAGCCTAGGATGGGGTTGGTTGCCCGGCTGCTCTAGGACAGGAGGTAACTGTGATGCAGGGGCTGTGCCAGAACAGGGAGGGCTTGGGCCAATGCAAACTGAAGAGCAGCAGAAGTTCCATCTATAGACATTTGAATGATTCAAAATGCTGGTGGGGGTTGCAGCTTGCTGTCTTGGAATGAAGTGTTCATCTCTTTAAGGAAAACAGGACGGTGGTTGCTTATTTATTCTTTAAAGTTTATTTATTTATTTATTTTGAGAGAGTGAGAAGGGGAGGGGCAGAAAGAGAGAGAGAGGATCCCAAGCAGGCTCCACACTGCTAGTGCAGAGCCCAACAGAGGGCTCAAGATCATGAACCCTGCAGATCGTGACCTGAGCCGGGATACTCCACTGACAGAGCCTCCCAGGTGCCCCAGAAAAGTGGTTGTTGAAAACCCATGTTCAGAATCAGATCAGTAAGAGAGAAAGGAAAGTTCTCCTATAAGAACCCATTTGGTGTTTTGAGGGGAATGGCAACATGAGATGAGAATATGGGTAGGGAAACTTTCTGGGAAGGGTCTTCACTGAAAATCTTGGTAGGGCTGATGAGATTTCCATAAAAAGAAGAAGTGCTTCTCCTATAAGAAAAATTGCCAAAAGCATGAGGTTAAACTCCGTTTGGATTAAGATAGTGGAAGACCTTGAAAGTCTACTGAACCTTAGGATTCTCAAAGCTTAGGGCTATAATATATACACAGATAGACACAAAACAGAAAGGAAAGAACTTTAGAGCTGGAATCTGTGATTATCTTGTTGGGTCTGGGACTAGAAATAGAAAAGGATGCTTTTTGGAAACAAAAAGAGGGCCTCACCCTGATATGACCAGTGGACAGATAAGAGAGGCTGTGGAATTTTGGTAAAGTCAGAAGCTTTGGAGCTAAACTTCTGAATTTTAAAAGGTTTTGACTTTCTCTAATTTGGAGAAACATCAAAGGTAAAAATGGAGTAAAGAATTGCAGTAAAAGATAAACTTATATGGAGTTTCCCAAAACTGTTGGATGATTTTAAAAGAGGCCATATGAAGCCTAGAAAAAGATAGACTAACTACATATTTCAATGCTATGTTTAGGTAACAGTAAATATTCATACAGCAAAAACATGACTAAGTTTTGAGAAATAAACTGCTTGAAAACTAAAAAAAAAAAGGTTTTGAGTAAGATTTAAGGTCAAGGTCAGTGATCACTAGTCATCTCTAGTGATAGTGAGATAAAGTACTTGTATCATATAGATCTTATTTTTCCTTAGAATTCATAAATAAGAAAAAATGACAGAGATTTAAAAGATACAGATATTAAAAATAATTTTTTTAATTAAAAATTTTTTATGTCTTTATTTTATTTTGAGAAGCAGATGCAGAGAGTGAGCAGGGGACAGGGCAGAAAGAGAGGGAGACACAGAATCAGAAGCAGGCTCCAGGCTCTGAACTATCAGCACAGTGCCCGAGGCAGGGTTCAAACCCACGGACTGTGAGATCATGACCTGAGCTGAAGTCAGACGCTTAACCGACTGAGCCACCTAGGTGCCCCCAAAATAAGATTAGTTGAGCATCGCCTTTGTACCAGATACTATCTTGATTTCTGTAACAATCCTAAGGAGGATGTATAATTATCTCCTTTTTATACATGAAGACACTAAGATGAAGAAACTTGTCCAAGTTATCTAACCAGTAAATGACTCTAGGGACCATAATCTTTGTACTTTGATTTTTATGGAGAAAACTGTATGAATAGAATGGATGTTTAGGGCCCTGGGACTTCAATTAGAAAGGTCTGGGAAAAAACTTGATACTTGTTGGATCTATTGTAGTTCTCACAATAAGGTCATGCATGTTCTGAACCAAAATTGGGATTGTTGTGTCACTTCTGGATAACCATGAGGTAAGAAGCAACCCTTTGAGCAGGATCTGGAAGATATCACAATGTGTATGTGAGTCTGATGCAGTCTTAAGAGAGATCTGTTATTTATCTTTAAATGCTTCTGAACATAAAATGCCACATTATATGTGTGCCACCTAGTTTGGGCTCTAACCAAATGTTTTTGGACTTCAATCAAGAATGCACAATCCAGAGGCAAAGCACTTCTGTGACTTACAGCTCCATCAATATTGGGTGCTTTGCCAATTAGCATAGTTTATGTCGGAGTTTTTATTGGTGAAATTAGTGGCATTTGATTAACATGATGAAAATTAGAAATGGGATCTCTTGGTAAACATAGAGATATTCAAGATAAGTGGATTAGTTAAATAATTTAGAAACCCTCCACCTTCGCATGAATAGGATATACATATTTAGCTAAAATTATAACCTACATCCTTAGAACGATGTCTTAGCTAATCCTTTACCTGGTCTTGGGCCTATCCATGAACTCTGGAAAATTCTGGTTGCCTCGTGCTAGCAATACTGGGGAAAGAATCCTGATTCTATAATCCTGGCAATTATCTTGAGAGAAACTAGTGTGCAAGGTTGCATGAACTGCTTTTTCCCTCCTGTTTACCAATAAATATTTAGTAAATGAGTGTCTGTAGGTGCAGCAGAAATTTGGTTGGTGGCTTGCTTTTACCATCACCAGGTAATACAGTTGGAGAGGAGATTAGCTAACATTCCCAATTTAACAATTTCTCAGTGGCTCCCATTTTAGCAATGAATCAATTGGCCAGGTCCGTCTGCAAGATCCACTCACTAGGGTGTGAGTTTCTGGAGAGCTGAAACTTAATTCATTTACATAAGTATCTAGGAAATCGTTGCAAGTGTTAAGGCATTTGAAAGATTGAGTTTAAATGTCAAAATACCATCATTTCAGAGAAAAATAGCACAGCATACTTGAATTCTGAAAATGCAGGACCCAAGATTGCCTCTCTCCCCAGTGTTCATTTCTGAAATGCTTACCCAGTGACTGAAGACATGAGCAGCCCCCATTGACACACTTACAAACACACACTACTAAGATCCATAATGACCATATTCCCAGAACCCAGGAAAATACTGATTTGGGGCCTCTTGAAGCAGGGCTACCTGCTGAGAATCACCCCAGGGTTTGCTGCAAATGCAAATTCCTTACCACCTTCCAGACTTCCTGAATTGGCACCTATTCTTACTGGGCCCAGGCGTCTAGATTTTTAACAAGTCCCCCTCCCAGGGGTTCTCATCTAGTTAATAAAAATGAACTTAATTATTCAGGGCAAATAAAGAAGCAGTAGTACATTAAAAAGTCACATTGATTGTAAAAACACATCCCAATTCATAAACATGAAAATGTGGGTAAAATGTGCATCTTAGCATAAAGGCAAAATAGAATTGCATCTTCCTAGGTATATATTTGTATTTTAGCCAGGCTCTCACTGCCTAAACAAAGATGGGGGTAAATGTGAGGTTGCTTTTTACGTCCTGGAGCAAGCCAGTGGGTGTTATTCTGGGGCTAGGAAGTCTCTCCTGGGTCCCTTAAATCACACTAAGCTGTTTTTATCTTTGAGTCACAGACTTAGCTAGCTTGCCCTGTCCCCCATGTCCTTAGATATGAAGGAGCTGTCTTAATTTTGAGATTGAAACAACCCCACACAAACGACCCCACGAAAGTTACCTTCTAGGAAAGTCCGTGCTAAGGCAAAAACATGCATGTTCTGACTCTGTTAACTTCACCAAGAGGTCGGTCACAAGCCTCTCCTTCCTAGAGCCTCTAACTGGGAGCCTTGCAACAGATTAATTGCTGACCTACAGTTTTCCTTCCTTTTAAAATTCTTAAAGCCACGACAGGACAGAATGCAGCACTGAATGCAAGTAAATCTGTTCACTAGTACTTATATCTCCTATTTGGTTCCTTAGGAAATAAAAAGGAAAAATATACTTTTTATTATTCTCCAGAAAATATTTCTTTAAAAAGCAAGGCAGGAATGGTGCACTTCATCTTCACAAGCAAAAACTTTCAAAATTGCCAGTTTTTAAATTCTTCTGGTTAGTCAACATTTGTTGAGACTGTCCTATGTGCAGAGAACTGAAATAGATTGATGTGGAGATTGAGTGGTGGAGTGCCAAAGAAAAAGAAAATATGGTTTCAACCCTCAAGAAACAGAAGTACTAGCTTAGGAGACAGAAACACCCCACAAACGAGATGATTATATCTCTGCATGAAACTCTGGAAAGTGTTTGTTAATATCTCTGTTGATTAATATGTCAATAGTCATGTCCCACAGTTGAGTAAAGTCAGCATGGAGGAAATGTTAGAGATGAGGTCTAAGTCAGGAGGATCATGGTGGGAGCAGCATCCCAGGTTTAATGTTCTAGAAGTACTTAGTAGGAGAAGCGAGCAGGAAGCAGCAGAATCCCAAGTGGTATGAATCACACTCTTTGGGATCACTTAGACCTGGTACCTTCCCATCCTTCACCACCTACCATTTATGTCTGATTAGATCAGACACATAAAAATGGGATGCTTAGCTCTACCTCAGAAGGTTGCTTTGAGAATAAAAGTAATGTGCAATGCTTGGTAAATAGTAGATATTAAATAGATGTGCAGTTTGCCATTGGAGTAGTCAATGATTAAATGCAAAACTGGTGAAATGAGAGAAGAGGTTGAGGTCATTGGCAAAATGGAAGGAAAAGCCAAATGTCTAAACTTTGTATTGATTCTCCAGGAGATGGTATAGAAGCTTTTTTCACTTTTTAGGTATTGAACTCTGAAAAACCAAAACCAAAACCAAAAACATGACACATTGCTCTCCATGGCACAGGTGGAAATCTTGAACAGTCAAAATTATTAGACACAAAAGATTTTAATCAATAAGCTGACCCCAGTACTATGACCATAAAGATTCTAAGATATGGGTATAATTAGAAAGCAAAAAAGAAAGAAAGTCCCCAAAGGAAATAAATATTTAAGCAAGGCATTTCTGATAACAAATGGCATGTTAAAAAATCTCTCATCTGACAGGGATTTTGTGTGTTAGAGTCCAATGTACTTTGGATACTATCTGTGATAGTAGAGGAGAGATGGTAGAGAGGAGAAGGAGGCTTTGTGCTTCAGTTTTTTCACCTCTGTTTTATAGAAAGCTCTATCAGTTAAGGAAGCAGATGTCACACTCAAAATGGAATGATTTGGAAGGGGCATATTTACAGAGTGATTATTGACAGAAGTGTGGGCATAGAAGAAGCAGAAGAAATAGTGCAGTGGCCCAGGGCTGGTACCAGCAGAACTGTGACTAATCTTAGGTCTGAGGCTTTGAGAGAAGGAGAGAGTCATGTAGAGCAATGCCTTGAGAGAAGATGTAATCTTTGATTGAGGGACACAGTCAGCCAGAGATGACCTTGCAGGAAAAGAGCAAGAGGAATAAATATTGAAGGACAACAGAGTACCCAAAATATGCCTCTTTGGCATAAGGATTATTTTGAGCTGGTTGTTTTGAGAAACAGCAGACACAGTAGAAGTTCTGAAAACAGAGTGGAAGTTAACTATTTGTAAGGGACATTTGCACATATAAAGAATAGCTTTCTTATAAGGGTGTTTCCCTCTCTGTATCAGAAGAGAAGGATGACTCTAAATCATAAGAGAACTTTATTGTTGGAGAAGGTATCTACTTAAATTGGTATAACAAAACTTGCCCTTGTTCGTCTTGCTTTTTGTTGGTCTCCTCCTACACCTTTCAGTCTTTTGTCTTTAGCTGAAGATGGAATTTAAGCTGGAGTTCTAAGGTACCTTAGAGAGTTACTAATTTTTCATAGGGTATCTCCCATGTGTACATGACATATACATGTTAATAAACTTGTTTTTTCTCTTGCTAATCTGTCTTTTATTACAAGGGTTTCAACCAAGAATTAAAAGTAGAGGGAGTTAGGATGCGTCTGACTTCGGCTCAGGTCATGATCTCATGGTTAGTGGGTCTGAGCTCTGTGCTGACAGCTCAGAGCCTGGAGCCTGCTTTGGATTCTGTATCTCCCTCTCTATCTCATTCACATTCTGTCTCTCTCTCTCAAAAATAAATAAAATCATTAAAAAAAAAGAATAGTTGAGGGAGTTAAAATTTCAACATATGAATTTGGTGGTGGGGGTGGGAGCACAATTCAATATGAGACAGTTGGACATAGGGTTTATACCATTAAACACTTTAAATAGTTGCTGTGAACTTGTAGGAAATTGGAGTAGCTCATAGAACTTCCAGAACTTCTTATTTTGATTTGATTACTATTACATTACTGTCTCAAACACCCTTTTCTGGTACTGGATATCCACTTCTACCATTCAGACTGTAAGGCTCTTGAGACACCATGACTTTGACCTGGGTCACTGATTTCCAGGCATTAGATCCGGTGAACTCCATTCTAATCTAGAGCTTCATTCAATACTGTGAGTAACTTTGCATTCTTACCAGCAGCATTAGTCAACACATTCACTTTTTACTGAATCTAAGTTGAGGCAGGTTTCTGCCTTTTATGCCCCCAACTCCTGACTAGTCCTGATTAGAGATAGAGGGCATTTATTTGTGAGTTTGTTCTAGTTACACAGGGGCAGTAAGAATTAGAAATGTCACTCAATAGAGATTTGAGGCCAGTTTTCTAAAATAGCAACCAGCTTATCCATATCCCTAGCAGATGGGTCTTCCTCTTAAGGGGATCTGTGGAGCAGCGAGGGAACCCAGTGGCCTTGTTTAGTGACCCCTGTGGCTCATCATGTTTCTCAGCACTGACTTTTAGAAAGATGTCACGTACAATGTCACTGTGTACATTTGGCATTCACAGGATCACTCAGGTATCAGAGAAGGGTTAATCTTAGATCTCCCAGTCGCTCATTTTGCTATTCTCCTTGTTCTTCATGAAATGGGTGGGTGGCAGCCAGGATGCTCTGGAGACAACAGTGGCTCATCAACCCTCTAATAAAACGCTTTGAATATGTTGCTTCAGAGGCTGCAGACAGCTACTGTGCTAAATTATTCACCCTGACTTTACTGGGTACCTTCCTCCCATTTCAATTACTTGGGATTTTTATAGAAAATTGGCTGTGGGAATTTGACTGCTCCAACTGCCTGGTAATAATCTGGTCTGAATAGTAAACTCAGCATGAGTTGATTCTGGGACAAACCAGAGCATTCTCGAAAGAATTTGTGAGAAGCTGCCTTCCACTGCAAAGAAAGCTAGAAATCTGTTTATATGGAACGATGCTATTTATTTGTGAGACTTTTGTGCTACTTACATAGTAGTAGGAAAAAATGAGAAATGTCACTCTTAATCAAGTTTTGAGGCTGGTTTTCTAAAATAGCAACCAGCCTTTTTATAAATACTTTGACCATCATCTAAAGGGGCTTTGAAAATGCTTTGAACATCTGTATTATAGTATAAAGACATGTTGGCACACACACAGCCATACATATACTGGATAGACACTTGGCTGGGTGTTTACTCTGTGCGAGGTACTGTGCTCTATTTATGTTCATTAATTAGCTTATTTAATGCTAACAGCAATCCAAAAGGATAATGGCGTTGTCAGTCCCACTTTGCAAATGAGGGAACTGAGGCTCTGAGAGATTAAAGGACATGGTGAATTTAACAGAGCTTCCAAATGGTGGTTTGATCTCAGAGTCTGGTTCTTCATGGCCAACTAAAATATTTTTAAATTAGGCCATGTTTGAAGCAGAGAAAAATATGTATTAAATTCTTTAATTAGTTTGTTTATACTCCATAGTCAAAGCTAATTGTTTCTTTTCTTTCATTAAGATCATAAACCAAGAAATTGGTGCCCATAAACCAAGAAAATTATTTTGGGTTCCCCAAACACACTGAATTATATTTCCCATGTATGCTCAGTCTCATTTGACTCACATCTACGGTGATTATCTCCTGGTGTAGCAACTGGGGAGTATCTAAGCTTGATAAACTATGTGTGCTAGGTTTTCAGACACTCTAGATGGCAAGACCCATCCTTGAGTGCGGAGAGAGTCCTTTACATAAAGTTGGCTCAAGAATGAGAGGCCCCCATCAGAAGAGAGCTCAATGAGAACTTTCGGCATTTGTTCTTTTTCCCAATTCCCCAGAACATGTGCCACAGCCCCAGGATGATGAAGTAATAAAATTAAACGATCCAGGGGCTTCTCCACTTGTGTCTGTAGGAGCTTGAAAGCAGGATGCGGTGTAGCCCAGCACTGCTGCACCTCAGTGAGACGGCTGCCAGCGCACATGACACAGAGGCCAGTGTGTCTCTGAAACAGGGCAGGTGTGAGCTGTCCTAGATCTGGCACCACCAGGGAGCAGTCTCCAAAGCAGGAGAGAAGGAACTACCATGGTCCAAGCTGCAGCTACAAGAACTTGTAGGAGGGAACCGTGCTCTCTATTCATGGCCAAGTCATCTCCATTCCCACATATCAGGGAGCCTCTTCAACCAGTCGGGAGAAGTTTGAAGCAGCTAAACTCCTCCCAAATTTGTGAGTGGATTGGAGCTAGAGGAACACCATCCTGTTGCCATTAGTGAGATTCTGATGGTCTCAGGAAATGTAGATCCATGCAAATTAAGAAAAAAAAATTTTTTTAGCTTTTAAAGGCCCCCTTCTCTCTTTCTTTTTTTCTCTTTCTTTCTGTCTTTCTTTCTGTCTTTCTCTCTCATTCTTTTTTCTCTCTTTCCTTCCTTCCTTCCTTCCTTCCTTCCTTCCTTCCTCCCTCCCTCCCTCCCTCCCTCCCTCCTTTCTTTCTTTCTTTCTTTCTTTCTTTCTTTCTTTCTTTCTTTCTTTCTTTCTTTCTTTCTTTCTTTCTTTCTTTCTTTTTTGAGAACTATACAAAAAAGACAAATAAGGGACTTTCCAACCTGGACCTTGGGTAGAACCTTTGGCTTTTTAAAGACCTTATTTGATATATCACCCTTCTTCCCCACTCCATCAGCATCAGAAACTTTCACTAACTTTAGGTCAGAGAAACATAATAAAATGCTTTTTTATTTTATTTTTTAATTTATTTTTTATTTTTTTTAGTATTTTATTGTCAAATTGTTTTCCATACAACACCCAGTGATCTTCCCCATAAATGCCCTCCACCATCACCACTACCTCTTTTCCCCCCTCCCCCTTCCCCCTCAACCCTCAGTTCATTCTCAGCATTCAATAGTCTCTCAAGTTTTGCATCCCTCTCTCTCCCCAACTCTCTCTCCCTCCTCCGCTCCCCCTGGTTCTCCATTAGGTCTCTCTTGTTTTCCTGCTAGACCTATGAGTGCAAACATATGGTTTCTGTCCTCTGCCTGGCTTACTTCACTCAGCATGACACCCTCAAGGTCCATCCACTTTCCTACAAATGGCCATATGTCATTCCCTCTCATTGCCATGTAGTACTCCGTCGTGTATATATACCACATCTTCTTGATCCACTCATCAGGTGATGGACATTTAGGCTCTTTCCAT